>NC_031991.1:49427224-49430864 GCF_001879085.1 Nicotiana attenuata
AGTAGAACTCCTTTCTAGATGGACCTGTTCCATCTCTTCTTCTTCCTCTTCAACCACAGCCTCCGAGCTTTCACCTATCTTTGCTTTCCCTTTCTCTTTCCTCTTTTTCTTACTTTCTTCTAAAGCCTTCTTCAATTCTGCTTCACTTTCCCTGACCCTACTTCTAGTAGCTCTAATCCTAGGAGTAGACTTGGGTGGTGATTGTTTGCTTTTCTTGGTTGGTTTGGATGCAGCAGGGGTCTTTTGTGAGGAAGCCTTGCGTTTCTTTGGGTCATAGCTGGCCCCCACTTTCTTCAACAAGTCAGCCAAACTCTCTCCATCAGAAGAACCAGGTTCATCTTATTGTTTACTCAGATTAATCAACACCTCAGCAGCCTCACCACTTCCCCCTGACTTCGAGACTCCTTCTTCCCCACCCCCACATATGGCTAAAGGTTCCTTCTTCTCTTTCTTCCTCATTTTCCCAGAATCAGTCCCACCTACATCTCTAGCAGCCCCTATCAGAACAAATCAATTTTCCTCCCTTTCAACTACATCAGAAAAAACATAGCAAGATTTTACCTCTCTTTGGGTTTGTTGAGTTTTGGCCTGTTCAGAAGACCCAGGTTCATCTCCTTCACTGGTGGAGATGTAATCATCAGATTCAGAGCTAGAGTTGGTCTCAGCTGCTGGGCCTACTTTCTTTTGACTGGACTGAAGTTTTTCATTCAAAGTTTTTCTCAAAGAACCTGTAGCTACAGTTTTTCTTGCTAGCATTTTCTGGCGATGGAATCTAGGTTTTGGGTTTTCGACTGGTGGTGTGGAAGATGAGGTGTTGGGTGAAACGGGTGGTGGAATGCCAGGATTGTCTTGGGGATTTGTCATGGTGAGAAATTTCTGAAAACTCTAAGAGAATTTTGGTGGTGTGAAGAGCTTTGGAGAGTTTCAGAGACGAGAGAGAATTATCAGGGGTTTTGTGAGGAATTGATGATTATTGAGTGGTTTGGGGTTTTTAAAGAAGGTAATTATTACTCAGAAACTGCAGCCTTTTCAGTAGTCACATAGAGGTCTAATCAATTTAGAGTTTCGGTCTCAGTAGAGATTAATTTGAATAACTAGAATTTAGGAGAAGGTGCCGTTATATTTAGACTTCTAGTTTCAATGAAAATGGTTCAATTGACCCAACGGATAGAATTGTTAGGACGTTTGGTATATCTAGGACTCTTGCTCATGATTGATAATTAAATTTTTCTAATTGTGCAAAGAATAGAAACATACCTGAACTTTCTCATGAGCATAATTTGATGAACCAGGTTCTTTAAGTGAAACTTCTCTTGATTATGCCTCAAATGTCAAAATAGAAAATTTGTAAGAGATTAGTGAATTGCATAGACACATGTCACAAGAGTATACTATTTACAGTATGAGACTGAGTAAGAATTAGTCTAGATATTTACATTGAATTAAGAACTCCTAACCAAAAAAAAATTTCATCTTTTTCATCATTTTTTTTCATTGTGCATTCTGAACTGGACCTTTTAGGTGATCTTAATCATCCCTAATTCCAACCTGTTCCTTTTAAAGTTTTCTCTACTCAGTGCTTTAGTGAAGATGTCAGCTATATGTTTATCAGTAGCACAAAATTCTATGGAGATTAACCCTTTCTCATAGTTATCTCTTAAGAAGTGGTGTCTAACATCTATGTGCTTGGTCCTTTTATGATGAACAGGGTTCTTTGTCATACTTATAGCACTAGTGTTATCACAGAATATTGGTATGCATCCCACTTCTATACCAAAGTCTACTAATTGTTGCTTGATCCACAGTAGTTGAGCACAACAAGAAGCAGCAGCCACATACTCAGCTTCAGCAGTAGATAGGGCTACTGAATTCTGTTTCTTGGTGGCCCATGATACAAGACATGAACCAAGAAAGTGAGCCATACCTGAAGTGCTTTTTCTATCCACTAGGAAACCTGCATAGTCAGCATCAGCATAACCTACTAGATCAAAATTACTACCTTTAGGGTACCATAGGCACAATTCAGTAGTCCCCTTCAGATATCTCAATATCCTCTTGACAGCAGTCAAGTGAGACTCTTTAGGATTAGCTTGAAAACGAGCACAAAGTCCTACACTGAAAAGAATGTCAGGTCTCCTGGCAGTAAGATACAAGAGTGAACCAATCATACCCCTATACAACTTTTCATCAACTGATGAACCAGGTTCATCAACATCTAATTTAGTGGCAGTTGCAATAGATGTATCTATTTCTTTAGAATCTTCCATTTTAAACTTCTTGATTAGTTCTTTTGTATATTTCTGCTGATGAATCATGGTTCCATTTGGACTTTGTTTGATCTGCAAGCCTAGGAAGAAATTTAGTTCGCCCATCATACTCATTTCAAACTCACTTCCCATTAATTTAGCAAATTCCTTGCTCAACCTATCTGTAGTGGCCCCAAATATTACATCATCAACATATATTTGTACAACAAGAAGATCTTTACCTTTTTCCCTTAGGAACAAAGTGCTGTCAATTTTACCTCTTTTGTACCCATGCTCCAGAAGGAATTTTGACAATCTTTCATACCAAGCTCTTGGGGCCTGCTTGAGACCATAGAGAGCTTTATCTAGCTTGTATACATGATCAGGACATTCTTTACTTTCGAATCCTGGAGGTTGTCTCACAAACACTTCTTCTTTGAGATAGCCATTTAGGAAGGCACTTTTGACATCCATTTGATGAAGAGTGAATTCCATATGTGCTGCAAAGGCTATGAGGAGTCTAATTGCTTCAAGTCTAGCCACTGGAGCAAAAGTCTCATCATAATCAATGCCTTCCTCTTGACTATAGCCTTGAACCACCAACCTTGCCTTATTTCTTGTAACTGTTCCATCTTCATCTAGTTTGTTCCTGAAGACCCATTTTGTCCCAATGACTGACCTGTTTTTTGGTTTTGGAACTAAGTGCCGGACTTGGCTTCTTTCAAACTGATTGAGCTCATCTTGCATAGCATTGACCCAATCTGCATCTTGTAGAGCTTCACTCACATTTATAGGTTCAATGAGGGACAGAAAAGCATCAAATGCACACAGGTTCTTCAGTTGTGATCTTGTCTTGACCCCAGATGTTGGATCATTGATGATGTTCTCAATGGGATGAGAACTCAGGTACTTGTAAGATTTCCCCACCATCTGGTTCCTGCTAGTTTCTCCTTCATAGTTATGCTGCAGAGGAACAGGTTCAGGTACAGGATCCTTCAGATTGGTTCCCCCTGTCAGGTTGCCCTGGGTGAGAGGACCTGTTCCATCACCTACGCCTTCCTTTGATGCCACTTTGACTTGTGTTGTGGCTTCAGTCAACTGTCTCACCAGTCCAAGAGCTTCATCTTCATGTTCCTGTCTCTCAGAAAGAGTGTTAGATTCATCAAACACAACATGTACACTCTCTTCAACACATAGAGTTCTTTTATTAAACACTTTGTATGCTTTGCTATGTGAAGAATATCCCAAGAATACTCCCTCATCACTTCTGGGATCAAACTTACCTAGGGAGTCTTTGCCATTATTGTGCACATAGCACTTACACCCAAAAGCCCTAAGATGGGATATGTTTGGTTTTCTCCCATTAAGTAACTCATAGGGAGTTTTCTCTACAG
>NC_031991.1:49430964-49567071 GCF_001879085.1 Nicotiana attenuata
AATATATATATATATATATATATATATATATATATATATGTTAGTTTTTTATTATACTTTATTATTTTCGTTTTTTATGTGTATATTATACATAAATAGATTTTTCATTTTTTTATTTTAAAATAATTTTAAAACTCCAATTTGAAAGTACTCCCCAATTTGAATTGATAATTCATTATTTTTTTAATTTCGTGTTTTACTTTAAAATAATTTAAAAATTCAAACTTGAAACTACTCCCACCCAATTTGAATGGGTAGTTATTTTTTATATATTTAATTTTCGTTTTTTTAGTTATATTTAATTATAAGATATCTATTTTTATTAATCCAAATAAAGTAACCAATTAATATATATGGTAGTTTTTTATTGTATTTTATTATTTTCGTTTTTTATTGTATAATATCAAATNATTTTCGTTTTTTATATGTATTTAAATTCAAAAATAAGTAACCAATAACTAATTAGTAATCAATTATGCCATGTGGCATTTTTTTAGGCTGCCACTTGGCTTAAGGAGAGGGCTTTTTCCTCTCCTTTTAATAATGTATAGATTTTTTATAATAACTTCATTGATTAACTGGAATCTTATGACACGATACAATATATACTCCTAATATTTCAACCTTCCCCATTTACTATTAGGAAAAAGTCTTGTCATTTGCCGTTCGCGTGCGCGCCACTTTCATCTCATCATTTTTAATTAGTCCCTCCCTTGGCCACTGTCACAGGCAAAAATGGCTGAGAAAACTTCTGACCATACTACTCCCCTCCTTCGCCGCAGCTGGTGGCGCAGCCACCTTTCCACCCTTCCATTCACCACTTCACTCCGTCTCAAAACCTCCCTCCTCTCCGAACTCGGCGGCTCCGTCGGCGACTTAGGCACTTACATCCCTATTGTTCTAACACTAACCTTAGTCTCCCATCTCGACCTCAGCACTACCCTTATCTTCACTGCATTCTACAACATCATCACCGGCGCTCTCTTCGGAATCCCGATGCCCGTTCAACCCATGAAATCCATTGCTGCCGTTGCCGTTTCCGAGACACCTCACCTCACTGTTCCTCAAATCGCCGCCGCTGGTATCTCCACCGCCTCCACCCTTCTCTTCCTTGGAGCCACCGGCCTTATGTCCTTTTTCTACCGCTTTATTCCTCTCCCCGTCGTCCGCGGCGTTCAGCTCTCTCAAGGCCTCGCTTTTGCTTTCTCTGCTATTAAATACATACGCTATGATCAAGACTTTACGGCCACTACTAAAGCCAGCAGTACAACCCCACGTCCGTGGCTTGGTCTTGACGGTCTTATTTTGGCTCTCAGTGCTGTATCTTTTCTTATACTAGTCACCGGCTCCGGTGAAGTTGTTGAGGACGACGACGAAGACAGAATTATTGTAACCAACGACCGTGATCAACCCAGACTTCGGCGCAGATTACGTACACTATCAGCAATTCCAGCAGCTCTTATTGTGTTTTTACTGGGGTTGATCTTATGTTTCGTGCGCGACCCTTCAATTATTGGTGATATTAAATTTGGCCCATCAAAGATTCATGTTTTGAGAATCACGTGGGAAGACTGGAAAACTGGTTTTTTACGGGGCGCGATTCCTCAGATTCCTTTATCTGTATTGAATTCCGTGATCGCTGTGTGTAAATTGTCAGCTGATTTGTTCCCAGAAAAGGAAGTGTCAGCTACAAGAGTTTCAGTGAGTGTTGGGTTAATGAATTTGGTGGGCTGTTGGTTTGGAGCAATGCCGTGTTGCCACGGG
The DNA here is from genome assembly GCF_001879085.1 of Nicotiana attenuata. Lineage (NCBI taxonomy): Eukaryota > Viridiplantae > Streptophyta > Magnoliopsida > Solanales > Solanaceae > Nicotiana > Nicotiana attenuata. Next base: position 49,432,729 of record NC_031991.1, read on the forward strand.
GCAGGAGGATTAGCTGGACAGTATAGATTTGGTGGGAGGAGTGGGGCATCAGTGGCTTTTCTTGGGTTGGGAAAATTGGTACTTGGACTGGTATTTGGGAGTTCATTTGTGAGGATTTTGAGTCAGTTTCCTATTGGGATACTTGGGGTGCTTTTGTTATTTGCTGGAATTGAATTGGCCATGGCTTCAAGGGATATGAATTCGAAGGAAGAATCTTTTGTCATGTTGGTTTGTGCTGCTGTCTCATTGACGGGGTCCAGTGCTGCACTGGGATTTGGGTGCGGTATTGTGCTATTTTTGTTGTTGAAGTTGAGGCATTTGGACTGCTTTGGTACCGTCATTGGGAGATCAAATTCCAGGTCAAACTTTGATGAAACTGTTCTCAATCCGTAAGACATTTTAGAAGAAAGAGATTTCTCTGAGAAATTATTTACGTTCATATGCAAACTTGTATACCTATTCCACGAGTCTGTATAAAAAGGCTAGTTTCTTGAGCTAATGTCCTTCATAATTTTAATATAGTTGATATTTATCCAAAAAAGATGAAGAAAAGATTCTGTTTTTCATATCTGTTTGTTATGAATCTTGCTCGCAGCATTTAAAAGCCTATACAAAGGAGTCAACATGATTGTTGTTTGGTCCTGGATTAGAGGAAAGAACCTGAACTCCTAATAAATGAAGTTGAACTAAGAGATTGCTCTAAAATGGTGACGAAGAATCAGGAAACACATTTTGTTTGAGTTAGGGAAGATCTTCTTCCAACTAAAGCACTCTCAGAATAGTTAAGTATCTAAAAATAAGGTAGCAATCTGAGCCTAGTGGAGAATTAATGTGCCTCTTGGTGATTGAGTAGTTGTGTGCACTGTTTCAAAACATTGCATTGACTCTTGGTGTGAAAGAGATGTATTCTCCAGAGAAACTTATTCAGATCGGGACAATAGAGTTATTTCTTCACGGTGATTCATTTGGCTATAAGCCGTTGGTTTTCATTACTCTCTAGGCTTTTTATTATAATCGTTGACTTGTCTTTGCACGGTGCAAATCATTAGCCAAAAGATAGTACATACATATACTAACAAAGTTCTGAGTTCTGAATTTTGCTTTACTCTAGGATGTCAGTCAGCATCAATACAATCATACAGGATAGTTCTTATATCTCGATTTCTTCACTTCTCTTTCTAATAGGTGTAAGATCCATCGCCTTTCATCTTTCCTCTTAAGATGATAAGAAACAAATGATATCCTTCTAAATGGTAAGTGTTGTTTCATTTCGCTGCCTTCTAGTTCTAGCTATCTTTATGCTCTTGGTGATCACTGCCCAAGTTTTTTTTCGGATTCTGAACCTTTCAGAGGAGGATGAGGAAATTCAAAGAATTTGCAAGTTTAGATGCCTTTGTGGAAGTTGTAAAGGCGATCTTGCTTTATCCGTATCTTTTAGCATGAAAAGTTTGGAACTGATAGGAAACACGAAAACCCTCTAATTTGAAAATTAGAGATTGGGAACTAGAGGCTGCTCAGCACCAATTATGCTGTTTGATGACAATGACTCTTATGCAGAAAATCCTGTGAAGCAGAGAACCTAATGTGCTTAATGGAGAACCTCATTATACTTCTTTTCAGAAGGCGTAGATTCCTAAAATGGTCTGCGAATGACTGCTGCAAGACAATATTTTAGCTTTCATTCACGAAGGACTTTTGATAATGCTTATTCTTTAATATCCTCACACCTTTAACTCTCACTAGCAGGTGACTGTCAAGGGATGAGAAGTCAAACTAGCTAGAAAATCAGATGCTATAATTTCAAAGCAGAGGTATGACTATAATTACCATTTTTAATCTAACAACTGGTATCTACAGCTTCTGAATCTGTATATGTGTGAGTCTATGAATGATCCCAATATTGTAAAGTTCTTTAAAAGTTCGTTTGAAACATTTGGCATTGATGTAGTTTCAAAGTGCCATGGGACGATGCTCTATAAGAATAGAGGATCAGTCATCACTAGGCTGGAAGACTGAAGTGAAAGATGCTATGTTCAAGAATTCTCGAGTACAAATATGTTCACCAGAAACGAATCTTATCAGACTCTAGAACTGCTAGATTTCTGCTGTCTTGAGGGGATTCTCTCCTTTTGAGAATTCCATCTGGTCACGGGCAAGAACTGATCTGTTTTGGAACAACCATTTTTTCAAAAACATGCGATTCTTCCTCTTAGAAAATCTGCATGGTTGGTTGATTGGGACTTGAGAATGACTCTGATGGATTTGATTCACTAATATGCTTGTCCGTACGTAGCTCATTTTCACACTCACGGCTAAATATTCATTCTGGAACTATCTCTAGCACGAACAGGCTAATGGTCCTTTGCATTTTGGAAGGAACTACATCCTGTGGACCTGTGGAAAAGGTAACATGGATACAGTAATTCCTACTTATCTTATATACAGCCATACTTAAAAAGAGGTCGCCAGTGACTTTATAAATAAAGACAACAGTTATGACTCGAGGATGCTGATGCAGAAAATGATCGCAGATTTTTAAGCATTGGAGAAAATAGAAACCTAGCAGTCCTATTCTATCTAATTAGCTATCTTTCCATGTTAAAGCTCTTCTAGATGCCATGTGGAATAAAATATTTCCCAAACTTATATCAGACTAGAGATCCTCTCTTTAGATCAGTTGTGAGACATAACTGGCCTCACTGAGAGAATGTACCTGGTAGGAATAGAATCCTATACTTCTTTCAATATTTCAGCTGTCTAAGCACTTTACTGAGAAGTGATTTAGTCATCTAATTGAAATCTTCCTCAGAGACTTTATGATCTATATCTGGGGGATGATGCATGCTGTAGACTGTAGTTATTTCCTAATTCTGGCAAGTTGTTTCGAGTAGCAGAAAAGCTGAGAGCAGCATGGATTGTGTGAAAGAAGTGTAGAGCACGCCCACTACTGGAGTATCCGTTGCCAGTCAGCTGAAACCAGAAGATTCATTTCTGTTTCAGTCCAATCACTTTAGAAAAACCATTTAATTCAATACAAGACAATTCCAGGGAGGTCAGTTTTATCCTAAACCTTGAGGCTACATTACCCTTGCTTGTTGTGCATCAATTTTAGCCTCAGCAGGATGTTTGTCGAGCATCTCTATCATGTTGAGAACAAGGTGTATGCCTCTCCTTTTACTTAGGTGAATGTTGAGCTTTTGGTTATGTGAACCCTTTGGTCAATGTACATAGTTTCTCACTTTATAGTGAAGCTATTATACGGTTCTATTGCATCTTGAAATTTCCTCTCTTGATCTTGTTTGTCTTCAATCTAAATCACTTTCAGAAGGTTTCGACATCACTAAGAAACATTGACACAGCCAACTGATAAATGATTTCTTTCTGCCTCAATGATCCGCATAGTTGGTTTTTACAGTTTTCTTTTTTGTGTCAAACTATGTTGGCGGTGGACACGGAGCTAGTGACTCAATTGCGCAACTACTCGGGTATAATTAAGCATTGCTGTTTTCTTCACTAAATAATGGCTAACATTGTAGGTCCAGGCTAAGTCTCTCAACAAAGTTTATTACATTCAGTTCACGGCTCTGATGTTCCTTTTCTGCGTCTATGAGAATATGACCACCTGAGAGATCCTATTAGCACCTAGTACTGTACCGATGACAGGGTAGCAGATTCCAATACGAAGTTTATTTATTTCCTTAATTAATTGTTCACCTATTTGATTATTGTTGCCATTAAACTTTTCATTGTGAACTGCAAGCTGATGGAAGTGAATATCTTAATCCAACAGGTCCTAGAAGTACTTAGACGCATAATGTTGTGCTATCTGTTGAAATAATCATTACTAAACAAAAAAAAAGGACTTACATATGAAGTCTAAATTCAAGTTTCACTGTCACCTTCATTATAACTATTTTTATATATTCGAGATTAATGCATAATTCAGTACTTGGAAAATATTCGGACGGTGCATACTTGCAATCCTAATACACCAAAAAATATACATACCCACCACCTTTATTACTCTAATCTCAGTTTTAAGATAACACTAAAGAAAGAGTCCTCGAACCTTCGTTAGTCGAGGCGGCGCAAGAAGCAGCGAGACTCAAAACCTGTGAGCCGGCGAGAGCCATGGTCGATATGTCAATAATGGTCGAGGTCGAGCACCGTTGATGAAGCTGTAACGGCAAGTTTTCGAAATAGGATATGAATTAGGGTTTACTAGAAATATGTCTCATATAAATAGAGAAAGGGACAATGATATGAGGCATGTGATATTAATTTTTTTAAGAACAAACTTTGACAAAAGATTCTCTCTCTCACTAAGATACAAACACTACCTTTTCATCAAGATTCTTATCTATATTACTCCATATTTTTCCATCAGATCTGAGAATAATTCGAACATTCAAGGATTTGTCTGTCACTCATCATTGTGAGGAGGAACAACCATCTAGTTCATCCTTTATTGGGTGAATCACTCCTCCTATTTACTTAAATGCCATTTATTGTTATTCATTGCTATTAAATGCTACATTATTGCTCATACTTTTTGGAATAGTTATTGCATACTGCTGTCACTTTTCTACAAGATCTATTTGACGCTAATCACATTTTCGGAAATCACATCTAGAAATATTATTATTAACTAGGTTTAATCCATTATCATATAAATTTAATTATTTGAACCAAGAGTTATATTTTTTGGTCGAACAATTTGGCGCCGTCTGTGGGGATTTCTTAGTTAAGCTTTTTGTTTCTTTGAGATCTACAACTAACACGGGTCAGTGACGTAAGAATAAGAGACAAAAATAAGATCTCCTTTCTTTGTGTGCACAAATCCCAACATGGCAAGTAATCGAGAAGAAAAGACGAGAATAATAAGTGACCTACCAACCAACCTCATGAACGTCATCAAAGAAGGCTGTGAAACGGCAGACGAAGGCGCAACGCCCAGTGCCCCCCCAGGTGAGATGGGTCCCCGCCTCCTCACTACAGCATCACAAAATCTCTTGGTAAGGGAGCCTCCACATCTGTGGAGGAGGAGACGCCCCCAGCTATAAAAAAATCTCTTCGAAGCTTGGCTAACTGACACGCTAACCAGCGTCCTCAACAAGCCCGCCCAGGACACAACTACAGAAAATGCAAGGACTTGCACTATCAGCAGACGAGCAGCGCAACCAACTCCCCATCCTCCAACGACATGTATCACTCACAATATAATTAATAACGCAGGTGGCAACGCCCTCGCAACCATTTTGAAAAGGATGGAGGAAATGAAGAATAAGAACAAGGCACTCCAAGATCAAATGAAAGAACACCAAGAAAGGGTCGATAAAATACTGGGCTCCCCCAAGCTGTTGCCGAAGAGGGATGCCGGTCGGTTCGTCGAACAGCCGTACAGTGATGACGAAGCCCCACATGCTATACCAAAAACCTTTAAAATGCTGCCCTACCTCACAATATACGACGGCACAACCGACCCCCAAGATCATGTGAATCATTACGTCACCTCCATAAAAGGCAACAACCTCTCCAAGGAACATGTATCTTCCATTTTGCTGAAAAAGTTTGGTGAAACCCTAAGTGAAGGAGCATTAACCTGGTATTCGCACCTACCAGCACGCTCGATTGAGACCTTTGAAGAAATGGCCGACAAGTTCGTAACCGCCCACGCCGGAGCCAAAAAGGCCGAGGCAAGAGTGAACGACTTTTTTGCTATCGAACAATCTCTGGAAGAGGGATTGACGGACTTTCTCGCCCGGTTCAACCGAGTAAGAACGATTTTACCAAACGTGTCCAAAGGGATGACAGTCGCAGCCTTTCAGAATGGGCTGAGCAGGGATGGTTCAAGAGCAACGAGGAGACTATTAAGTCGGTTGATGAAGTATCCCCCAACCACTTGGGACGAAATCCACAATGCTTATTGTGCCAAAGTCCGTGCAGACGAGGACGGCCTCAATGGGCTAACCCAACAGTTAACCTCAGAGTATCCCAAGTGGGTTGCCGACGTGGTAATGGTTAAAAAGAAGAATGGGAAATGGCGGATGTGTGTGGACTTCACAAACTTGAACAAAGCATGCCCCAAGGATACGTTCCCGTTGCCTCGCATCGACCAGCTCATTGATGCAACGGTTGGACATGAGCTGCTAATTTTCTTGGACACTTACTCTGGCTACAATCAGATCCTCATGGAAGAGGAAGATCAAGAAAAGACCACGTTCATCACCCACCAAGGAACGTACTGCTACAGGGTCCCCTTCAGACTAAAGAACGCAGGCCGACCTATTAGAGGTTGGTGACGAGAATGTTCAGGGATCAGCTCAGTAAGACAATGGAAGTATATATAGACGACATGCTGGTCAAGTCAAAAAGTGGAGAAGATCACATCGATCAATTGAAAGAAACTTTCGACATACTCAGACGACACTAGATGAAACTGAACCCGGAGAAGTGTGCATTCGACGTAGACTTAGGAAAGTTTCTAGGGTTCCTCGTATCACAGTAAGGGACCAAGGTCAACCCTGACCAAATTAAATCTGTTGAAGGGATACCGGAACTCTTGACCACCAAGAAATATGTCAAAAGATTGACAAGCCGTATTGCCGCCCTATCCAGGTTCATCTCTCGATTGTCGGATATGTGCCATTAAATTTTTGGCGTACTCAAGAAAGATAACAGCCTCATATGGACTTCGGAGTGCGTCTAGGCTCTGAGGGAGCTAAAGGCATACTTGTCGTCGCCGCCCTTGCTCTCAAAACCAGAGCCCGGGGAACGTCTCCTCGTTTATCTAGCTGTATCCGAGGTAGCTGTGAGCGCTGTCCTAATTCAAGAAAACAAAGGTACGCAATCACCCATCTATTACATTAGCAAAACGCTAGTCAATGTCAAGACGAGGTACCCGCACCTCGAGAAACTGGCTTTGGCCTTAGTCGTAGCTTCACGGAAGCTTAGACCGTATTTTCAGTGTCACCCCATCTCGGTCGTCACAACTTTCCCCCTAAGAAGCATTTTGCATAAACCCGAGCTATTGGGAAGGCTGGCCAAATGGGCCATCGAGCTCAGCGAGCAAGATATCACATACCAGTCAGGAACGTCGATAAAGTCACAAGTGCTCGCTGACTTTGTTGCGGACTTCAGCACAAAATAATGCCTGAAGTTGAAAGGGAAGCACTCCAAACTTCCCCCCAAACATAAGACCTCTGGGTCCTATACACTGGCGGCGCATTCAGCGCGTCGGGGTTTGGACTAAGGCTTGTACTCGAAGTCCGAACAGGCAAAGTAATTCGCCAATCCATTAGGTACCCGGACATGACTAACAACGAGGCTGAGTATGAGGGAGTCATTACAGGTTTGAGACTACCATTCAAGTATGGAGCAAAACGGTTAAAACTACGCTATGATTCCTAGCTCGTAGTCAACCAAGTTACAGGGACTTTCCAAACCAAGGAACAAAGATTGCAAAAATACCAGACTGAAATCTGCAAGCTGCTGCCGAGTTTGACGAATATCAGCTCGACCAAATTCCACGAGCACAGAACACCGAGGCATATGGCCTCGTGATAAGTAGGGATTTTGACCGCTTGTTTGCTCTCTTTTACTTGCGTTTTAGCTCAAAAATGCTTAAAGGAATTCTCTGAAACTAACGAAATATGCTTACTTGCAGGAATATTAGGAAATGAGCCAAAAACTTCAAAATCAACTCATAAAGGAGTCAAAAGGGAACAAGAACCAGAACATGGCAAAAAGGCTAGCAGTGCGACCGCAGAAGGGAGATTCAGAGAGTAGTGTTTTCGCCAGCTCAAGGAGTGCGAACCAGACCGAAATTGTGCGGTCGCAGGAGGTCGAGTGCGGCCACAGTCATTATTATGCGGTCCGCAAGATTGAAGAATCAGAGAGCTGTTTCAAATCCAAAAGCAGAGAGTGCAGACCGCATCACTTTTGTGCGGCGGCATAATCGAAAGTGCGGCTGCACTCATTTTCTTGCGGACCGCAGAAGCCCTAAAGCTCCAAGCCCGAATTCCCAAAAATGCGAACCGCACGATAGTTGTGCGGCTGCAGAAGCCCATTGTGCGGACCACACCGGAATTATGCGGCAGCACAGCCTTCGTAGGGGCATTTTTGTCAGATATTTTTAGCTTAGTATAAATAGTACTTTTTTGTCTTTTTTAGGTGAAGTTCAGTTTCTAGAAGTGCACCTGCGCCATTTTCTTTACTTCTTTGAGTAATTTTGTATTAGCTTTTCTTTGTCTAATCAATTATTATGCATTCCATCTTAATTTCTTCTCGTATTTCTTTATTTTTCATGAGTAGCTAAATCTTTAGCTAGGGTTGTGGCTCAACCCTAGTGTGGGTACTTAATGAGTACTTAATTTTAGGGCTTGTTTGTGATTGGGTTAGTGATATTTAGCCTTGTTTATGCTTGAATTCTACCAATGAACCGCTTCTGCGGTTCTTCACTTAACCGGCCCTTTCCGCATCTGAGATGGGCTTTCCGCACATGCGTCTTCGTAGATGCGGCCACACAACCGCTTTTGCGGTCCCAACCAAATGCGCCTCTGGCCGCTTCTGCGGCCCCTCCTTCGCATATGCGGCACCGCACCTGCGGTCCCCAATCCGCAGGTGCGGAAATACCAGAAGCAGCACAATCTGCAGCTGCAAAATTCCTCAAACTCCCCGTCAACCATCCGAAATCACCCCGAGGCCCCCGGAACCTCAACCAAAAGCACCAACATATCCCATAACCTTATTCAAACTTGTACCAATCTTCAAAACACCTCAAACAACATCAAAATCACCAAAACTCATCGAATTCAAGCTTAAGGTTCTAAATTTTTTCGCATTTCGCTTTTGATCAAAAATCCAACCAAACCACGTCCAAATGACCTGAAATTTTTCACACACATCCCAAATGACATAACGAAGCTACTGCAACTTCCGGAATTCCATTCTGACTCCTATATCGAAATCTCACCTATCAATCGAAAAACGCCAAAAACTCAATTTCGCCAATTCAAGCCTAAATCTACTCCGGACCTCCAACACACATTTTGATCACGCTCCTAAGTCCTAAATCACCTAACGGAGCTAACCAAATCATAAAAATTCCAATCCGAGATCATTTACAAACAAGTCAAAAACTTGGTCAAACCTTTCAAATTGCAAGCTTCAAACTGAGAACTATTCTTCCAAATTCATTCCGATTGCCCTGAAACCAAAACCAACGATTTTCATAAGTCATAATGCATAATACGGGGCTAGACATGCCCGAGAACTGGCGAGCGAAGTGCAAAAGCTCAAAACGACCGGTCGGGTCGCTACAAGGTCTAAGGAGATTACACAAAAATCAATATAAATTATCATGTGAACAATCAATAAAACAAATGGTCGGACCTATTAAACGATAAATAACATGTTTGAACAAAATCAGAGAAACCCTAAGAACGGATTAGAGCAGGAAGCGCAAGAGCATATAGAACATACATGAAACCTAGAATGTTCATAAGAGACATGAAAACACATCGCAAACAGACTCAAACTTCAAATCGAGTCCAGAAGTATTTGGGTTTCTTAACGAAAATGAGTCGAGCAAAAGGAAAGACTCAAGTGATGTTTAAACATGTTAAAAATCACAAAGTAATTGCTAAAAATAAGAAAAGAATCGTTTTTTGCAAAAGGGTTTTGAAACCCTAGTCTGGAAAATGAGGAAATCGTTTGAAATCAGAGAAATCTTTTGAGGAAAACAGGTGAGAACGTTTAAAGACACATAGATCCATCACAGATCTAAAAAGATCGGAGGGTTTAAAGCTAGGGTTTTCCAGAAAAGTAATAGAGATGATAGAATAGGTCAAGAACCCATAGATTCGTAATAAAACAAGAAGAAGTTCTTACTCACAAACGGAAAATGGCCTGAGACAGGCTGATAAGCAAAGTTCCAAAACGGAACCAGTTGGGGTTCCCTTGAGAAGATCTCAAGGATCCAAGAAATCGAAGAGCCATGGCGTGTGGGAGACCAGGCCCGGTCGGAGAAGACGGAGAAACATCGTAGGAGGGGTTCACGCCGGTGACGGCGATTAGGGTTTGAGTTAGGTCTCAAAGAGAATTTGGGAGAGGAAGGGATTCAAGGGCGGTGCAATTGAGAGAATAGGGTAGGGTTTGGGGGGTCGTTGGATTAAAAAAGGAAAGAAATAACGTGGACCATTGATCTGGGAGATCAACGGTCGAGATTAAAAAGGGTAGGTTGGGTTCCGGGTTTGGGTATGGGTTAATAGGGTGTGGCTCGGGTTTTATTGTAAAATTGGGCTAGGAATTGGGGTCCTGATTTGGCTACAATTAAAAGCCAATTTGGCTATAATTTAAATAGCCAGTTTTTCCCTATTTAATTTATAAAAAATAGAAGATAATTTCTGAAAAAAATAATTTAGAATGCTAAAATGATTTAGGATACATAATTAGCAATTTAAAATACAGGGTCCAATTTTATGCATATAAAACATAATTATATCTTGAAAGGGCTAACATTGCAATTATGTGCAATTTGGCTTTAAAAATACTAAATGTAATTGCAAAAAATGTATAAAAATTACTTTAGCCATATTTTGGCATAAATATAGAAATCCAATAGATGAATTATCAAAATAATAATTTTGAAAATAATTATTGGGGATTTTAAGGATAAAAAGGGAGAAAATAAATCAATTTAAACCTTTAAAATTATCGAAAAAATAATAAAACCTTGGGCATGCTTATATATGCTATTTCCAAGGTATTTTGCATATTTAAAAATATAGGAAAAAATTGGGTATCAACAGGTAAGTGTTTGGTCTAACCATAGATTTAGGGAATAGGAGTTGTGGTCTTAAATGCAACGTGTTAGTGTTGAGTACGATGTATAGGCATGGTGATGAGTATCTATACGTTGGTGTCAAGCATGCCCGTGAGTCTTATACTATGATTGTTGTGACTCTATTGTGTATTGTCCATGCTTAGGTTGATGATTATAAATGTTGAACATGATTCATGATAATTCCTTGGTAAATGACCATTGTTGAATATTAGCTCAAGTTGGGAATTGTTTTGTGAAGTAACTGTTGGAATGAAATTGGTTGTAGCTGATTTCCTTTCCGGGATGTTATTGTTCATATTGTTGATTGCCTTGCCGGGATGTTATTGTTCATATTGTTGATTCCCTTGCCGGGATGTTATTGTTTGTATTATTGATTCCCTTACCGGGACGTATTTGTTTCTAATGTTTGAGTGAGGAAGAGTGTAAAGCACGAAGGGTGATGCCGTGCATGATATTGTGAGTGAGCGTTAAAGCACGAGGGGTGATGCCGTGCCGATATTGTGAGTGTTAATGCACGAAGGGTGACGATGTGCCATAATTATGAGAGTTAAAGCACGAAGGGTGATGCCGTGCCAATATTGTGAGAGTTAATGCACGAAGGGTTATGTCGTGCCATGATTATGAGAGTTAATGCACGAAGGGTGATGCCGTACCGATTCTGTTAATTCTTATGGTGAGGACGAGAGTAAAAGCACGAAGGGTGATGACGTCCATGTGTTACTGTTTTCCTTATTCCTGTTGATATCATTATGGTGTTCTCTATGCTTCTCTACTGAATCTCTGTTAAGTATTTGATATTCCCCGCAGCATGCTTCCCTTCCCATCTTTATCTGTTAGTTCCTGTTTCTATTATCCGTTTGTATGTGATTTAACTGCACAGGTTTATATGGTTGTCGTGTCCTAGCCTCATCACTACTTCGCCGAGGTTAGGCTCGACACTTACCAGTACATGGGGTCGGTTGTACTGATACTGCACTCTGCACTTCCTCTGCAGATTTTGGTGCTGGACCTCATGAGTAGATCGTGGGTTGCTGCCTTCGGTCCATATGAGACCCGAGGTAGATCTGCCGGCGTTCGCAGACTCCGGAGTCCCCTTCCTTATTTTTTTGATATACTGTCTCTTTTCATTTCGAGAACAGTTGTACTTTTCTTTCCAGACCAATGTTTGTAGACATTCGTAGATGTTCGTGAAATTGTAACACCAGATTCTTGGGTAGACATGTATTGGAGTAGATTTTGTTATAACACTTTCGCGCTTTATATCTGTTCCGTTTTAGTTACTATTTAAATCTGTTTGGGTTGATTACTAATGTGTTAAAATCATAGTAGTTGGCTTGCCTAGCTATCACGAGTAGGCGCCATCACGACTCCCGAGGGTGGGAAATCTGGGTCGTGACATAGTAATAGCAATGGAATTGGCAATAGTATATAGACCAAAAGGTTAATTACTTACTTCCGCATTTATTTATACTTGTTTTAGCTTGTTAATTTTTAATAAATGAAACGTAAAGGAAAATGGTTAATAAAAGTATAACGTTGGCTTGCCTAGCGAGTGTGATGGTAGGCGCCATCACGGTTCCGATGGTGGAAAATCCGGGTCGTGACATTTAAATACATCGATTAATGTGCAGAAATACTTTATACTTGTGAGTATATGTATTTTAAATCTTTACTAAAATACTTGGACATGGAAATCTTGAGAAAGAATCTTAATACTAAATTCGTAATTATGAACTATGATCTAACCAAGAACTTAAATAAACAAAGCATGGATACTTGTATATAATTAAAATATGTTTTATACATTGAGTTTAAAGATAACAAAGCATTAGATTTTTCCTTGCAACTTTGGATTATGAAAAGTGTTACAAGCCAACAAGTAATTAACACCCAAAGTCCTACTCCCAAACCTATTTCGATACACCTATTGAAACTAATTTAATTAGTTCTAGCATCTTACGTAGCAACCACAGTTTGATTTTAACAAAGAAGGGCCCGTTCTCCCCTACCTTTCTTTTTCAAACACAACCACTTATTCATTTCTAACTTATTTTGAAAAATAGCCTTTGCAATCAATCACCTAGATAAGCTATCAAAATCATTAATTAAATAATTTATTATCTTAATTAATGTGGCCGTTTAGCAGATCTCATTGAGTAAATGAAAAGAACAGAAAAAAAAAAAGACAGGGAAGAGCAACAAAATGCCTCATATTTTTCTCTTACTAAAATATGGGACCCGAATGACACTTGGCGAAATAAGAGAGGAACTTTTGTCTGCCACGTAATAGTTGTATCTCCCGCATAATAAAATTCCACTAGAGAACTCTTACCAGAATCAATAAGAGATCTTTGCTTAGTGTAGTAGTCATAGTATCAATTACCAATAAGAAAAGTTGCTACTATACTTCTGATACTCTCAATCAATAAAAAAGCCTGCAAGCTTTTATCTTTTGAGGGAGAAAGAGAAAGTTAGGTCAGAGGAGATTTAATATTCTTACTGGGGGTTGTGAGAAATAAAAGGGGATGAATGACTAAGGAAAAGAAAGAAAAGATAGGACACTGTCCCGTTTCCTTTTTTTATTTTTTATTTTCCTTTTGCATTTAAGTAGGAGTAGTATTCTTTGTTTTCTTTTCTTATTAGAATAAAGTTAGTAGTCGTACCCGCGCGATACGTGATCAATATTAAAAAAATATTATTTAAATTGTGATTGAGCTTGTTTGAACATATTAGATCGTATTTTTTTACGTAGTAAATTTCAATTGTCATCCCATTTGTCAATACGATATACCCAATAAAAAAATATCTATTAAATTAAAAACGACACTTATATAGTTATCGGATAACTTTTTTGTCTAATTTTTTCTTTTACTATATTGTCCAATATTTAGTTGTCACGACCCTAAAATGGACCCGGTCGTGATGGCGCCTATCGCGAAACAAGGCAAGCCGACACAAACTCCAAAACCAATCCAACAATTATAATAAGTCATTTAAAAGTCATTAATAAGCTAAAATCCAAAAATGTAAGGTAGAATAGAACAATGTCAAAATAAAACACAGCCCGACATCGGGGTGTCACCAGTCATGAGCAACTACAACTCGTCTAGAAATGTGAAAAGACAACATAGTCCGAAACATAGCTAATAAAAAGCGGAATAAAGGTAGGAAGGAGAAGCACTGGGCTGCGAACGCCAAACAGCTACCTAGTCAACTCCGAAAGCCTGCTGGAAGACAAATCAGCACTCGCTAGCGTGACCCGAGACTCTTGGATCTGCACACAGGATGCAGGGAGTAATGTGAGTACGCCAACTCAGTAAGTAATAAAAGTAAAGGCAGCTGAGCAGTAAGAAAACACACAAGCCACGTCATAATGCTACGGCAAAACAGTATAAATCCAAAATAAGGCAGTAAAAACAATGAACTCGTAAAAACGACTCAGTTCAATAAAATCCTTTTCAAAACTTCTTTCAATAGTTTCAAACGAGTGACAAAAAACAGTGAGTAAAAGAATAGAAACGTAAACAACCCCTCGGGCAACAACATAAAACAACAACCGCCCCTCGGTCAAATATCAACAGATCCAGCCCCTCGAGTTACCTCACAATCACTCGTAATCAGCCCCTCGGGCAATAACATGAACCACAACAGCCCCTCGGGCAATATCACCTCTCACACTAGGTACCCGCGCTCACTGGTGGTGTACAGACTCCGGAGGGGCTCTTACAGCCCAAGCGCTAACATAAGCCATCTCGTGGCATAACAAATCAGGCCCTCGGCCTCTCATATATCACAAATCAGTGTAACACGCTGTGGCGCGCAACCCGATCCCATAACATCCTCACAACACAAGCCCTCGGCCTCACTCAGCCAGAACTCACTCAAGCCCCTCGGGCTGAAGTAAACAAGTACTCGGCTCAAAATATCATTTATGAAATCGTAAGGAGTGAATAAAACCGAGTTATAAAAAACAGTAAGAACATAGCATGACTGGGTGTAAATATCAAACCGAAAACAGTGGGAAAAATAATAGTAAAAGCCCCTAAGGGTCCAAACAATGGGCACAAGGCCCAAACACGGCATTTAGCCCCAAACATAGTAATATTTTTCAAAAATATAATAATAATAATAATAATAAACAATTTCCAATTAAATACGCGACTTAATAGTCGTACGAGGTGGACCAAGTCACAATCCCCAACGGTGCACGACCCCACGCTCGTTATCTAGCGTGTGCGTCACCCCAGTATAGCACAACGATGTGAAATTCGGGGTTTCATACCCTCAGGACAACATTTACAATCATTTCTTACCTCAATCCGGTCCAAATTCTAGCCCGCGATGCCTTTGCCTCTCGTATTAGCCTCCAAATGCTCCAAATCTATCCAAAACCAGAAAATACTCATCAATATATGCTAAAGGAACAAAGCTCACTCGAAAATAACCAATTTACACCAGAAATCCCGAAATTGACCAAACCCGACCCCCAGGCCCACGTCTCGAAATCCATTAAAAGTCACATCAATAGAATCCTTACACTCTCACTAGTTCGTACATATCAAATATATCAAAATCCGACCACAAACGACCCCTCAAATCCCTAATCAAAGGCCTCCAATCTCAAGCCCTAGTTCTTCAATTTTAACCACTAATTTCCATAAATTACAAGCCTAATCCGTGAAAGAACACCGTAGAAACGAGTTTTAGGTTCAACAAATCTTACCTCAACGAAGTTCCCTTGAATTCCCTCTCAAAATCTCCCAAAAAGCTCCAAAATCGATTTAAAAATGGTGAAGAAGAGCTGAAAATCGCGAAGTCCATTATTTATATGTTCTGCCCCAGAAATACCGCATCTCCGGTCAAGATCATCGCACATGCGGTCCCAAGTGCGCATGTGCGGAAATCACTTATTCGCCCCATCTCGCACCTGCGCTCAAACAACCGCACTTGCGCTATCGCAGGTACGCCCAAAGCTCCGCATCTGCGGCTCCTGCCCTTTTCCACTTTGGTCGCATTTTCGGCCCTTAAACGCATCTGCGGCATCGCACCTGCGGTGCCCAATCCGCAGGTGCGGAAACAACAGAAGCAGAAAAGTTCTGCAGCTGCTCCAAACATCCAAACTCCCCGTCAACCATCCAAATCCTTCCCGAGGCCCTCAGGACCTCAACCAAACACGCCAACAAGTCACATAACACTATTCAAACTTGTACCAACCCCCGAAACACTCAAAACAGTGCCGGAACACCAAATCACTCTCGGATTCAAGCCTAAGGATTCCAAAACTTCCGAATCCCACTTTTGATCAAAAACACTATCAAACCTTGTCCGAATGACTTGAAATTTTACACACACGTCCCAAATGACACAACGGACCTAATTCAATTTCCGGAATTCCATTCCGACCCCTATATCAAAATCTCCACTACCAACCAGAAAACGCCGAAATTCCAATTTCGCCAATTCAAGCCTAAATCTACTCCGGACCTCCAAACCACATTCTGATCACGCTCCTAAGTCCCAAATCACCTCACGAAGCTATCCGAATCATAAAAACCAAATTCCGAGATTGTTTGCTCACAAGTCAACTTCCGGTTGACTTTTCCAACTAAAAGACCAACTTAAGAGACTAGGTGTCTCAAACCTTTCCAAAAACCATTCCGAATTCGAGTCGACTAACCCGATACCATATAACACATATGAACAAAGAATAAAGAAGCAGAAATGGAGGAAATGGAGCGGTAACTCATGAAACGACCAGCCGGGTCGTTACATCCTCCCCCTCTTAAACAAACGTTCCTCCTCGAACAGGTCAAGGAACATACCTGAAGTCTCAAATAGGTGAGGATATCTGCTCCACATCTCCCGCTCGGTCTCCCAGGTAGCCTCCTCCACGGGCCAACCTCTCCACTGCACTTTCACTGAAGCTATATCCTTTGATCTCAACTTTCGAACCTGAAGCTCCAAAATAGTTGCTGGGCTCCACATCGTAGGTCAAATCACCCTCTAACTGAACCGTGATGAAATCCAGAACATGAGACGGATCTCCAATATACTTTCGGAGCATAGAAACATGAAATACCGGATGCACACTCGACAAGCTAGGTGGCAAAGCAAGCTTATAAGCCACCTCCCCAATCCTCCGAAGCACCTCAAAAGGCCCAATGAACTGAGGACTCAATTTACCCTTCTTCCCAAATCTCATAACACCCTTCATGGGTGAAACCTTCAGTAGAACCTTCTCCCCAACCATATAGGATACATCACGAACCTTCCTGTCAGCATAACTCTTTTGTCTCGACTGCGCTATACGAAGCCTCTCCAGAATCACCTTCACCTTATCCAAAGCATCCCGCACTAAGTCCGTACCCAAAAGCCCCTCCGCGTGCTCTTCCTGACTGCGCAAATACACCAGAATATCATCAATGAAAACTATGACAAACGAGTCGAGATACAGCCGGAACACGCTATTCATCAAATGCATGAACGCTGCTGGGGCGTTGGTTAGACCAAAAGACATCACAAAGAAGTCATAGTGACCATATCGGGTCCTGAAAGCTGTCTTATGAATATCCGAGTCCCTGATCTTCAGCTGGTGATACGCTGAATGGAGATCAATCATGGAGAACACCCTCGCTCCCTGAAGATGGTCGAATAAATTATCAATGCGAGGCAATGGATACTTGTTCTTAATTGTAATTTTGTTCAACTGCATGTAATCAATACACATCCTCATAGTGCCATCCTTCTTCTTCACGAACTGAACAGGCGCACCCCACGGCGAAACACTAGGCCGAGTGAACCCCTTATCAACGAGTTCCTGAAGTTGCTCCTTCAACTCCTTCAATTCCGCTGGTGCCATATGATACAGTGGAATAGAGATGGGCTGAGTGCCCGGCACCAGTCAATACCAAAATTAATATCCCTATCCGGGGGCATGCCCGATAGGTCTGCAGGAAACACATCGGGAAAGAATCAATACTAGGAGCCTCTGCACTGACATCCCTCAAGAAGGCTAAGTATGAAAGACAACCTTTCCCAACCATGCGCTGGGCCTTCAAGAACAAAATCACTCTACTAGGGACAAAATCAATCGAACCTCACCACTCAATCCGTGGCACACTCGGTATAGCCAACGTCACTGTCTTAGAGTGAAAGTCTAGAATAGCATGCCACGGGGATAATCAATCCATGCTCAAAATCACATCGAAATCCACCATACAGAGTAATAAAAGATCCACCCGGGTCTCTAGACCCCCAATGGTCACCACACACAACCGGTACACACGGTCCACAACAATAGTATCGCCCACCGGAGTAGATACATGAATAGATGAATCAAGAGACTCACGGGGCGTATCCAAATAACGGGCAAAATATGATGACACATATGAAAAAGTGGAACCAGGATCAAATAACACAGAGGCATCTCTGTGGCAGACTGAGACAACACCTGTAATCACCACATCTGAAGCAATAGCATCAGGTCTAGCTGGGAGTGCATAGAAACGGGCCTGACCACCACCTGATCGACCTCCCCCTCTCGGGCGACCCCTAGATGACTGTCCTCCACCCCTAGCTGGCTGGCTGGGTGGTGAAGTAACTGGTGCTAAAGTCGATGGCTGACTCCTCTGCTGAGATGGACCCCCAAGACAACGAGGACACTGCCTTCACATATGTCCCAACTCCCCACACTCATAACAACTCCCTGGTGCTGGATACGGGGACTGAAGGGAACCCCTAGCACTGGAATGACTAGCAGCGGGACCTGGCATGGAAGAGCCTTGAACTGATGGAGCACGGGACGAACTCTGGGCTGGGAGGGCACTAAGTGATGAATGAACCTGCTGAGAACTGTGAGAACCATGGCCCGATGATGCCCCACGATAACCTGGGCGAGCTGACTGAGCATGCTTGAATGGGCGGCCTCTGCCGTGCTGAAATTGACCTCTCGAAGGAGAACCCCCGAAACTACCAGATCCCCGAGGCCTCTTGGCCTCCATCTCCTCTCGCTCCTGGAGACGAACTGACTCAATCTCGCGAGCGATATAACCAACCTCCTCAAAAGTAGCACCTAACACCCTCTCCTTGGTTATGAGAATCCGAAGCTGATATATGTGGCCATCAACGAACCTCCTGATTCTCTCTCTATCCGTAGAAACTAACCAAATAGCATGACGAGCTAACTCTGAGAACCTCATCTCATACTGCGTCACAGTCATATCTCCCTGTCGGAACTGCTCGAACGCCTGCACAGCTCCTCCCTGCGGGACTGTGGCATATACTTCTCCAAAAAGAGAATGGAGAACTCCTGCCAGGTAAGGGGCGCTGCACCAACAGGCCTACACCTCTCATAAGCCTCCCACCAAGTGAAGGTAGCTCCAGTAAACTGAAAAGTAGTAAATGCGACCCCGCTGGTCTCCAGAATACCCGCGGTGTGAAGAATCCTCTAACACCTGTTCAAAAAACCCTAGGCATCCTCGCCCTCTGTACCACTGAAACTCGGAGGCTGAAGTCTACCAAAACTCTCCAATCTGCGCTGCTCGTCCTCTGGCATAACCGGAGCTACATAACCCTGAGCACTGCCACCGGTGGGCTGGTGGTGCCTCCGGTGTCTGTAATCCCTGAACAACCTGCTCGGTTGTGCGGGCGGCAGGAGTGTGAGTGCCTCCCCTGGCATGAGAAGTGGCTGCGGTAGTAGAAACTGCGATCGCCTGAGCAAGACTAGAGCACACGGTCAAGATCTGAGCCAAGGTCTCCTAGAGACCCGGAATGACAATAGGCATAGCCGGTGCCTGAGTTGGTGCTGCTGGAGCGTCCACAACTGGGACCTGATCCTGAGCTGGGGCTGCTGGTGGATCTGCAGGTGCTGCCCTAGCTGCTGTGCAGGCTACACCCCTGCTCCTTGTCACACCTCCTTTTTCTACTCCAGAAAGGGGTATAAGGGAGTTTTTCCAATTAAATTGATAATAACCGAAACGGGATTGTTTATATTTATTTAGAGTCGCCACTTGGGATAATTTATGGTGTCCCAAGTCACAAATTTAAAATCCCGAATCGAGGAAGTTTCACTCTGTTTTACAGTCCGCGAAACACAGAAATCTGGGTAAGGAATTCTGTTAACCCGGGAGAAGGTGTTAGGCATTCCCGGGTTCTGTGGTTTTAGCACGGTCTCTCAACTATTATTATTGGCCTAATTATCTGATTAATTACATGTTTGATACCTAATGTGCATTTTTACCTTTTGACCGCTTTTAATTATTTATGGGATTATTCCGGAACAAGTTGCGATTCTCGTACACTTGTTTGTTTGACACACATTGCGACATTCTGTCACGGGAAACGTACCCACGATTTACAACATGTTTAAATTATTAAAATTATTAGTTGTTGTGGCCAGGTCACATAAATGTATCCCCGGATTTGGGAAATTATGTATCACAACTACGTCACGGGAACCGTACCCATAGCTATGATAATTTATTATAAACCCGCCTAAAGCAAACTACGAATGTTCAAAGTGTTTTATACAATAGTTATGAATGTTCCAAGTCCTTTCCACACTTGTTTTGGTATTAAAGTGAGGGCCATAGGTTATGGGATTCAGTTGTGAACGGCACGCCTCAATTTATTTCAAAAGATTGCACTACACTAAAGCAAACTACAAGCATTTGTAGTTAAAACTAATTCGATGTTCAATGAAGGCTACTAATTATAAATACATTGAGTGAAAAGGTTAGGTCTTGAACTATTCTAGGAAAAAGAATCCTGGGCCAGCAATAAACCCATTGCATTACTCAAGGGAAATCGTATAAGAAATGCACGTTGATGTTGGCTGGGCTCGAATTGAGCCCAAACGAGGGAGCAAAGACAGCTGGAGACAAACAAACCTGGCCCTGACCAGGCAGCCCCATTTAGGCCAGCTTCAAGCCCCAAACGTTTTTAGTAAGAATGCTTCAAACATTAAGGTCCTAATGAGGCTCGTCTTCCTCTAATTAACATATGGCAACACAATACACAAGTTCTGAAAATCAAAGCACCTAAACAACCACATTATGACCTTTACTTCATTGTCTTACTATTAGTACTAACAGCATGAACCTGGATTTTAAAACTACTCATTAATCATACTAATTTTACGTATGCAACTATTCTAACAATGCTGAGATTCTAAATAATTAAATTTCATGTATACAGCAGCCAAGCAATGCCTTTTCGAACATGCATGATACACAAGTCTACATTCTTTAGCACAAATGAGCTACTAGAGCTGTCTACCAACTTGAAATTCTGAACAATTCATGAAAAGATGAACTAATTTGACATTCACATATGAAATTCCCCCACTAAGCGATTGACCATCAAGCAGATCCCAAAACAATTTCATAAAACCTGAAGAAAACTAAACTAAGGAAAGCTAGGTAAACTTGGAAGAAACACATGCAAATGAAAACTGAAATTCCATATTTTAACATTGACTTCATATTTCAGATACATATTTCAAAGGAAAAGGCATGCTTGCACTTCAATGGTCACTCATAGTACAAGAGATACCTGGTGACAAAGAGCAAAACAAAGCAGTAAGCTGAAATCAACAGAGAGCAGCAAACAGAAGATGGAATCACGGCAGGGACACACAGTAGCACAGCTCCAACTTAAACCATGTTTAAACCTTTGAAAAACCAGAAATTCCAAGAGAACTTGTTCTAATTTTTTTATGAAAATCAGAGAAATAGAGCATCTATTAATGGCATAGTACAACTGAATCGTTTTGGTGTATTTTAGGGTCTGAAATCTCTATATGCAGCTGTGAGTGAATATCCAGTCGTTTCTCTTGTTTGTGTCCTAGACCTCTGCCCTAGGAATGAGGAAAATGAGCCTCTTATAGAAAGATTTTAGGGCAGCAAAACCTGATTTTCTTCATTCACTATTACCTCTCTTCAAGTCCCTATTGTTCATTTCAAACCCCAAACTTTAAACCTATTTGTTAACCCACCCATTTTCCACTTTCCTAGAAACTTCCCAGATAGTTAGGAAAGATTCCTCCCATTCAAATCTCCTAACTACCCCTTAAAATATTTGCCTCAACCATCGCTTCACCTCTCGATTCCACTACCAATTCACTTGTATCTAGCCATAATTAATTCAATAACATCAATAAATGCTAATTCAACCAATTCTAATGCATGAATATGAATTTTCCGATGTTTTTCCCAAAAAGTCACAATCCGATCCCGGGCGCGCTTGGTCAAAACTCAAAGTTCAGACCAAAACCCAACTACCCATTCACCCCCGAGTCCGGATATGCAATTGGTTTTGGAATCCGACCTCAATTTGAGGTCTAATTCTCCAAATTTCGAAATTCCCAAATTTTTCCCAAAACACCCAATTTCCTATGAAAATCGCTACATTTTGTGATGGAATCCTGTAAAAAAAAATGAAGTAATTGAAAGAAATGAGTTAGAAGTTGTTTACCTATGATTTGGGCAAGAACTTTTCTTTGGAAAATCGCATATGAGAGCTTAGGGTTTGAGAGAATTTGAAAAATGATGAAAATTCCGTCTGAAATCCCACTTAACAGGTCGCAGATATCGCAATTGCGATCAGGGGTTCGCAAATGCGAATCCTTAGAATTTCTGTTGCCTTCGCATTTGCGACAAATATGTCGCATTTACGACCAGTCCCCTCCCAACTTTTACTTCGCAATTGCGAAGGTTTCTTCACAAATGCGAAGACTGTGGTCCATGTTACTCTTCGCAATTGCTACACTGACAGGCCTCGCAATTGCGAACTCTGGTCTCGCAATTGCGAGATCAGAGGCCAACACCAGAACTGAAACCTGCAACAATTTTCCTAAGTCCAAAACACTCCGTGGCCTATCCAAAACTCACCCGAGCCCTCGGGGCTCTAAATCAAACATGCACACAAGTCTAAAAAATCATACGGACTTGTTCGTGCGATCAAATCGCTAAAATAACATCTCAAACAACGGATTTAACACCAAAACTCATGAATTTCACAAGATAGTTCAAATTTCTATTTTCTCAACCAAGGGTCCGATTTATACTAAATCAACTTCGATTCTTACCAAATTTCACAGATATGACGTAAATATTATATTAAACCTTCGGGCTCCGGAACCAAAATACGGGCCCGATACCATCAAGAACACACACCATTTCATTTCCAAAAGTCTTTATATTTTCCAGCAAATAATTTTCTTTAAAAAAAATTTTCTCGGGCTAAGGACCTCGGAATTCGATTTCGGGCATACGCCCAAGTCCCATACCCTACGGGACCGTCAAATCACGAGTCCGGGTCCGTTTACCAAAAATATTGACCGAAGTCAACTTTAATCAATTTTAAAGGCCAAATTTAATATTTTTCTTAAAATTCACATAAAAGCTTTTCGGAATCGCGTCCGGACTACATACGCAAATCGAGGAGAGATACAAGGAGGTTTTCAAGGCCTCAGAACACGGAAATGGACTCTAAAATAAAAGATGACCTTTTGGGTCATCACATTATAACTCTATTATAATTTAATATTTTTGATTCTACTAAGATTTATTTCAATAATTATTAAGAATTTAATATGTTTGATATAAAAGTATACACCATAATCTGTATAAATAAACTATTACCTATAGGTTTTAATGCCATTTAAATAACTATATTATTTATTTATTTATTTATTTATTTTAGATGTAAATTGGTATGGAAATGACTGCTAGAACGTTCTGATTTCTTGATTTGAAAATTGTGACATTCTTGATGGTCAGATTTGAGAGTCATATGACCTAAATTTGAAAGAGATTATAAGTGTAAAATCATGTTTTAGGATAAAAGTTACTATTTTCCTTGAATGTTGCCTATTTGAAAAGTTTTGGTTATATTTGTATACCTATCTTGGTATGTAAATAAAACTTAATGTTGTGTAATTAAAACCCGATCTGGACAGTGGCCATCTCTGCAAAGTTTTTTGATTATTTTTTACTTGAAACAAAAAGTGGCTACTTTTGCAAGTAAAAATTTCCGAAAAATCAGTAGCCTCAATTACTCAATAGAAAGTGGTTATGACTGCAAGGTGCATTGAAGGCTGTAATTGTAATAGAGAAAAAGGGCCAGAATCAAAATGGGCTATGTGTTTAGAAGGAAAAGAAAAGAGTTTGAGGCCCAAGATTTTAAATCGGTAGCCCAGGCCCAGAAAATAAAACACCCTACTCCATTCTTTACCCGATCCAATCCCTCCTTTGAGCCAACATCAACGAAAAAGGAAAGGAATGAGTATGAGCTAGGATTAAGGATATTATATATTGGTTATTATATAAACGGTCAATTTAATATAATTATGAATTACACCGTCGCGATTCATAGTTATATTGAAATGACCGTTTATATAATAGCAAATATATAATTTCATTCATTAAAGTCATACGTATCGGTCACTATCCATTTATAGTAAATAGCTTTTGAAAGCTTTCAAAAATTAAGATTCTTATTTTAATAGCTATTCACTAACCATGTAATCCGTTTTCTTCCATTACACTTTTTTAAAAAAAAAAAATTGTTTAACAACATTATATTGAGAAACAAAATAATAGTAGGATCGTTGTTACCATATTGATATAATGTGTTTAAAAAATAAGAAAATAGATTTTAATGATTAATTTCTTAATTGAGAAGGAATACTTTTAAGTCTGAACGCACAAGATGATTTCTTTTAAAATGGGGTCCAATTTAAAAAATAAAATGATATGACTTATTTGAATTTGAGATGAGATTTTTGTTTACTTTAAAAATAATATAAGAAAAATTATATTTTGGATATGAGCAATAGAGTCGAAGTTTCTTTTAAAATAATTTTTATCTTTTATTTGTATTATATTAAAATGAGTGTGGTGCAATAAATATTGTAAATTAAACAAACTAATGTTTCTTGTACTACCAAGTTTTTGGTTTAAATTCATATTTAGTTTAAGGATAAAAAAAATGAAAGGTTTGTTTTGCTGTTGATGTGTAGATCGCATATTTTTATTAACTCAAGTATATAGTTAATTTTTATTAAATAAACAGTATAATTTGCTATACACATAAAATACACAAAGTATATTGAGAGTTTTCTTCTTCATATTTATGGAGGGTTTAATATAGTTATAGTTCTTGTGACGACCCGGCCAGTCGTCTCATGAGTTACCGCTCCGTTTTCCCCATTTCTGCTTCTTATTGCTTTGTTTATCCATATTTTGAGGTATCGGGTTGGTTGGATTGAATCCAGATTTGGTTTTGGTGAAGTTTGAGACACTTAGTCTCTTTTAAGAAGGCTTAAGTTGGAAAAGTCAACCGGATGTTGACTTATGTGTTAGAGGGCTCGGATGTGAGTTTCGATGGTTCGGTTAGCTTCGGGAGGTGATTTGGGAATTAGGAGTGTGATCGGAATGGGTTTTGGAGGTTTGGAGAAGATTTAGGCTTGAATTGGCGAAGTTGATATTTTGGCGATTTCCGGTTGGTAGGCGAGATTTTGATATAGGGGTCGGAATGGAATACCGAGAGTTGCAGTAGCTTCGTTGTGTCGTTTGGATGTGTGTGCAAAATTTCAGGTTATTCAGACGTGGTTTGGTTGGATTTTTGATCAAAAGCGGAATTTGGATGCGTGGTAAGGCTATTCAGCGAGTGGTTGGCTTTTGGAACAACTCTAGGCACGTTCGAAGACGAACGTTTGTTTAAGTTGGGGAGGATGTGACGACCCGGCCAGTCGTCTCATGAGTTACCGCTCCGTTTTCCCCATTTCTGCTTCTTATTGCTTTGTTTATCTGTATTTTGAGGTATCGGGTTGGTTGGATTGAATCCGAATTTGGTTTTGGTGAAGTTTGAGACACTTAGTCTCTTTTAAGAAGGCTTAAGTTGGAAAAATCAACAAGATGTTGACTTATGTGTTAGAGGGCTCGGATGTGAATTTCGGTGGTTTGAATAACTTCGGGAGGTGATTTGGGAATTAGGAGTGTGATCGGAATGGGTTTTGGAGGTTTGCAGAAGTTTTAGGCATGAATTGGCGAAGTTGATATTTTGGCAATTTCCGGTTGGTAGGCGAGATTTTGATATAGGGGTCGGAATGGAATTCTGAGAGTTGCAATAGCTTCGTTGTGTCGTTTGGGATGTGTGTACAAAATTTCAGGTTATTCGGACGTGGTTTGGTTGGATTTTTGATCAAAAGCGAAATTTGGAAGTTTTTTGAAACTTAGGCTTGAATCCGAGGTGTTTTGGTTGATTTAGTGTTGTTTGAAGTGTTTTGATGATTGGAACAAGTTTGAATAAGGTTTTTGTATATGTTGGTGCCTTTGGTTGAGGTCCCGGGGGCCTCGGGTGAGTTTCGGATGGTCAATCGGACCATTTTGAAGTTTAGAAGCTGCTGAAGTTTTGCTGTTGCTGGTGTTTTCGCACCTGCGGTTTGGGGACCGCAGGTGCGGCGCAACACGTGCGGAAAGGTCAAAAGCGGATTTGAGAGGGAGAGCCGGGGGCCGCAGATGCGGGGGTTTGACTGCACCTGCGAAGGCGCAGGTGCGGAGAGTTGACCGCAGATGCGGTATGGTGCCCGTTAGTGATTTCCGCAGATGCAGAGGTATGACCGCATATGCGGTACCGCAGAAGCGGCTATAGTGCCGCAGATGCAAAATAACTGGGCAGTTGAATTAAAAGAGGTCCTTCGCGAATTTTGGGTTATTTCACCATTTTTAACTTCGGCTTGAGAGCTTTTGGACGATTTGGAAGGAGGATTTCAAGGGAACTTCGTTAAGGTAAGGGTTTTGGACCTAAAACACAATTCTATGGTAGTATTTCATGAATTTAGGGCTGTAATTAAAGGAATTAAAGGGCAAAAATGGATGATTAGGGCTTGAGTTTAAGAGGCCTTTAAATGGGGATTTGAGGGGTCATTTGGACTTCGATTTTTGTATTCTTGATATGTATGAACTCGTGGGGAAGTAAAGAATCCGTTGGTATAAAAATTTCTGAATTTCGAGACGTGGGCCCGGGGGTTGGGTTTTGGTAATTTCGGGATTTGTGCCCTTTATTGATTGTTTTCGCTTGGGCTTTGTTCCCTTGGCATATTTTGATGTCCTCGTTCTGATTTTGGATAGATTCGACGCGCGTGGAGGCGGATTTGAGGGGCAAAGGCGTCGCGAGCTAGAGATTTAGCCGGTTCGAGGTGAGTAATGGTTGTAAATGCTGTTCTGAGGGTTTGAACCCCGGATTGCACATCGTAGTTCTATATTGAGGTGAGGCACACGTTTGATGACGAGCGTGGGGTCGTACACTATTGGGGATTGTGACTTGGTCCGTCCCGATTGATGATTTTACCGCGTATTTGATTGAAAAGTTATTTGCTATCATTGTTATTTGGGCTGAATGCCATATTTGGGCTACGTGCCAATTACTTGAACCCTTCGGTGATTTTTGTTGGTATTTTCTCACTGCTTTGACTTTATACTTGAACTCAGTCATGTTATTTTCCACTGTTTTCAAAACTTAGCCAAGTTCACTCAGTTTTTAATACTCAAATGATATTTAAATGATGTTTTGGGCTGAGAAACACTGTTTTACTGTTGCCCGAGAGGCTTATGTGATTTTGACTGAGTAAGGCCGAGGGCCTGTGTCGTGAGGATATCTTTTGGGTCGGGCTGCACACCGCAGCGATGATACATTGATATTGATTATGAGGCCGAGGGCCTGAGATTGTACGCTACGAGGTGGCTTGATATTGATATGAGGCCGAGAGCCTGTTTATGATGCCACGAGATGGCTTGATATTGCGCTTGGGCCGTAAGGGGACCCTCCAGGAGTCTGCACAACTCCAGTGAGCGCGGGTACCCATTGTGATGTGAGATATAGCCTGAGGGGCTGGTATTGTTTTATGTGATTGCCCGAGGGGCTGGTATTGATCTGAGATATTGCCCGAGGGGTGGAGTTGTTGAGTTATAGCCCGAGGGGCGAACCTTTATGTGTTTATCTGTTTATTTACCTGTCACTTACCTATTTAGTTGTGTAACTGTGTCCGAGGGGCGGATTCTCTATGCTTATCTGTTCTAGTTGTTTTGCATTCAATTGCTTAACTGTTGAAAAGCCATTTTTTTAAAGAAGTTTTAAACTGAGCTAAGATGCTCATGACTAGTGACACCCGGTTAAGGCTGTGTTTGGGTTGTACTTCCACTTTGTTATGATATTTGTCACACCTCCCTTTTCACTACACCCGCGAGGGTGTAAAGGAGTTTTTCCACTTAAAGGGCAATCGGAACGGGATTTATTATTAAGATTCAGAGTCGCCACTTGGGAGATTAATGGTGTCCGAAGTCACCGATTGAATCCCGAACCGAGGAAATTATGACTCTGTTAACAGTTCGCGAACCAGAAATCCGAGTAAGGAATTCTGTTAACCCGGGAGAAGGTGTTAGGCATTCCCGGGTTTCGTGGTTCTAGCACGTTCGCTCAAATGTCATATTTGGCTTAAATTATCTGATTTTAAAACATGTTCTAACTTATGTGTTTTTATTAGTAAACCGCTTTTATTTTTATGTTTAATAAGAATTGCAACGTCGTGAAAATGCGTCTCAAACCACGTCGCACCAGTGCACCCGTGATTGTTAACACATTTCGACTTCGTTGAGATTTGGATTTGGGTCACATAAATGTGCACCCGAATTTAGGAAAGTAATATTATTAAAATACGCGCCTGAAGAGACTAACACGTTATTATTTGGGGAAGGCCGTGAAATTCGCTAAACGGCCCATCCCGAAGTCTAAAAATTAATATAATATTTATTGAGGGCCTCGTAATTTGTGTATTTTTATTTGGCGAGGCTCATCTCATTTATTATTTAAAGGCAAACCTAAAAACAACTATGGTTCTCTATTTTTACTTGTCTCTAGTAATGGAGGAAAAAGTCCTACTTAATTCATTATTGGACTAAGTGGTAATTATGCACCACAGTCCAGCCATTGGGCTCTAAGATAAGCCCAACGAGGGGAAATTACACTCAGGTCTGCACGATTTCAACTGGTCCATCAAACGCCTTGGTCCAGGCCCAAACGAGAATAGAGTCAAAACTGGGCCTGGGCCTACGCCAAACCAATCAGAACCTCAAATCAACAAATGTAAATCTACCGAGTTACTTCAGGCTATTTTAATTGTATTCAATGACTTATACTACGAAGAACAAAGTATACTTATTTATTTGCCTACTGGTGAGTTCCTAGATGTCACTAACGGTGAAAAACAAACCAGAGGAAACATCATATTACATGTTAAATGCAATGAACGTGACTGGTACACTAGAGTGGTCATCAATTACAATAGACTGTTAGAGTTGTGTAAGCTCAGCATGAATAGTGCAAATACCCTGGCCTAATATTTACAGGCCTATTCGAATTAATACAACGGGGCTGCAGTTCTAAAATAAAAACAGGCTCATATTCAGGATTTCTAGTTCTAACCTTTATATGCAGTATTCAGATATTGGGAACGTGAACTACGATCAATTCCAAACGTCTCAACAGTATCGATTATACAGTCCAGTCTGGTCCAGTCTCAATTATACAGTCCAGGATTTATACACATACAAATCAATTTTAAACTATGCTGTACAATTAAATCTAACGCCTATTTAACTACCAACACACCACAGTCCAGGCAGCATATTTCAGGATCAAATAGGTGAGTAATTGTATTCCATTTCAAGCTCAAAGTTACAGCAGAGTAGATTCAAACGTGTACCTGGAAGTCAGAGAGCAATAAGAAGAAGAAAAGATCAGCAGCAGTAACAGTTCTCAACAGCAACCCAGGAATAAGTTCAAAATTCAATAATAAATCAGTTGACACAGCAAATTCAGGAACAAATTTGAAATTCCAGTGATAGATCAAACACAGCAACAATTTCTATCACTGAAGCAACCCAAAACCAGCTCGAATACTCAAAATCAACCAACAACAACTCGAATAAACCCCAAACGACCCTATATGCAGTAAATCTTAACTATAGAACAGAACACAGAGAAACTCAGACTATTTCTGATCCTAGTGGTCAATATAACAGTATTTTTTTTTTGTTTTTTTTTTGTTTTTTATGTTTGCCCTTTTTGGTTTTTCTTTGAAAGAAACTAAGACCTAAAGGAGTTTGTGATCTGAAATTTGAATTTCAGATCTGTGAAGCTTGAAGAGATTTGTTGGGGGGAATTTTTGAGGCTCCAAACTTATAGCAATTTTCAAGGGGTTCCCCAGAGCTTCCTAAGCAAAGCAAATGAATGCCTATTTATAGGCAAACTACATACTAGAAGCTTCTATGACCTACCCTTCCCCAAATAAGACCTAAATTACCATCACATGTAATCTCCCCTAGTCTGAATTTATTTCTCTTATTTATTCCCAAACTACCCCCTCTTCTTAACTAAAATTACCCGCCTTATGTCAATTAAACCAAGCTTTAATAAGCAGACCAATCTATCAGGCAAACTGAACAATTAACAAACCAAAGAACTAATTTAATCACCTAGAACTAAATGAAGCCTAAAAATCTAAAACCATTATAAACCTACACATTTAATTAATCAATATTCAATCTACCCGAATTAAAACAGGGCTTAATACTAAATCGGAAAATCTAAAGAACATCTTTTGAATTAAAGCTACTCAATCAGAAACAACAAACAGACTAAATCCTAAACTTGACTAACTAAGATGAAAGGGATTATATCGATCAAACTAACAGATTGAACCAAATAGACACAAAACAAATACGATTAGACTCTAACTAACACAACAATTAATTAACTACCAAGAACTGTTAAGAAACCTAGGGAAACTTACTGGAAAAAAAAACTCCGGCTAGTCGTGTTATTCCCAAATTCGGCCATGCTTAGGGTCATTTGAGCTTTAACGACGATCCAGTCCTTACGAGGGAGGTCCAGGGACCCTTTGACATCAGTTGCATGTTCTTTGGCCATTTTAGAGTTTGGCCGGAAAACTTCTTTCCAACATTCGACCAATTCTAGCCAGATTCACGAGATGCCACTATGGGGGTTGGGTAGAGGATAGTGTGACGATCCTACGGTGTAGGTTTGGGACCGTTTGGCATAGATGACGACCTGGCCGGAAAAACTTCTGGGGAATATTCGAAGCTTTCTGGGTGGATTCGAGGGGTATGAACATGGGGAATGGAAAGAGGAGGTTAGGGGGAATCGATGGTGTTAATTCGGCAGTCATCGGCGTTGGTTTCGTTTCCCGTCGGTGAGGGTTCCGGCGAGGTTCAGAGACTGGTACGAGGAAGGGGCTTTGTCTTTTAGGGTTATTTTATTTTCAGACCATATTATAATTAGGCGAGAATAATCCTTAGCCGTTGGATCAGTCAAGATGGAAGGCTGTGATTGCTTGACGACTAAACGCCGTCGTTTTGGTTGAGAGGATTTGGACTGGGCTGAGGAAAACGGATCTGGGCTGGGGCTAGCTGGTAGACGATTTGGGCCTCAATGGTTTGAAATTAAAATGAGCCCAATCTGGGCAACCCTTCCTTTTGTAACTCTTTTTCCTTTCTTTGTTTCTTTTATTCTTTTTGTTTTCCACCTTGTATTTTTGTATTATTTTGATTTTATAAAGATGCAAAAACAGAAATAAAAATTAAGCTAAACTAATTAATGCCTAAAATTACTTTAAAACTATTTTCTGACCATTTTTCAATTAAAACAATAAAAATGCAAAAGTGAACTATTTTTGTGATTTTCATGTTTTGTTCTAAAATAAATTAATACTTAAAAATGTGAAATTAAATTCCTAAATGCAAATGCATATTTTTGTATTTTTAATAGGAATACAAATGCAACCAATTAACACAAAAATTTAACGAAAATTCACACAAAGACAAAATTGTAAAATAATAAAGAGATCAATTATTCGAAACTTTTGGAATTAATTTGCTTAGGGCAAAAATCACATGCTCACAATATTATCTGCTGCTTAGTGTTATTAAATCATGTTTTAGCCTATTTTATTGCTATTTAGCTGTTTAACTTCGAATTGGAAATGTGTCGGCTGGCCTTGTCTTCACGAGAGGCGCCATCATGACCGGGTCTGAGTTTAGGGTCGTGACAGTTTAGCCCATATTAATCCAATTAGGTCTGAAAGTTAGTCTAAGTAAAGCATGGGTTGATGCAATTTTTTGCGGATGAAAATTATATTAGCATTACTTTATTTATACGAAGTGTACTTGTGATGACCCAAAGGGTCATCTTTTATTTTAGAACTCGAATCCGTGTTCCGAGGACTTATAAACTTTATTTTATCTCTCCTTGATTTGCGTCCGCAGTCCGTGCGTGATTCCGGAAAGCCTTTATTTGGAAAATTTATGAAATAACAATTTTTGGCCTAAAAAGGTGATTTTTGTTGACTTCGGTCAATGTTTTGGGTAAACGGACCCGAACCCGTGTTCTGCCGGTCCAGGTGGGTCCGTAGTAAAATATGGGACATGGGCGTAAGCCCCAAATCGAATTTCGAGGTCCCTAGCCCGAGAAATGAATTTTTGATGAAAATTGTTAAACTGGAATTATAAAGGTTTTACGAATTTGGTTAATAATTGATCTTGTTGATACCGGGTCCGTATTGTGATTCCGGAGCCGGGTACATGTCCGTTATGATATTTATAGCTTATCTGTGAAATTTGGAGAGAATCGGGACTGATTTGACGTGATTCGGACCTTTGGTTGAGAAAATAGATGTTTTGAAACTTTCTTGAAAATTTCATGCAATTTGATTCTAAATTCGTAGTTTTAGGTGTTATTTTGGCGATGTGATCGCGTGAGCAAGTTCCTATGATGATATAAGACTTGTGTACATGTTTGGTTTGGAGCTCCGAGGGCTCGGGTGAGTTTCGGATAGGCTACGCGATGTTTTAAACTTGAAAATTCTGGTGTTTTTGGCTTCAGCTGTCATCTGGTATTTCCTACTTCGTGTTCGCGAAACGACTTCCACGAACGCGAAGAGTAAGTAGGTCTGAAGGAGAAATGCTTCTACCTGAACGCGAAGCACCGGTCGCGAACACAGAGCGTTGGGGCATTACCCTTCGCGAACGCGACTAGGTTATCGCGAACGCGAAACACTGGTCGCAAACTCGTCGCGAATGCGAAGCATGGGACCTGGGGGAGGGGAAAGTTGCTCATCGCAAAATGCGACACTAGGCTCGCGAACACGGAGGCTAGGGGGAGTACGCATTCGCGAACGCGATGGGTATCTTACGAACGCGAAGGCCTTTGGCCGCTGCGCATCGCGAACGCGGCAGGCTTCTCGCGAACGTGAAGAAGACCTGTCCAGTGATATTAAAAAAGAACCAAAGTTGGGATTTGTTCAAATTTTCATATCTTCTTCACTAGAACTCGACCTAGGGCGATTTTGAAGAGGGATTTCAACACCAAATCATAGGTTTGTTTCTTTAATTCATTTACTTCAATTTCCATCAACACCCATTAGATTTCTAGCCCTAAATCTTGTTCTTTCATGGTAGAATTAGGATTTTGGGAAAAAATTGGGATTTTGAAAATTTGGGAATTTAGACCTCGATCTGGGGATGGATTCCGAAGCTAATTATATATTTGGACTCATGGGTGAATGGGTTTTGG
This sequence comes from Nicotiana attenuata, assembly GCF_001879085.1. NCBI lineage: Eukaryota > Viridiplantae > Streptophyta > Magnoliopsida > Solanales > Solanaceae > Nicotiana > Nicotiana attenuata. Next base: position 49,466,225 of record NC_031991.1, read on the forward strand.
TCCGAACCTCGAGGTTTGAGCAAGCGGGCTCAGGGTCAATTTTTGACTTTTTGGGAAGAATGTTGAGAAACTTATAATTATGTATTGGAATTGATTTCTTTAGCGATAATTGATGTTATTAAGTTAATTATGACTAGATACGAGTGGATTATAGGTGGAATCTAGAGGAAAAGCGATATTTGAGCTCTGAGTTGGCCGTTGGATTGAGGTAAGTGTTGTGTCTAACTTTGACTTGAGGGATTAGGGATCCCCGACTTATTTGCTATGTGAAAATCTATGTGTGTGGCGTATAGGTGAGGTGACGAGTACCTATGCGCCGCCAAATTATCTGTTTAGCATGTTCCCTTCCCCGTTCCGAATATAGTATTTTTCTGTCTTAACTGCTACATGCTTATTAGTGCTTCGATGCTTAATTGCTTCTTGTTATATGTTGTTTTCTTTATTGAAGGCATTAATTCTTCCGTAGTTCATTGCATTACATTATTGGTTCAAGTATCGGTGATTCGTGGTACATTTTGGTTGGTCTCGCAGTGTAGTATTAATTGATGAAGTTTCATAACTGTATAGATTTCCGTTTGCTTTGGTTTGACACATAAATATTGTGGAGTGATTGAGTTAAATTGTGAAAAACTTGTTCTTATTGTGTGATTGGTACTGATATGGTGGGATCGGGTTGCAGGCCGCAACAGGAGGAGTAAGGGTGAAATGTGATTGTCTGGTGGGATCGGGTTGTGTGCCGCAACAGGAGCAATAAGGGTGAATGTTCATATTGTCATTGATTATATGGTGGGATCGGGATGCACGCCGCATCATTTTGCTGTTTATATATTCTTCTTCTGCTGTGATTTTATTCCTGTAGTATTGTAACTCTCTTAAGGATTGGTTATAGCTGAGTACTGCCAAGAAATCTTGGTTCCGTATTTATTTGGCTGCAAGTTACTGTTCCACTTCATTCCATAATTCCTTTTGCTTTATTATATACTGTTGCAGGTTATATTGTATATGCCCTGCCGTAGCCTCGTCACTACCTCGTCGAGGTTAGGCTCGGCACTTACCAGTACATGGGGTCGGTTGTACTGATAATGCACTCTGCACTTTCTGTGCAGATTTTGGAGTTGGTTGTGGCTGATCGAGAGGTCAGTTGCAGGCATTCATCTAGGAGACCCAGGGTAGTCTGATAAGTTAGGATTTTAACGTGTTTTATGCCCCTACTTGCCTATGCTTTGGTTATAAATTGCTACAAAATAGTCCCAAAATGCTCACAAGTTGTACTTGATTTGCAAGTTTGATCGACAAAGCGATGAATGTCAAAGATGGCTCAAAAAGGAGTGAAACCTGCTCAAGTGTCAAAGACTAAGTTAGTTGAGGAAAAAAGAACCTAGTGCGGACCGCGCAAAGGTGAACGCGGCAGCACTAGGAGGTTCAGAGGATGGCAGTTTCAAGGGGGCATCCTACGTGGCCGCGGTTAGATTCTCGCGGTCCGCGGTCAGGCTCCGCGGCCGCGCTACACTTTTACGCGGTCCGCGGAGCAGAGATTCAGAAAGCTATAATTTTGCCAATTTCAGGCAATGCGGCCCGCGCTCATTTCTGTGCGGTCGCGCCAACTTCCACCGCGGCCGCGCTGCATTTTTATGCGGTCCGTGGTCCTCAACTTTAGAGAAGCAGAAACCAGGAGTTCAAGAGCCAATGCGGCCGCAGTCCTGTTTGCGCGGTCCGCGCTGACCCCTCAGGGGTATTTTTGTCTAGTTTTTCCAGCCCAGTATAAATAGGACCTTTTACCATTTTTAGGTTAAGTTTTATGTTCTGAACGCAACTGAGCTCGTGAGACCGAATATTGTAGCCATTTTTGGCACTTTTGCTCTTTATTATTGTAGTTTCTTCCTAGTAATTAATTAATATGCTTACTCCTTTATCTATTTCTTTAATTGCTGTACCTAGCATGAGTAGCTAAACCCATTAGCTAGGGTTGTGGCTCAACCCTAGTGTGGGTAATTGATGGGTGTTGCCATCTAAGGTTAGATTGATATTGGGTGTTTGTTATTTGGGTTGATTTTATGTTTTAGTTAAGGATTGGTGGTTGCAAACACTGATTCTAGCTTTGTGGGTTTAACTCTTCTTGAGAAAGAGAGTCCATGACCCCAAAATTGACCCAACAAGGAATTGGGATGGACCCATGAGAAATGGTAGTCCCAATTAACGGGTTAAATCTCGAGAGAGTAATTACCCCACTTGAACCCTAGTTGCTTGGTCTAATTGGCCTACCCAATTGGTCTCGAGAGAGTCAATTGGGCAAAATCACTCTCTCTACCGAGAGGTGTGAGAGTGGGTACAATTGTTCAACGGTTATAGTATAAGCCCCAAATATGTCAATCTATCCTTAGTAACATCGAACAGTTAATTAGCCACCTAGGCAATGCCACGACCCTAGTGCCTTTCTCTATATTAAACACAACTTAGCAATATTCTCGTAGCATAATTTAGTTTTAATCATTAGTTTTATAATAGTAGATATAAAAATCAAAGAAAACCAAAAATGTTTGAAGTGACATTAGGAGTACAAACACAACTCTAGACTAGACAGAAAATCCAACTCCACTACTAGCTCCCTGTGGAAATTCGATCCCGAACCACTATTCGGGTAAAAGCTATTGCGACCTGCTCTTCCTACCTTAGTGTAGCGTCGAGTCGGCAGCGATCAACTTTTTGGCGCTGTTGCCGGGGAGCTTACGGTGTTGACTATCTGTTTGGTTGGTTTTGTGTTTTGCTTCTTTTTCCTTCTTGTTTACTAATTTTGTTTGTGTCGATCATTCAGGTACTATGGCTTTAAATGCTAATGACCCTATTGGTAATGCCATGGCGGGGGAGGAGGTAGAAGATATTGATCATGATGAGGTTCCCGTACCTCAAGTTCCACGTAGAGGCCGTCAGGCCAATGACAACAATCCTATTCCAGACCCTCCTCCGCCACCGCCAAGAGTTGTCCCAAGAGTTCTCCCAAATCAAGGGTACGCGAGTGCCATTGTTCCTCCCCAACTCCGGGCGGAGAACTTTCAAATCACGAATGTCATGTTGACCTTGCTCGAGCAACGAGGTTATTTTACGGGCGCCTCCGATCAAAATGCATACAAGCACTTGAAGGGGTTCGTAGATACATGCTGGGGCAGCAAACAAACAAATGTGTCAGAGGATGCATTGAGATTAAGGCTTTTCCCGTTTTCTCTTCGGGGTAAAGTGTTGGACTGGTTAGAAAGGCTCCCAAATCATTTTATCACCACATGGGATGAATTGGCGGACAAATTTATTGCCAAGTTCTTTTCTCCAAGTCATATGGCGGCTCTTCGGGATGAGATTCTAGCTTTCAAACAAATGCCAACGGAACCTTTGCACGAAATATGGGAAAGATATAGAACAATGGTGAAGGAGTGCCCTAATAACGACATGACCGAGGCGATGATACAACAAACTTTTTATCGGGGCATCAACACCACAAATCAGTGCATTGTGAACCAATTGGCCGGAGGGAACTTTATGAAACTTTCTTACCAAGAGGCATGTGATGTACTTGATGAAATGGTCGACACCTCTTCGGCATGGCAAAGTCGAGCGAATGTGCCCCAAGGTGACCCCACGGTCATCCATTTGCACAAGGAATTGAACGATCATGGCCAAGCTATTGCTGAGCTTACAACAACTATGAATCAATTGGCGAAGGCGCAATTGCAACAAGTCCAAAACCCGCGCCAAGTCAATGCAATGGAAGGTGTTTCCATGTTAAAAAGGAGGCAAAGAGGGCAACAACAACCTCAAGATAATGGTGAGCAATTTGACATCAACAATGATGGTGGTGGTTATTCGAATGAGTGCTATGATGATCAAAGTGAGGAATGCCAATATGTCAATAACTACCAAGGGAATAGAGGAAATCAAGGGAATCAACAGTGGCGCCCCCAATGAAATTGGGGCAATCAACAAGGTGGCGGTAATTGGAATAACAACAACCAACAACAAGGTGGCGGCAATTGGAACAACAACAATTGGGGTAACCAAGGTAACAATCAAGGCAATTGGAACGGGAACAATAATAATTGGAACAACAACAATGGTCAAGGCGGGTGGAATAACAATGGAAATCAAGGCAACCGGGGGCAAGGTTTTCAAAGGCCCCCAATGTATCAACAACCGAACAATCCGCCTCCGTTTCAATCTCAAGGGTCTAGTTCTTTAGGAAGTGATATGGGGAGGATAGAAATGATGTTCGAACAAATGATGAAAAAGAACCAAGACTCCGATGCACAATTGGCTTCTCATAACACATCTATCCGGAACCTAGAAGTGCATCTAGGCCAAATTTCTCAAGCTTTGAATACCCGACCTAAGGGTGCTCTACCTAGTGATACGGTAGTGAACCCGAAGGGAGGGAACAATAATGTGATGGCAGTCACAACAAGAAGTGGGAGAGGCGGTGATATGCATGTCTCGAATGAAAATCGAGTTGTGAATGATGATGTTGGGTTCCAAGAAGATGTGGGTCCTTTGATTGTTGAAGATGTGGTTGAACCAAATGTGAACAATGAGGTGAAATAGATATTGATGAGGACGAGGTGGAAACTCAAGAGGCCGTGAACCCGTCTAGGGAGCACATAATCGACATGCCGGAGCCAGTGGTGCTAATAGCCAAGGCACCTTTGCCTAGACCACCTCCACCTTATCCTCAGCGGTTAGCAAAGCAAAAGAGTGACAATCAGTTCAAAAAATTCATAGATATGATGAAAAGCCTTACAATCAATGTGTCTTTGGTGGAGGCACTTGAACAATGCCGGGCTATGCGAAGTTCATGAAGGATTTGGTCACAAAGAAGCGTTCCATGGATTGTGAAACAATTAAGATGACTCACCAAGTCAGTGCGAGTGCATTCTATGACCCCGAAACTTGAGGACCCTGGAGCTTTTACTATCCCGTGCACTATCGGTAGTGCGGAGTTTGCTAAGGCCCTTTGTGACTTGGGGGCTAGCATTAATTTGATGCCTTATTCAGTCTTCAAGACTCTAGGAATTGGGCAACCTAGGCCCACCTCAATGAGACTTCAAATGGCGGACCGGTCGATGAAGCGGCCTTTGGGTATAATTGATGACGTTCTTGTCCGGGTGGACAAATTCATATTGCCGGCCGACTTTGTCATATTGGATTATGAAGTGGACTTTGAAGTGCCGATATTCTTGGGAGACCTTTCCTAGCTACGGGGAAGGCCTTGGTTGATGTTGAAGCGGGTGAGTTGACATTCCGAGTGGGAGATGAGAAGGTGGTATTCCATGTTTGCAAATCAATGAGACAACCCAATAGCACGGAGGTGTGTTCACTTGTGGACATTGTCACATCTGTGATAGTGGATGACACAAGTTCCATGATAAATATTGAAAATCCTCTTGAGGCCGTGCTTCTTAACATGGATGTCGATGATGATGCTAGTAGAGTGGAGTGCGTGAATTCATTGCATGGTGTGGGTTCATATTCATATGAGCCTAGGAAGTTATCTTTGGATCTTGAAAACCGCAAAACTCCACCAACTAAGCCATCCATTAAGGAGCCACCGGTGTTGGAGTTGAAGCCACTTCCTCCACACCTCAGGTATGAAAAAGTCGTGGCTTTGAGACTCTTGCATTGACCAAACAATCATCATGTGGTCTTCTCGGACCATTGTGTGCTTGAATCGTAACTAAGGTCGTTGTGGGCCCTCGACTCGATGTCTTTAGCAATCCCCTAGCGTGTGTGGTGGGGAATCGAATTGAGAGTCCAAGTCCCGAGCCAATGGTCTAGAACTTGCCCTGAATGTTTGTTGAGGAGAAATCCTAGGTGAAATTTGACTTGAGAAGTGATTATAGGCTCTCCTTGATCCGAATGTTAAGTTGAATAATTCCATAGCCTACCAAAAAGATGATCCCTAGTTAACCCTTTTGAGCCTTAAACCTTTTTCTTTCAAGAACCAATGCTACAAGCCTATACCCGTTCTAAATGATTACCCTCTCTTGGCACCCAAATCTTCCCTTGAGCAATGGCAAATGTCTAAGTTTGGGGGGAGAGACAAGAAAGGAAACAAAGTGGTAGAAAGGTACAAAAGCAAAAGAAAAAAGGAGGCAATGAAAAAGCAAGAAAAGAAAAAGACAAAAAGGAAGTCCAAAGTGAAAATGAATAAAAAGGGATTCAAGGAAAACAAAAGTGAAAAAGGTGTGGAAAAAGTAGAAAAGAGAAANACTAGAGGGAAAGTCTAGATCTCCTGGAGAGTCTACGATGGTTTATGTAAAGTTTGTGTGGTAGGGTGGTCGGATTTGCCGTGAAATCGAAGAGGGAAGTAAGAGGCGGCTATCTAGGGTTTCGGTTGCACGGAATTTAGAGGGGTTTTTGAGGATTTGGGGCTCGGATTAGGAGAGAGGGTAAAGAGAGGAAGAGATTGGTGTAGGTTTTATGGGCTTTGGACGAGGTCCGCCGGCGGTGGCGATTTCCGGCCGGCGGAGCCACCATGGAGAAGGTGGCGGCGGCGGCCCTTCAACCTCGATTTGTGTGTTAATACTCTAAAAGGTGAGGTTCGCTTAGGGAGAGTTGAAGATGTTTGAGTTTGGGTTCCACAATGACCAAAGTAATTGAGATAAGTTCTTAGATGAAATGTGTCAACTCTTGATGCTCTTCTGTCACACTTGATCCATGGTTTTTCAAAGTTTAAATGTGTTAATAATGCATTCGTATTGAGGGCAATTGTTAGTCCCAATTGATGCTTGTTGAGGTTGCTTTAGGATACTTGGAATTACTTGGATTTTCCTTTAAGGGGTGGGCCTTATTTTGTTTGCTTGAGGACAAGCAAAGGCTTAAGTTTGGGGGAGTTGCTAAGTTAGGATTTTAACGTGTTTTATGCCCCTACTTGCCTATGCTTTGGTTATAAATTGCTACAAAATAGTCCCAAAATGCTCACAAGTTGTACTTGATTTGCAGGTTTGATCGACAAAGCGATGAATGTCAAAGATCGGCTCAAAAAGGAGTGAAACCTGCTCAAGTGTCAAAGACTATGTTAGTTGAGGAAAAGAGAACCTAGTGCGGACCGCGCAAAGGTGAACGCGGCCGCACTAGGAGGTTCAGAGGATGGCAGTTTCAAGGGGGCATACTACGCGGCCGCAGTTAGATTCTCGCGGTCCGTGGTTAGGCTCCGCGGCCGCGCTACACTTTTACGTGGTCCGCGGAGCAGAGATTCAGAAAGCCATAATTTTGCCAATTTCAGGCAATGCGGCCCGCGCTCATTTCTGTGCGGCCGCGCCAACTTCCACCGCGGCCGCGCTGCATTTTTACGCGGTCCGCGGTCCTTAACTTCAGAGAAGAAGAGACCAGGAGTTCAAGAGCCAGTGCGGCCGCGGTCCTGTTTGCGCGGTCCGCGCTGACCCCGTAGGGGTATTTTTGTCCAGTTTTTCCAGCCCAGTATAAATAGGACCTTTTACCATTTTTAGGTTAAGTTTTATGTTCTGAATGCAGCTGAGCTCGTGAGACCGAATATTGTAGCCATTTTTGGCACTTTTGCTCTTTATTATTGTAGTCTCTTCCTAGTAATTAATTAATATGCTTACTCCTTCATCTATTTCTTTAATTGCTGTACCTAGCATGAGTAGCTAAACCCATTAGCTAGGGCTGTGGCTCAACCCTAGTGTGGGTAATTGATGAGTGTTGCCATCTAAGGTTAGATTGATATTGGGTGTTTGTTATTTGGGTTGATTTTATGTTTTAATTAAGTATTGGTGGTTGCAAACACTGATTCTAGCTTTGTGGGTTTAACTCTTCTTGAGAAAGAGAGTCCATGACCCCAAAATTGACCCAACAAGGAATTAGGATGGACCCATGAGAAATGATAGTCCCAATTAACGGGTTAAATCTCGAGAGAGTAATCACCCTACTTGAACCCTAGTTGCTTGGTCTAATTGGCCTACCCAATTGGTCTCGAGAGAGTCAATTGGGCAAAATCACTCTCTCTACCGAGAGGTGTGAGAGTGGGTACAATTGTGCAACGGTTATAGCATAAGCCCCAAATATGTCAATCTATCCTTAGTAACATCTACCCGTTAATTAGCCACCTAGACAATGCCACGACCCTAGTACCTTTCTCTATATTAAACACAACTTAGCAATATTCTCGTAGCATAATTTAGTTTTAATAATTAGTTTTATAATAGTAGATATAAAAATCAAAGAAAACCAAAAATGTTTGAAGTGACATTAGGAGTACAAACACAACTCTAGACTAGACAGAAAATCCAACTCCACTACTAGCTCCCTGTGGAAATTCGATCCCGAACCACTATTCGGGTAAAAGCTATTGCGACCCACTCTTCCTACCTTAGTGTAGCGTCGAGTCGGCAGCAATCATAGTCCTGCAGGCGTCCGCGAGCCCTGGCGTCCCCTCCTATGTTTCTACATCTCTGTTTTAGTTTTCTTTCAAGACAGATGTACTTTTCTTACATACCCATACTTGTAGATATTCATAGAATGTTCGTGGATTGTGACACCAGTTTCTGGGTGGTAACAATTTTCAGTATTTTGTTAATAGTATATGGGTAACTAGTAAATTATGTGCTTCCGTAATTATTTCCTTTTGATTGAACTTTGTTAGTTTTAACAATAAAATGTAAAGGAAAAAGGTGAATAGAACTCTTACGTTGGCTTGCCTAGCGAGTACGATGTTAGGCGCCATCACGGTCCCGACGGTGGGAAATTCGGTATCAGAGCACTAGGTTGCCTAGGTCTCACAACTCACGAACGAGCTTAGTAGAGTCTGAGAGATCGGAACGGAGACGTCTGTGCTTATCCCCTAGAGGCTACAGAGTTAGGAACAATTTCACTTCTATTCTTCTCTGTCGTGCGATTTGATCTGTCAATGCTAATTGAACTCTTGTTCCTTCGCAGATGGCGAGAACACGTACCGCTTCATCAGCTGATCAGCAGCCCGAGCCCTCAGTGGCAGCTCCTACGAGGGGCAAAGGACGAGGCCGAGGCCATGCTAGAGGACAAGGTAGGGTCAGGGCTCAGCCCAAAGCTCGAGCAGCAGCACCAGCGGCGGAGCCTCAGGTAGAGTTTGATGAGAAGGCTCCAGCCCAGACCGTTCCAGCAGGTCCAGCTCAGGTTCTAGAGGGGTTCATCGCTACCTCGGTACTTCAGGATGCCTTGGTCCGTCTAGTGGGCTTTATGGAGAGTGTTACTCAGACTGGTACATTCCCTGTAGTACCAGCCGTCTCTCAGGCTGGGGGAGGAGCACAGACTCCCGCTACTCACACTCCGGAGCAGATGGTCCCTAGTTTCAGACTCCAGCAACTTAGCCAATTGGGGTAGTTCCGTCGGGTGTTGCAGCACAGACCGGTGATGGATCAGCTATGTCTTCTGATGCCTTGTGGAGATTGGATAGGTTTACCAAGCTTTTCACCACTACCTATGGTGGTGCATATTTAGAGGATCCCCAGGACTATTTGGACAGTTGTCACGAGGTATTACATAACATGGGGATAGTGGAGACCAATGGGGTCGACTTTGCTACCTTTTGTCTGTCAGGTTACGCCAAGAAATGGGGGAGGGATTATTGTTTGGCCAGACCAGCTGGGTCACCAGCTCTCACTTAGGACCAATTCTCTCAGCTAGTTTCGGAGAAGTATCTTCCTATCACTCTGAGAGAGGACTATCGGAGGTAGTTCGAGCGCCTTCAACAGGGTTCTACGATCGTCACTCAGTACGGGACAAGATTTGTTGATTTGGCCCATCATGCTCTTCTTATACTTCCCACCAAGAGAGAGAGGGTGAGGAGGTTTATTGAGGGACTTGCTCAGCCTATCAGATTGCAGATGGCTAAGGAGATAAGGAGTGAGATTTGTTTCCAGGATGCAGCCAATGTGGCCGGACGAGTTGAGATGGTTTTAGCTCAGGGGAGTGGTCAGGGGTCTGACAAGAGGCCTCGTCACTCCAGTGGATTCAGTGGGGCCTCATCTGGAGGCCGGGGTACTTTTGGTAGGGGCCATCATCCCGGGCCGTTTCATTTAGCACTTCAGACATCCTATGGAGCTTCAGGGGGTCGTGGTCCTTATTTACCTCTTTCAGGGCAGCTAGCTTATAGTGCACTGCCAGCTCTTATCAGAGGACCTCCTCTTCAGAGTTATTATCGTGGTCACCCGGCCCATCACGGTCAGTCTCAGTTTCCTCAACACAGTATCAGGATGGATGTTTCGAGTGTGGTGAGTATGGGCATGTTCGGAGGACCTGTTCGAGAGTAGTGGGTGTTCAGTCACAGCAAAAGGGTTCTCGTGCCATGATTCCGGCACTGCCCGCTCAGCCAGCTAGAGGTAGGGGTCAGGGAGCCAGAGGTAGGGGTCATCTCGCTAGAGGTGGAGCTCAGGCCGTTAGAGGTGGAGGTTAGGCCGCTAGAGGTGGAGGTCGTCCTAGGAATATGGTTTAGGGTGTTGGGGCCCAGCCCCGATGTTATGCTTTCGCAGCCAGGCCTGAGGCTGAGTCATCCGATGCTGTTATCATATGTACTGTTTCGGTTTGCAGTAGAGATGCTTCAGTACTATTTGATCCAGGATCTACATACTCCTATGTGTCATCTTATTTTGCTTCATACTTGGTTGTGCCTCGTGATTCTTTGAGTGCTCCCGTGTATGTGTCCACACCGGTGGGTGATTCTATTGTTGTAGATCGTGTCTATCGTTTGTGTGTGGTTGTTATTGGGGGTCTTGAGACCAGCGTAGATCTCCTACTTCTCGATATGGTTGATTTCGATATTATTTTGGGGATAGATTGGTTGTCACCTTATCATGCTATATTGGACTATCAAGCCAAGACCATGACCTTAGCCTTGTCGGGGTTGCCTCGATTGGAGTGGAGAGGGACTCCCGTTCATTCTACCAGTAGGGTTATTTCTTATATGAAGGCTCGGCGTATGGTCGAGAAGGGGTGTTTAGCTTATTTGGCTTATGTTCGAGATTCTAGTGCGGAAGTTCCTTCCATAGATTTTGTACCAGTTGTTTAGGAGTTTTTAGAGGTTTTTCCTGCAGACCTGCCGGGGATGCCACCCAACAGGGATATTGACTTTTGCATTGATTTGGCTCTGGGCACTCAGCCCATTTTTATCTCCATTGTACCGCGTGGCCTCGCCAGAGTTGAAAGGATTGAAGGAGCAGTTGCAAGATTTTCTTGATAAGGGCTTCATTAGACCTAGTTCTTGCCCTGGGGTGTGCCGGTGTTGTTTGTAGAGAAGAAGGATGGGTCGATGAGGATGTGCATAGACTATCAACAGTTGAATAAAGTAACCATCAAGAACAAGTTTCCATTGCCGAGAATTGATGACTTATTTGATCAGCTTCAGGGTGCCAAGATGTTTTCGAAGATCGATTTGAGGTCTTGCTGCCATCAGTTGAGTATTAGGGCATTCGATGTCCCTAAGACAGCTTTTCAGACTCGGTATGGGCATTATGAGTTCCTAGTGATGTCATTTGGTTTGACAAATGCCCCAGCAGCATTAATGGATTTGATGAATTGGGTGTACAAGCCCTATCTGGATTCCTTTGTGATTGTTTTTATTGATGATATCTTGATCTACTCCCGCAGCCGAGAGGAGCATGAGCAGCATCTTCGGATCGTTCTTCAGACCTTGAGAGATATCCAGTTATATGATATGTTTTCGAAATGTGAGTTTTGGAAGAGTTCAGTTGCATTCTTGGGTCACATTGTATCAATATAGGGTTTTCAGGTGGATCCTAAGAAGATTGAGGCAGTCAAGGACTGGCTTAGACCCACATCAGCTACAGAGATCCGGAGTTTCTTGGGTTTGGCGGGTTATTACCGTCGGTTTGTGGAGGGGTTTCATCTATGGAAACCCCGATGACCAGGTTGACCCAGAAGGGTGCCCCGTTCAGATGGTCGGATGAGTGTGAGGCGAGCTTTCAGAAGCTCAAGACAACTTTGACTACGGCGCCGGTGTTGGTATTGCCGACAGGTCAGGGCCCTATACATTATATTGTGATACATCTCGTATTGGACTTGGTGTGGTATTGATGCAGGGTGGAAAGGTTATTGTATATGCTTCGCGGCAGTTGAAGATTCACGAGAAGAATTATCCAGTTCATGACTTGGAGCTAGCAGCCATTGTTCACGCGCTGAGGATTTGGAGGCACTATCTATATGGCGCGTCGTGTGAGGTGTTTACGGATCATAAGAGTTTGCAGTATTTGTTCAAGTAGAAGGAGCTCAATTTGCGGCAGCGAAGGTGGTTGGAGCTATTGAAAGACTATGATATCACCATCTTGTATCATCCCGGGAAGGCCAATGTGGTGGCCGATGCTTTGAGTAGGAAGTCAGCTAGTATGGGCAGCCTTGCATATATTCCAGTTGGTGAGAGACTGCGTGCATTAGATGTTTAGGCTTTGACCAATCAGTTCATGAGGTTGGATGTTTTAGAGCCCAGCCGCGTTCTAGCTTGTACAGTTGCTCGGTCTTCCTTGTTTGAGCGTATCAGAGATCGGTAGTATGATGACCCTCATTTACTTGTCCTTAGGGACACAATGCGGCATGGTGATGCCAAGCAGGTTACAGTTGGAGATGATGGAGTTTTGAGGATGCAGGGTCGTATTTGTGTACCTAATGTGGATGGGCTTCATGAGTTAATCCTAGAGGCGGCTCACAATTCCCGGTATTCTATTCATCCGGGCGCCGCCAAGATGTATCAGGACTTGCGGCAGCATTATTGGTGGAGGAGGATGAAGAAGGACATTGTTGCATATCTCGCTCAGTGTTTGAATTGTCAACAAGTAAAGTACGAGCATCAGAGACCTAGTGGTTTGCTTTAGAAGATTAAGATTCCTGAGTGGAAGTGGGAGCGTATCTCTATGGATTTTGTTGTTGGACTCCCACGGACTCAGAGGAAGTTTGATGCAGTATGGGTTATTGTGGATAGGCTGACCAAGTCAGTGCATTTCATTCCTGTGGCAGTTTCCTATTCTTCGAAGCGGTTGGCAGAGATCTATATCTGTGAGATCATTCGTCTTCATGGTGTGCCCGTGTCCATCATTTCAGATCGAGGTACGTAGTTTACCTCGTATTTCTAGAGGGCAGTACAACATGAGTTGCGTACGCGGGTCGAGTTGAGCATAACATTTATCCTCAGACGGACAGACAGTCCGAGCGTACTATTCAGATTTTGGAGGATATGCTCTACGCATGTGTTATTGACTTTGGAGGTTCTTGGGATCAGTTCTTGCCATTAGCGGAGTTTGCCTACAACAACAGCTATCAGTCGAGCATCCAGATAGCTCTCTATGAGGCATTATATGGTAGACGGTGTTGATCGTCGATTGGGTGGTTTGAGCCGGGGGAGGCTTGGTTATTAGGTACAGATTTAGTACAGGATGCCTTGGATAAGAATAAGATCATTTAGGACAGACTTCGTACAGCTCAGTCCAAGCAAAAGCGTGATGTGGCATTCATGGTCGGAGAGAGAGTGTTGCTTCTAGTGTCACCTATGAAGGGTGTGATGTGGTTTGGGAAGAAGGGCAAGTTAATCCCTAGGTTCATCGGGCCTTTTGAGATCCTTGATCGAGTGGGAAAGGTAGCCTACATACTTGCGTTGCCGCCAGGTTTATCAGCAGTGCATCCAGTATTTCATGTGTCCATGCTTCGAAAGTATCACGGCGATCCATCCCACGTATTAGATTTTAGCACTGTCCAGTTGGACAAGGATTTGACGTACGTGGAGGAGCCGGTAGCTATTCTAGATCGGCAGGTTTGTTAGTTGAGATCGAAGAGTTATCCTTCACTTCGAGTGCAGTAGAGAGGTCAGCCTGTTGAGGCAGCTACCTGGGAGTCCGAGTCCGATATGCTGAGCAGATATCCCCATCTTTCACCAGTCCAGGTACTTTTCTATGTACGTTCGAGGACGAACGGTTGTTTTAGAGGTGGAGAATGTAATGACCCAAAGGGTCATCTTCTATTTTAGAACTCGAATCCATGTTCTAAGGCCTAAAAACCTCATTTTATCTCTCCTTGATTTGCGTGCGCAGTCCGGGCGTGATTTCGAAAAGCCTTTAATTGGAAAATTTATGAAATAACAATTTTTCGCTTAAAAAGTTGATTTTTGTTGACTTCGGTCAACGTTTTGGGTAAATGGACCCGGACCCGTGTTCTGACGGTCCCGGTGGGTCCGTAGTAAAATATGGGACCTGGGCGTATGCCCGGAATTGAATTCGGAGGTCCCTAGCCCGAAAAATGAATTTTTGATAAAAATTGTCAAACTGGAATTATAAAGGTTTTAAGAATTTGGTTAATAATTGATCTTGTTGATACCGGGTCCGTATTATAGTTTCGGAGCCTGGTACAGGTCTGCTATGATATTTGTACCTTATTTGTGAAATTTGGTGAGAATCGGGACTGATTTGACATGATTCGGATCTTTGGTTGAGAAAATAGAAGTTTTGAAACTTTCTAGAAAATTTCATGCAATTTGATGCTAAATTCGTAGTTTTATGTGTTATTTTGGCGATGTGATCATGCGAGCAAGTCCGTATGATGTTTTAAGACTTGTGTGCGTATTTGGTTTGGAGCCCCGAGGGCTCTAGTGAGTTTCGGATAGGCTACTGGATGTTTTAGACTTGAAAAATCTGGTGTTTTTGGCTTCAGCTGTCATCTGGTATTTCCTTCTTCTCGTTCGCGAAGGGACTCTCGCGAACGCGAAGAGTAAGTTGGTCTGAAGGAGAAATCATTCTACACGAACGTGAAGCACAGGTCGCGAACGCAGAGCATTGCCCTTCGCGAACGCGAAGCATGGGACCTGGGGGAGGGGAAAGTTGCTCATCGCGAACGCGACACTAGGCTCGCGAACGCGGAGGCTGGGGGGAGTATGCCTTCACGAACACGATGGGTATCACGAAAATGCAAAGGCCTTTGACCGCTGCACATCGCGAACGCGATAGGCTTATAGTGAACGCGAAAAAGACCTGTCCAGTGATTTTAAAACAGAACCAAAGTCGGGATTTGTTCAAATTTTCATATCTTCTTCACTAGAACTTGACCTTGGGCGATTTCTGAAGAGGGATTTCAACACCAAATCATAGGTTTGTGTTCTTTAACTCGTTTCCTTCAATTTCCATCAACAACCATTAGATTTCTAACCCTAAATCTTGTTCTTTCACCGTAGAATTAGGGATTTTGGGAAAAATTGGGGATTTTGCAAATTTTGGAATTTAGACCTCGATTTGGAATCGGATTCCAAAACTAATTACATATTTGGGCTCATGGGTGAATGAGTGAATGGGTTTTGGTCCGAACCTCGAGTTTTGACCATGCGGGTCTGGGTTCGATTTTTTACTTTTTGGGAAGAATGTTGGGAAACTTATAATTATGCATTGGAATTGATTTCTTTAGCGAAAATTGATCTTATTAAGTTAATTATGACTAGATACAAGTGGATTGGAGGTGGAATCTAGAGGAAAAGCGGTATTTGAGCTTTGAGTTGGCCGTTGGATTGAGGTAAGTGTTGTGTCTAACTTTGACTTGTGGGATTAGGGATCCCCGACTTATTTGCTATGTGAAAATCCATGTGTGTGGCGTATAGGTGAGGTTACAAGTACCTATGCGCCGCCAAATTATCTGTTTAGCATGTTCCCTTCCCCGTTCCCAATATAGTATTTTCATGTCTTAACTGCTACATGCTCATTGGTGCTTCCATGCTTAATTGCTTCTTGTTATATGTTGTTTTCTTTATTGAAGGCATTAATTATTCCGTAGTTCATTGTATTACATTATTGGTTCAAGTTGGTTATCGGTGCTTCAAGGTACATTTTGGTTGGTCTCATTGTGTAGTATTAGTTGATGAAGTTTCATAACTGTATAGATTTCTGTTTGCTTTGGTTTGAGGCATAAATATTATGGAGGGCTTGAGCTAAATGGTGAAATACTTGTTCTTATTGTGTGATTGGTACTGATATTGTGGGATCAAGTTGCACGCCGCAACAGGAGGAATAAGGGTGAAATGTGATTGTCTGGTGGGATTGGGTCGTGCGCCGCAATAGGAGTAATAAGGGTGGACAGGTGGGATTGGGTTGCACGCCGCAATAGGAGGAATAAGGGAGATATATTGAGGAGCATAAAGGTGGACTGGTGGGATCGGGTTGCACGCCGCAACAGGAGTAATAAGGGTGAATGTTCATATTGTCACTAATTATATGGTGGGATCGGGATGCGCGCCGCATCATTTTGCTGTTTATATGTTCTTCTTCTGCTGTGATTTTGTTCTTGTATTATTGTAACTCTCTTAAGGATTGGTTATAGCTGAGTACTGGCAAGAAATTTGGGTTTCGTATTTATTTGGCTGTAAGTTATTGTTCCACTTCGTTCGTATTTCCTTTTGCTTTATTACATACTGTTGCAGGTTATATTGTATATGCCCTGCCGTAGCCTCGTCAGTACCTCGTCGAGGTTAGGCTCGGCATTTACTAGTACAGGGGGTCACTTATATTGATATTGCACTCTGCAGTTTCTGTGCAGACTTTGGAGCTGGTTGTGGCTGATCGAGATGTCGGTTGTAGGCATTCATCTAGGAGACCCAAGGTAGTCCTGCAGGTGTTAGAAGGCCCTGGCGTCCCCTCCTATGTTTCTACATCTCTGTTTTATTTTCTTTCGAGATAGATGTACTTTTCTTTCAGACCCATACTTGTAGATATTCATAGAATGTTCGTGGATTGTGATACTAGTTTTTGGGTGGTAACAGTTTTCAGTATTTGTTAATAGTATATGGGTAACTAGTAAATTATGTGCTTCCGCAATTATTTCCATTTGATTTAGCTTTGTTAATTTTAACTATAAAATGTAAAGGAAAAAGGTAAATATAAGTCTAACGGATGTTTGCCTAGCGAGTGCGATGTTAGGCGCCATCACTGCCTCAAATCGAAGTTAGACACAACACTTACCTCAATCCAACGGCCAACTCAAAGATACCGCTTTTCCTCTAGATTCCACCTCCAATCCACTCGTATCTAGTCATAATTAACTTAATAACATCAATTATTGCTAAAGAAATCAATTCCAATGCATAATTATAAGTTTCCCAACATTCTTCCCAAAAAGTCTAAAACCGACCCCGGGCCTGCTTTGTCAAAACTTGAGGTTCGGACCAAAATCCATTCACCCATGAGCCCAAATATGTAATTAGTTTCGGAATTAGACCCCAAATCGAGGTCTAAATTTCCAAATTTGCAAAATCCCCAATTTTTCTCAAAATCCCTAATTCTACAGTGAAAGAACAAGATTTAGGGCTAGAAATCTGATGGGTGTTGATGGAAATTAAAGAAAATGAGTTAAAGAACACAAACCTATGATTTGGTGTTGAAATCCCTTTTTAAAAATCGCCCTAGGTCGAGTTCTAGTGAAAAAGATATGAAAATTTGAACAAATCCCCACTTTGGTTCTGTTTTAAAATCACTAGACAGGTCTTCTTCGCGTTCGCGAGAAGCCTGTCGCATTCGCGATGCACTGCGGTCAGAATGGCCTTCGCGTCCGCAAAGAGTTGTTCGCGTTCGCGATGGTCTGTGTCACGACCCAAAATCCACTAAGGGTCGTGATGGCGCCGAACACCACTGTCAGGCAAGCCAATACCAAGAAGTTAATTAAATTCTCATTTTAGTTTTTGTTAAACTCATTCCTTTTACACATTAAACAATAAATAATGAAATTCATTGAAATAAGATGATGTCTTTAACAAAATTAATATTTAATAATCCCATAATCATTCCAGAACCCGGTGTCACAAGTGCATGAGCTATTTCTAGGAAATCAAATGAAGTGCAATAACTGTCCGGAATACAAATTGGACAGAAGGTAAATACTATACGCTGAAAGAGACTATGCCGGCTGTGGATCGCCTCGAGAGATGCAGCTCACCTAAGTCTCCGTATCATCCCTGCTGCTACGCCCATTAGGCCTCTAGGGGTACATGTGCCTGTGCAACAAAAATGCACAACAAGTGTAGCATGAGTACAAGAATAACGTGTACTCAGTAAGTATACCGTCTAATCTCGAAGAAGTAGAGATGAGAGGTCGACTTCGACACTTACTAGTGATCCAATAATAATATACCAATAATATAGTAAATCGGGGGTTTTTATAGAAAAATGGTTGTAACTCAATATGAAGCAAGTAAACAATTCTCTTATTCATAGGGAAATTTCCAAATTAGTTTTCATCATTTATACATTTATTCTCAATCCGGGGAAGCAATATCCTCATTTATAAATATCAAGGCAAGCAATACAAGCATGCGCAAATCATGCCGAGGACGTACGGCCCGATCCAACAATATTTAAACTGTGCACTGCCAGAGGGTCGAATGGCGCGAACCATAGATGCATCTATTACCCCGCTCGCGAATCATACATGCGACGCGGTCAAACATAAATAAACAATCACCCCGCTCGCGAATCATACATGCGACGCAGGTACACATAGAAACACACATTCAAACAGTCAATCAAAACTTCATCAGGGAGACAATTATTCAAGGAAGTACCAATTTCTCTTTTACAAGTCGAGGAAACGAAGTTTAACTCTTTCAGAAAAGCATTTACCACTTCGATGCAATTAAAGAAATTTAAATTGTCAATAAGGTTACAATTATTACAAGTAAAGCATGTTTTTGGGTCCTATACTACGCGGACTTAAGCATAATAGTAGCTACGTACGGACTCTCGTCACTTCGCGCGTACGTAGCCCCTACACATAGAAGCACATATCCAATTAATTCACCTATGGGGACAATTCCCTCTTACAAGGTTAGAAAGGAGGCTCACCTCGCTCCGAAGTTCCAAAACCGGCTTCCAAGACCTTCTGACGACTCAAATCGATGCACAACGCTCCAAAACTAGCCAATAAATGAGAAAATCCATAAATATATACTCTAATACTCACAACAATTCAATTTAGATAAATTCCTAACTCCGTTCGAAAAATTGACAAAATTGCCCTTGGGCCCACGTGCCCGGATTCCGAAAAACTCACAAAACCCGACAACCCATTCCGATACGAGTTCAACCATACCAATTTTACCAAATTCCGATAACAATTTTACCTCCAAATCTTGAATTTTCGTTCTTGAAAAGTTTTGCAAAAATCTTTATTTCTTCCATTTAAATCCGAAATAAATGATGAATATAACCATAGAATCATGAGGTATAATTACTTTCGGATATAGAACACTTACCCCAATCCATATGGTGAAAATCGCCTCAAAAATCGCTTCAATCCGAGCTCCATAGTTCCAAATATGGTAAAAATGGCTGAAACCTCGAAATATAGCTTCTGCCCAGGTATTTACACTTCGCGATCACGGAAAACGCTTCGTAATCGCGAAGCACAACATTTCTCAGCCCAAAATTTGCCCTTCGCGATCGCGAAGAACAAATGCCCAGCTCTTCCAGACAGTCTCTAGTATAATGGACATAACGTTTTGTACAAAACTTCAAATTACAAATGGTTTAACTTTTTGAAAACTAGACTCAAAGGACTATAACTTTTATGCTTTGCTCATCTCCCAGTTCCTTGTAGATTACAAGATATAAGCTTCCAAAGTCAGCCTTGTGCAATACAAATTTCTTCTTCGCAATTTCCAAACTCTTCCCGCATAGGCTGTAGTGTACCACTCTTAACTTTTTGTAAACAGATCCGATTACCAAATGGTTTAATTTTCTGAAAAGTAGACACAAAGGACTACAACTTTTATTTTTGGATCATCTCCAAATTCCTTATAGATTGCGAGATACAAGCTTCCAAAGTCGGATCAGTGCAGCAGAAACTTTCTTCTACGCGATCGCGAATCACTGGCCATTTTCTCCCACTTTACTCATCGCTATCGCAACCTATTCCCCGCGATCGCGTAGCATACTGCTGTAGCCAAAAACCAGCAGCTAAAAATGGCCTAAAAATGGTCCGAAATCACCCCGAAACTCACCCGAGCCCCTCGGGACCCCGTCCGAACATACCTACAAGTCTCAAAATGTATCACGGACTTAGTCGAGGCCTAAAATCACATCAAACAACGCTAAAAACACGAATCACACCCCAATTCGAGTCTAATGAAACTAAGAAATTCTAATTTCTACATTCGATTCCGAAACCTATCAAATCACGTCCGATTGACATCAAATTTTGCACACAAGTCACATTCGATATTACGGACCTACTCCAACTTCCAGAATTGGATTCCGACCCCGATATCAAAAAGTCCACTTCCGGTCAAACTCCTCAAAAACCTTCAAATTTCTATCTTTAGCCAAATGACTCCAAAATGACCCACGAACCTCCGAATTCACTTCTGATCGCGCTCCCAACAGCAGAATCACCATACGGAGCTATTCCCAAACTCAGAATCCCAAACGGACATTGATAACACTGAAATGCACTTCAACCCAAACTCATGAAATACTTCCAAAAATGCTAACTTCCACAATAGGTGCCGAAATGTTCCCGGGTCTTCCAAAACCCGATCCGGACATACGCCCAAGTCCGAAATCATCATACGAATCTGCTGGAACCTTCGAATTCCGATTCCGAGGTCGTTTACTCAAAAATCCAATCTTAGTCAATTCTTTCAACTTAAAGCTTCCGAAATGAGAATTCTCTTTCCAAATCAACTCCGAACTTCCCGAAATTCAATTCCGACCATACGTACAAGTCATAATACCTGAAGTGAAGCTGCTCATGGCCTCAAACCGCTGAACGTCGCGCTAAAGCTCAAAACGACTGGTCGGATCGTTACAGTCTGTCCTCCCTGACCATCGCGTTCGTGGGCCTAGGACCGCGTTCGCGAAGAACAACTCATGACATTCCCCACCCACCTCCAATACACTACGCGTTCGCGTAAGGCCGGTCGCGTTCGCGAAGAGCTAACCCCCCCCCCCCCCCAGTGCTGCACGTTCGCATAGAAGAAATCCCTCCTCAGCCCAGCTTGTACTTCGTGTTCGGGAGAGTTGCTCCACGAACACGAAGCACAAAATATCAGCATACTAGAAGCAGCAAACATATCAGATTTTTAAGTGCAAATCATCCTGTAGCATATCCGAAACTCACCCGAGCCCTCGGGGCTCCAAACCAAACATGCACACAAGTCTTAAAACATCATACGAACTTGCTCGCGTGATCAAATTGCCAAAATAACATCTAGAACTACGAATTTAGCACCAAACTGCATAAAATTTTCAAGAAAGTTCAAAACTTCTATTTTCTCAACCAAGGGTCTGAATCATGTCAAATTAGTCCCGTTTCTCACGAAATTTAACACATAAGGTATAAATATCATAACGGACCTGTACCGGCCTCCGGAACTATAATATGGATCCGGTATCACCAAGATCAATTATTAACCAAATTCTTAAAACCTTTATAATTCCAGTTTTACAATTTTCATCAAAAATTCATTTCTCGGGCTAGGGTATCGAAATTCGATTCCGGTCATACGCCCAGGCCCCATATTTTACTACGGACCCACCGGGACCGTCATAATACAGTACCGGGTCCGTTTACCCAAAGCATTGACCGATGTCAACAAAATCAACTTTTTAGGCCAAAAATTAATATTTCATCAATTTTCACATAAAGGATTTTCGGAAATACGCTTGGACCACGCACGTAAATCGAAGAGAGATAAAATAAGATTTTTAAGGCCTCGGTACACGGAATCCAGTTCTAAAATAAAAGATGACATTTTGGATCATCACAGGCAAGCAGGCATGTTGACCCGCTATGTGCTTATTCCCTCTTCTATATAGTAAAAGTAAAGTAAAGTAATGCATCAATTTTAGTTGCTCAATGTATTTTGGGAATAATGATAAGTTACTGTATTTATTAGTGTATTTTGGAGGGAAAATATTTGGGAAAAGATTGCAAAACTGAATAAGGTTAAGTGTGGCCACATTTGAGCCAAATTAAATGTGGCTGTTTAGCGGCTCTCGTTGAGTAAATGAAAAGAACAGCAAAAAAGACAGGGAAGAGCAACAAAATGCCTCATATTTTTTTCTCATTAAAACGTGGGACACGAATGAAACTTGGCGAAATATGAGAGGAACTTTTGTCTACCACATAATAGTTGTGTCTCCCGCATAATAAAATTTCTTCACTAAAAAACTGTTACCACAATCATAAAGAGACCTTTGCTTAGTGTAGTAGCCATAGTATCAATTACCAATAAAAAAAGTTGTTACTATACTTCTTATACTCACAATCATAAAAAAGCCTGCAAGGTTTTACCTTTTGAGGGAGAAAGAGAAAGTTAGGTCAGACGAGATTTAATATTCTTACTGTGGGTTGTGAGAAATAAAAGGGGATGAATGACTAAGGAAAAGAATGAAAAGATAGGACACTGTCGCGTTTCCATTTTTTTATTTTTTATTTTCATTTTGCATTTAAGTAGGAGTAGTATTCTTTTTTTTTCTTTTCTTATTAAACTAAAATTAGTAGTTGTACCTGCGCGATACGTGGTCAATATTAAAAAAATATTACTTAAATTGTGATCGAGCTTGTTTGAACATATTAGATCGTATTGTTTTATGTAATAAATTTCAATTGTCATCCCATTTGTCAATACGATATACCCAATAAAAAAATATCTATTAAATTAAAAATGACACTTATGTAGTTATCGGATAACTTTTTTGTCTTATTTTTCTTTTACTATATTGTCCAATATTTAGTATTATTATATTTTTTATATAAAAATAACTTTTTAGAGTATTACTTTGTTTGATATTTTTGTGTGCTACTCTCTTTTTAATATAATATAGAAGACATATATATATATTTCTTTTATTAATTTCGTTTTTATTTTGAATGATATATTAATATTTTTAGGATTTTTCTACATTATATGGAATCTGCAATTAGACTTTTCTTCTATTTTATTTTCAATATAAAGTTATGAATTTTATATTTTTTAATATGTTGCTTGTAATTGTTTCAAATCAAATTAACTTTTTGTCACGACCCAATTCCCAACCCGGTTGTGATGGCGCCTCTCGTGAAGACAAGGCCAGCCAGAACAACGCAAACACCTCTTTTAAAGCAATTAATTAATATTTACAATTCTAACACATGCTTAATATAGCCAACAATGCAGAATCAGTGATAATAACAAGGGAAACCATCCCGACACAGCCCAAACCGGGGTGTCACAAGTCATGAGCTACTACAGAGTTCGCTATAAGTCTACAAAGAGTAATATCCGATACAATAGTCTGAAGAAAACATAAATGATGTAAGATAGGGGAGACAAGGGGCTGCGGACATCAACAGCTACCTCGAAATCTCCAAATCGCTGCTTGGTCTGGAAAGAATCAGTGCTCAGGTGCGAACTCTGCTATGCCTGAATCTGCACACATGGTGCAGGGAGTAATGTGAGTGCTCTGACCCAGTGAGTAATAATAATAAATAATAACCGAAGACGTGAAAACACATAAATGCACAAGGCAATTCTATATCAAGCAGTAAATCACTTAAAGTAGTAAAATAGTAAAGAGTCAAATGAAATCTCTTTTTAAAAACAGGTAAATCAGGTAAAGCAACAAGTAAATAGTGAGTAGAAATCTGCCCCTCGGGCCCAGCATCAATCGCTCAGAACAGTATCAGCCCCTCGGGCTCAGTATCAATCACTCAGCATAATATCAGCTCCTCGGGCTCACTCTCAGATCATATTGGCACCAGCGCTCACTGTGGGGGCCCCTTACGGCCCAAGCGCTATATCAACATAAGGCCTGAAAGCCTTCTCACATCACTCATAAGGCCTGAAAGCCTCCTCACATCACTCACAAGGCCTGAAAAGCCTCACTCATTCCAGAAAACATCATAAGCCCCTAGTGCTCAGCCCAAACAACAGTGGAAATATCGTTTAAGTCTCAAATTTCAATTAAAGCAGCTGAGTTTGTAAAACAGTATAATCAACAGGACTGAGTTCAAGTAGTATATCAAAACAGTGAGGAAACAGTGATAAAAATCCACGAAGGATTCAAGTAGTCGGCATGAAGCCCAAAATATGGAAATAGGCCCAAATCATGATAATAACTAATAAGTTTCGGTCAAATACGCGGTAAAAATATCAATCGGGACGGACCAAGTCACAATCCCCAGTAGTAAACAACCCCGCGTTCATCATGAAGCGCGTGTTTCACCTCAATATAGCACTACGTTGTGCAGATCCAGGGTTTCAAACCCTCAGGATATCTAAAACTTCCGAAATACGCATTCGATCAAAAACCCAACCAAAACACCTTTGAATGACCTGAAATTTTGCGCACACATCCCAAATCACCTAACGAAGCTGCAGCAACTCTCGGAATTCCATTCCGACCCTCGGATCAAAATCTAACCTATCAACCGGAATTCGCCAAAATACTAACTTCGCCAATTCAAGCCTAATTCTACACCGGACCTCCAAAACCAATTCCGATCACGCTCCTAAGTCACAAATCATCCCCCGAAGCTAACCGAATCACCGGAAATCACAACTGAGCCCTCTAACTCATAAGTCAACATCCGGTTGACTTTTTCCAAACCAAACCTTCCTTAAAGATACTAAGTGTCTCATTTCCTTCTAAAACCAATCCAAACCAACTCGATCACATGAGATACGGATAATGAAGCATAAAGAAGCTGAAAACGGGGAAAACGAAGTGGTAACTCACGTGACGACGGGTCGGGTCGTGACATCCTCCCCAACTAAAACAAACGCTCGTCCTCGAGCGAGTCAAGAAACATACATGAAGCCTCAAATAGGTGGGGATATCTGCTCCGCATCTCCCGCTCGGTCTCCCAGGTAGCCTCCTCCATGGGCCGACCTCTCCACTGCACTTTCACTGAAGTAACATCCTTTGACCTCAACTTCTGAACCTGACGATCCAAAATGGCTGCTGGCTCTACATCATACGTCAAATCATCATCCAACTGAACCGTGCTGAAGTCCAATACATGGGACGGGTCCCCAACATACTTCCGGAGCATAGAAACATGAAATACCGGATGCACGCCCGACAAGCTGGGTGGTAAGGCAAACTCATAAGCCACCTCCCCAATCCTCCTAAGTACCTCAAAAGGCCCAATAAACTGCGGACTCAACTTCCCTTTCTTTCCAAACAGCATAACACCCTTCATGGGCGAAACCTTCAGCAAGACCTTCTCACCAACCATATAAGACACATCTCGTACCTTCCGGTCCGCATAACTCTTCTGACGCGACTGTGTTGTACGAAGTCTTTCCTGAATCAGCTTCACCTTCTCCAAGGCATCCTGAACCAACTCTGTCCCCAATAGCCTAGCCTCGCCGGGCTCGAACCAACCAACAGGAGATCTACACCGCCTCCCATACAACGCCTCATACGGAGCCATCTGAATGCTCGATTGATAACTGTTGTTGTAGGAAAACTCTACAAGCGGCAAAAACCCATCCCAAGAACCTCCAACATCAATAACACATGCACGCAACATGTCCTCCAATATCTGAATAGTACGCTCGGACTGTCCGTCCGTCTAAGGATGAAATGCTGTGCTCAACTCCACCTGTGTACCCAACTCTCGCTGAAAAGTCTTCCAGAACTGAGAAGTAAACTGAGTACCCTTATCTGAGATAATAGACACTGGAACACCATGCAACCGGACAATCTCCTGGATAAAGATCCCTGCCAGCCGCTCCGATGAATAGGTAGTACATACTGGAATGAAGTGCGCGGACTTGGTCAGCCGATCCACAATCACCCAAATCGAATCGAACATCTTCAAAGTTCGAGGAAGACCACTCACAAAATCCATAATGATCCTCTCCCACTTCCACTCAGGAATAATCATCCGCTGAAGTACGCCACCCGGTCTCTGATGCTCATATTTCACCTGCTGACAGTTGAGACACCGAGCCACAAATCCTACAATATCTTTCTTCATTCTTCTCCACCAATAGTGCTACCTCAAATCCTGATACATCTTCGCGGCAACCGGATGAATGGAATACCGCGAGCTATGGGCCTCCTCCAATATAAACTCCCGAAGTCCATCCACATTGGGCACACAAATCCGGCTCTGCATCCTCAACACACCATCTTCATCAATGGTCACGTCTCTGGCATCATCATGCTGGACCCTGTCCTTAAGGACAAGCAAGTGCGGATCATCATACTGGCGCTCTCTGATGCGATCATATAAGGAAGACTGAGAAACCACACAAGCCAACACCCGACTAGGCTCCGAAATATCTAGTCTCACCAACTGATTGGCCAAGGCCTGAACATCAACTGCAAAGGGCCTCTCCCCAACTGGAATGTACGCCAAACTCCCCATACTAATTGCCTTTCGGCTCAAAGCATCGGCCACTACATTGGCCTTCCCCGGGTGATACAGAATGGTAATATCATAATCCTTAAGTAACTCTAGCCACCTCCGCTGCCTCAAATTAAGATCCTTTTGCTTGAACAAATGCTGAAGACTACGATGATCGGTGAATACCTCACAAGATACGCCATACAAGTAGTGCCTCCAAATCTTCAAAGCATGAACTATAGCAGCCAACTCCAAATCATGTACAGGGTAGTTCTTCTCGTGGGGCTTCAACTGACGAGAAGCATCAGCAATAACTCTACCCTCCTACATCAATACACATCCAATCCCAACTCTCGAAGCATCACAATATACAGTATAAGAACCTGAAGCTGATGGCAAAACCAATACTGGAGTTGTGGTCAAAGCTGTCTTGAGCTTCTGAAAGCTCTCCTCGCACTCGTCCGACAATACAAATGGAGCACCCTTCTGAGTCAACTAGGTCAAGGGCGATGCAATAGAGGAAAATCCCTGAACAAACCGGCGATAATAACCTGCCAAACCAAGGAAACTACGAATCTCTGTGGCTGAGGTCGGTTTGGGCCAACTCTGAACCGCCTCTATCTTCTTCGGGTCGACCTGAATACCCTCGCTGGACACCACGTGCCCAAGAAAGCCACTGAACTGAGCCAAAACTCACACTTGGAGAACTTTGCATAAAGCTTCTCCTCCCTCAATCTCTGCAATACAACTCACAAATGCTGCGCGTGCTCCTCTTGACTACGCGAGTACACCAGGATATCATCAATAAAAACAATAACGAACGAATCCATATAAGGCCGAAATACACTGTTCATCAAATGCATGAACGCTGCTGGGGCATTGGTCAGCCCAAAAGACATAACAAGAAACTCATAGTGCCCATATCTAGTCCTGAAAGCAGTCTTAATAATATCTGAATCCCTAATCTTCAACTGGTGATAGCCCGAACGGAGATCAATCTTGGAGAACACCCTCGCTCCCTGAAGCTGGTCAAATAAATCATCAATGCGAGGCGGGGGATACTTGTTCTTCACTGTCACTTTGTTCATTTGCCTGTAGTCAATGCACATTCTCATGGTGCCATCCTTCTTCTTCACAAACAGAACCGGTGCACCCCACGGTGACACGCTAGGCCGAATGAGCCCCTTATCTAGGATTTCCTGAAGCTGATCCTTCAATTATTTCAACTCCGCTGGTGCCATACGATATGGCGGAATGGAAATGGGCTGAGTGCCCAGCACCAGGTCAATACTAAAATCGATATCCCTGTCCGGTGGCATGCCCGGCAGGTCTGCAGGAAATACATCGGGAAACACCCTCACAACTGGGACAGAATCAATGCTAGGAGTCTCGGCTCCAACATCCCTCACAAATGCCAAATATGAAAGGCAATCCTTCCCAACCATACGTTGGGCCTTTAAGAATGAAATCACCCTACTAGAAACATGATCAGTCACACCACGCCACTCGATCCTCGGTACACCCGGTATAGCCAAAGTGACTGTCTTAGCATGACAATCTAGAATAGCGTGACACGGAGATAACCAGTCCATGCCCAAAATGACATCAAAATCCACCATGCTCAATAGCAATAGATCAACTCGGGTCTCCAGACACCCAATAGTCACCAAACATGACCGGTATACATGGTCTACAATAATAGTATCACCCACCAGGGTAGATACATGAACAGGTAAAGCAAGACACCCTTGGGACGTACCCAAATGATGAGCAAAATATGAGGACACATAAGAATAGGTGGAATCGGGATCAAATAAGACTGAGGCATCTCTGTGGCAGACTGAAATAATACCTGTAATGACGGCATCTGAAGCAATGGCATCTGTCCTGCCCTGAAGAGCATAAAAATGAGCCTGACCACCGCCTGACCGACCTCCACCTCTGGGGCAACCCCTGGCTGCCTGAACCTCACCCCTAGCTGGCGGGGGCGGGTGCTGAAGAAACCGGACCAGAAGACGAGGGCTGACCCCTCTACTGCAATGAGCTAGCAGCACGACGAGGACACTGCCTCCATATATGTCCAAACTTTCCGCACTCATAACAACTCCCAGGTGCTGGAGAATGGGACTGGAGGGAACCCCTCGCGCCGGAGTGACTAGCTGACGCACTCGGCCTAGAAGAACCCTGAGCAGACGGGGCACGAGATGAACTCTGTGCTGGGAGAGCGCTGAGTGAAGGCTAACTCTGCTGAGAACCATGATAACCACGACCTGAAGATGCACCACGATACTCGGGGCGAGCTGACTGAGCGGGCCTGAAAGAACGACCCCTACCATGCTGGAACTGGCCCCTCGAAGGAGCGCCACTGAAACTGCCAGAACCTTGAGGCCTCTTGGCCTCCCTCTCCTCTGGATCCTGACGGCGAACCGCCTCAATCTCTCGAGCTATATCAACCACCTCCTCGAATGAAGCACCCAATACTCTCTCTCTAGTCATATGAACACGGAGATGGTAGTTAAGGCCATCAACGAATCTCCTGATCCGCTCACGATCCGACGGAACCATCCAGACGGCATGACGAGCCAACTCTAAAAACCTCATCTCATACTAAGACACAGTTATATCTCCCTGCCGTAGCCACTCAAACTGCCTGCGCAGCTCCTCTCTACGGGACTGCGGTACATACTTCTCCAAAAAGAGAGTGGAGAACTCCTGCCAAGTGAAAGGTGCTGCACCAGTCGGCCTACGCCTTTCATACGCCTCCCACCAAGTGAAGGCAGCCCCAGTAAACTGAAAGGTGGTAAAAGCCACACCGCTAGACTCGAGAATCCCTGCTGTACGGAGCATCCGCTGACATCTGTCAAGAAAACCCTGGGCATCCTCGCCCTCAGCACCACTGAAAGTTGGAGGCTGGAGTCTACCAAACCTCTCAAGATGAGGCTGCTCATCCTCAGGCATAGCTGGAACCCTGAACTCCTACACTTGTGCAACTGGCTGAGCCGGAGGTGCCTCTGGAGTCTGTAACCCCTGCACTACCTGCTCAGGTGTGCGAGCAGCGGGGGTCTGATTGCCTCCCCCAACCTGCAAAGTAGCTGCTGCTGTGGTGGCTGAAACGACCTGAGCCAGGTCAGTGCAAACTGTCAAAATCTGAGCCAAAGTCTCCTGAAGGCCAGGAATCACGATGGGCACAGCTGGTGCCTGAACTGGTACTGCTGGA
Source organism: Nicotiana attenuata (assembly GCF_001879085.1). Taxonomy (NCBI): domain Eukaryota; kingdom Viridiplantae; phylum Streptophyta; class Magnoliopsida; order Solanales; family Solanaceae; genus Nicotiana; species Nicotiana attenuata. The sequence continues at coordinate 49,495,785 of NC_031991.1, forward strand.
GTCTGATCCGGAGCTGGGGCAACTGGTGGATCAACAGGCGCTGCCCCTGCTGCTCTGCCTCTGCCACGACCACGACTGCGTCCACGGCCTCTGGTAGCCTCAGTGGGTGGTACTGGTGGTCGTCCACCACGTCCGGTAGCTCGTGTCCTCACCATCTGTGAGAGGATAAAATAAAGAGAAATTTAGTACTAGGATCAACAAGTTCGCACGAAAGGAATTTCAAGAATGTGGAGTTTTCCTAAAGGTTCTGCAGCCTCTCGAGGATAAGTACAGACGTCTCCGTACCGATCCACGAGACTCTACTAAACCAGCTCATGACTCGTGAGACCTAGTAACCTAGGCTCTGATACCAACTTGTCACGACCCAATTTCCAACCCGGTCATGATGGCGCCTGTCGTAAAGACAAGGCCAGCCAGAACAACGCAAACACCTCTTTTAAAGCAATTAATTAATATTTACAATTCTAACACATGCTCAATATAGCCAACAATGCGAAATCAGCGATAATAACAAGGGAAACCATCCCGACACAGCCCAAATCGGGGTGTCACAAGTCATGAGCTACTACAGAGTTTGCTATAAGTCTACAAAGAGTAATATCCGATAAAATAGTCTGAAGAAAACATAAATGATGTAAGATAGGGGAAATAAGGGGCTGTGGACGTCAACAGCTACCTCGAAATCTCCAAATCGCTGCCTGGTCTGGAAAGAATCAGTGCTCAGGTGCGGACTTTGCTATGCCTGAATCTGCACACATGGTGCAGGGAGTAGTGTGAGTACTTTGACCCAATGAGTAATAATAATAAATAATAACCGAAGGCGTGAAAACACATAAGTGCACAAGGCAATTCTATATCAGGCAGTAAATCACTTAAAGCAGTAAAACAGTAAAGAGTCAATGAAATCTCTTTTTAAAAATAGGTAAATCAGGTAAAGCAACAAGTAAATAGTGAGTAGAAATCTGCCCCTCGGGCCCAGCATCAATCGCTCAGAACTGTATCAGCCCCTCGGGCTCAGTATCAATCACTCAGCATAATATCAACCCCTCGAGCTCACTCTCAGATCATATGGGTACCCGCGCTCACTGTGGGTGTGCAGACACCGGAGGGGCCCCTTACGGCCCAAGCGCTATATCAACATAAGGCCTGAAAGCCTTCTCACATAACTCATAAGGCCTGAAAGCCTCCTCACATCACTCACAAGGCCTAAAAGCCTCACTCAGTCCAGAAAACATCATAAGCCCCTCGGGCATCAATAAAATAGTAGTGCTCAGCCCAAACAACAGTGAAAATATCGTTTAAGTCTCAAAGTTCAATTAAAGCAGCTGAGTTTGTAAAACAGTATAAGCAACAGGACTGAGTTCAAGTAGTATATCAAAATAGTGAGGAAATAGTGATAAAAATCCACGAAGGATTCAAGTAGTCGGCATGAAGCCCAAAATATGACAATAGCCCCAAATCATGATAATAACTAATAAGTTTCAGTCAAATACGCGGTAAAAATATCAATCGGGACGGACCAAGTCACAATCCCCAGTAGTAAACAACCCCGCGTTCGTCATGAAGCGCGTGTTTCACCTCAATATAGCACTACGTTGTGCAAATCCGGGGTTTCAAACCCTCAGGATATCATTTACTATCATTACTCACCTCAAGCCGGCCAAAATCCTAGCTCGCTTTGCCCTTGCCTCTCAAATCGGCCTCCTGGCGCGTCGAATATGATCAAAACCACAACAAATACATCATAATAGTCTAAGGGAACATAACCCAATCGAAAAGAATCGAAAAACATCAAAAATCACGAAATTTGCAAAACCCGAGCCCCGGGCCCACTTCTCGAATTCCAGAAAATTTAACATCATCGGATTTCTTATCTCGCCACGAGTCTATACATACCAAAAACTCCCAAATCCGAGTTCAAATGGCCCATCAAAACCCACTTTGAAATATCAAATTCCAAGCCCTAGCTTTTCCCCCTTTTTGATGAATTTTCATAAATTTCTAGGTTAATTCTACCATTAAATCGTGTATTTTGGTCATAGAACTCACCTCCAATCACACCCAATCGAAATCACCTTCAATTCCCGTCCAAAAGCTCTTAAGTTTGCTCAAAAATGGTGAAAAAAATGCCTTAGCTCGCGGAACAAAATGAACCTTTAAAACCCTTTCTGTCCAGCCCTTTTCGCATCTGCGATCACTATACCGCATATGCGGTTACCGCTTATGCGGAATTTCCTCCGCTTCTGCGGATCTTCACTATTGACCAGGACCGCTTCTGCGGTCAAGTCCCGCTTCTGCGGACCCCGCTTCTGCGGTAAAACATCCGCTCCTGCGGAACTCCTCTTAAACGCGTGGACCGCTTCTGCGGTCAATATCCGCATCTGCGGACACCGCACCTGCGGAAGTAATCCGCTTCTGCGGAAATCTCCCAAATGGTCAAAATCTGCACCTGCGATACCGTCTTCGCATCTACGGAACCGCATCTGCGGCCCCTTATCCGCAGATGCGGAAATACCAGAAACCAGCACCTTCAGAAATGCAGCAAGTCCAAAATTCATCCCGATGCCCATCCGAAATCACCCCGAGGCCCTCGGGACCTCAACCAAAAGTGTCAACCCATCCTAAAACATCATTCAAACTTGCTCCAATCACCAAAACACCACAAACAACACCAAAACCATCAAATTACATCGGATTCAAGCCTAAGTTCTTCTAAAACTTCCGAAATACGCATTCGATTAAAATCCCAACCAAAACACCTCCGAATGACCTGAAATTTTACGCATACATCCCAAATTACCTAAAGAAGCTACATCAACTCTCGGAATTCCATTCTGACCCTCGGATCAAAATCTCACCTGTCAACCGGAATTCGCCAAAATACTAACTTCGCCAATTCAAGCCTAATTCTACACCGGACCTCCAAAACCAATTCCGATCACGCTCCTAAGTCACAAATCATCCCCCGAAGCTAACAGAATCACCGGAAATTACATCCGAGCCCTCTAACTCATAAGGCAATATCCGGTTAATTTTTTCCAAACCAAACCTTCCTTAAAGAGACTAAGTGTCTCATTTCCTTCTAAAATCAATCCAAACCAACTCGATCACATGAGATACGGATAATGAAGCTTAAAGAAGCTGAAAACGGGAAAAACAAAGCGGTAACTCACGTGACGACGGGTCGGGTCGTCACACTTTTATACTATGTTTAAATTCAAATTCAAAAAGAGTAACTAAGTACTTATTAACAACACATAGTGCGTAATCTAACTGTTTTTAAATTTAAAATATAAAGGAAACTAATTACTACTATTATCTAACCTGACTAACTTCATCCTACAATTGCATAGTGATTTTTATTATGCTGCCACTTGACTTAATATGGTGTCTTTGCCTCTCCTTTTACTATATATAGATAATATAATATGTAATACATATATACCTCCTTTAATATAACATAGATAATATAGATTTGTTACTTTGTCCAAAATATACGTTCTTTCACTGTTTTGTATGAAATATATCATTATTTTCATTATTTTCTTTCTACGTAATATGAAATAACCAATTAGACTTTTCTTCTATTTTATTCAATATAAAGTTTTTATTTTCATATTTTTACTTCGTCCAATATATATGTTCTTTTATTATTTTGCATAATGTATCAATATTTTTAGAACATTTTTTCTACATTATATGAAATTTGCAATTAGACTTTTTCTCTATTTTATTCTATACTATTGTCCAAGAATCGTACCTCTTTTTTTTTTTTTTAAACTCTTTCTATTCTTACTTTATCTATTTTATTTATCATTGATATACAGTGTACGTGTAAGACTTACACAAAGAGAAATTTTAATAAAGCACTAAATGTATAACTTTCTCCATGGTTCAAATAAGAAGAAAATAATAAGTAAATTTAATTAATTTTAAGCTCTTAAGTAGTAAAAAAATAATTAAATAACTATTAAATGAAGTTTTACTTATACTAATATTTAACATAGAAATTGAGGGACTTCAGAAGATATTTTTTGTGATGCATATCAGGTTTGAAATAAAAGAAAAACCATTCTTTTTAAATTATAGTCCTTTATTAGAAATGTTAAGAAAAAATCAGTACTGTAGGTTTCATTATTAGAATAAAAATATACTCTTTTGCTTTATTAGTAGAAGAGACTAGCTAATGAATAGTTATAATCGTATCGTCAAACATAAACTCTTAATGTTAGTGAATTAAGGTTTTCCTTTTTCTAACTTAAAATTTTGATTGATAATTAATAACGGAACAAGTATAAAAAAAATGTACTCCTATAGTCCTATTTGGCGAAAAAAAAAAAAAAAAAAACCATGAGGGTTCTTAAGGTGAGGCGATAACCCTAGTACAGCTTGTTGTGACCTTTTGTATTATATCACTTTCAAATTGATCTGGAACATTCTAAAGTTTAATAAACTTATATGCGGATGTTTGAAATATCCAGAAGATTTTTAAACTTATATGCGGATGTTCGGAACATCCCGAAGATTTTTAAACTTATATGCGGATTTAGTTTCTTCATCTCTGGTGTTCTTTTTTAGCTAGTACGCTTTGGTTGTCTGTTATTATCTGTTTACTTGTCCTTGGTTGTAGGGTGATCCTATGTTGGGAATCATAAATGCTAATTAACAGTCTTTTTGTTCATGAGAACTTGAGACCTGAAGGTCGATTCTTCCATATTATATAGAATTAGATAGTAGATGATGAATATGTTTACCTTGAAAATCGTATTAACAATTTTATTTGATTTTGTGGTTCTAAAAATATGTGATTTATTTCAATACTAGTTGTTTGGCAATAGATGCTAAGTGTAAGTAAAAAGTAATAAGATATGCAAACCAATGTTGTTGCAAGACTAGGCCTCGAGCTGGCTGGAACAAGGGGCTCAAGGTCTAGTTAGGGCAGTTAGCGATGAATCAACTGATGAAGAAACAATGATAGCGAAGGCCTTTGAAGATAGCCTGTTGCGGTTAGTAATGGGTAATAAATGAAGAACAAAGAATGAACAATAAATGAACAAGCAATAAAATCTATAAAGTGATTGTAGAGCACATATAGGCAAGAACAGAAGAGAATGTTCTATTGTATTCAATATTCATGTGTGTTACAAAATGACAAGGGTCCCCTTTATATAGAAAGGGGGAATCCCAACATAGTACATGTCTAATAATGATGAGGAAATGCTATTGGTACAGCTGTATAATGGTTCGGTACGGATTTGTACTATTCTTGCAGACCTGGTCAGCTCCAACCACGTGTCCTTGTGAGCTTTCGCGCCTTTCCATGACGATCATCGATTTGTACTGCTCCGAAATTGACCACAGTGAACCTTCGATATGTTCCCTCGAGGATGCACCTCGGGGTCACACTTCGAATTCTGCTTCGAGCTCCTCGAGGTTGGGCATGGAGTGCCACAGTGGCCCCAAAGTTGAACTCCCCGATTTTGGTCGTGTACAGATAGTCCCCGCGTTTCTTAGAATGAAATGATAAGAAACGATCTTGATCTCGATTTTCTCGAGCTTCTTGCGATGACGTCACGTTCGTGACGTAGGCGCTCGAAGCGATTGAAACGTCCCATCGTTCATTCCCCCAGAAGCATTGAATGCACCGCCAGTCCGTTTCCCCAAAAACATTGAATCCGTTGTCAGTTTCGTCGTCATTTCTCTATAAATAAGGGATTTCTTGAACCAAAACATCACTCATTCTTTCTTCAACAACCTTTAGCCCTTTTCCTTCTCTGTATCCTCTTCTGATCTCTTATTCTAATGGTTCAAACCTATGACTACAAGGCCATAAGGCAGCAACCTTGTCAGTTATGCCATGGCTCTTTTTCAAAGCCTTTCCCTACTAAGTGGAATTATACTGAGTCGTTGTTATTGTTGTTGTTGTTGTTGTTGTTGTCATTGTTGACTCGAAGAAATGAGAGGAGGGCATCAAATTCTTCCCGTATTAGAAGATATGTGGACTTTACACCGATGTTCATCTCTATTAACTTCAACCTGGTGTGGCACTTCATTCCTTTTGCTTTCCATAGAGTAAGGTGGCACTATCCACTAACTTTTGCATCCCACACCGGTGAAATGTCTCAAGAAGTGGCTTCACAATAGTAGTGCTGACGAGATCCATACTCGCCAAGTTTTTCACCAGGCCACAACTTTCTTTGCTTTAAAAGCTTTTGCTCTTTGATAGGCTATACCTTTTCTTAATCTATTGTTGCTTTGGAGGGGGTTCTCGAAGACGCCGCTCTAAAGATCGAAATGGAGTCCCTAAGGAAAAGGTTCTCGAAAATGTTGCTCTTGAGGATATACCCTCGAAAGTAGATTAGGCCTTTGGCCGTTGTTTTTTGCTTCTTTGTTTCTTTGTAAGGGACCTTCGTGGGCTTTGCAAACGTCTTCTATTAATATAAGAATTTCTTCATTTTGCCTTCGATTTGTGTTGAACTTCATTCTGCCTTTGTTTGTGAAAAATCCAAGTGTACGACTCTAACGATTAGTCCGAATACTGGACCCGGAACATAATAAACCCCTAGGTTTTTAATTGATTAATATGATGTTTCTTAAAGTCCTTTGTTATCCCTTGTACTAAGCTTGGATTGATTTGATGCGAACTTAGGTCACCGGGACTTCTGAGTTCAAGTTGAGAGAGAGCTGGGTCTCGATTTTTAAAATAAAGCTAGCCCTTTTAGGCTTCGTTGATAGTCCTCGAGTGAGAATTTTCTCGAACTCAGGTAGCCTTTAGACTTAGCAACCGGGTGAGCGTTTGCTCGATCATCTAAAAATAAAGATAGCCCTTAGGCTTTTACAAATAGTCCCCGAGTGAGAGTTTGCTCAAACTCGGGTAGACCTTAACTGAGTGAAAATCCGTTTGACAGTGAAATAAAGATAGCCCTAAGGCTTTTTAGTTAGTCTCCGAGTGAGAACTTACTCGAACTCGGGTAGCCCTTGGGCTTGATAGTTGAGTGAGCGTCTGCTCAAACTCGAAATAAAGATAGCCCTGAGGCTTTATATATAGTTCCCGAGTGAGAGTTGCTTGAACTCGGGTAGCGCCACCTCGTATCGAGGAATGCATCCCCCTGCCGTGCGAGATAACGTCCGATTTCAAAATCGAAAAATCTGTTTCCACGCCGGGCCGGTGCGAGCCTATATCCCAATATGCTTGTTCGGCAACCAAGACCGGGCTTGGTTAAGCAAAAGAGGATTGCGAATGGGATAATAATAAAAGGGTAGTGATTCCTTCCTCTAAGGAAGGTATAACCACGTATAAAGCGGGGTACTTGAGTGTATATACTTACCTGTTTATATTGGGCCCTGCAGTTCCGACCCAGGGTCCCATAGACCCGGATATCCTCGACTTTTGCCAGCGGTTCAAAGTGACGCTCGGCCAGATCTACCCTTCCTTCTGGCGAATTGTTTACTTACTCAGGTTCTTTCGAACCAAATCAAGGGGATGTCATTCACCCTCGATCATTTGCTTAGATTGTATAGTCCTTGACTTTATCGGGGGGGGGGGGGCTTGATAAAGTTGGAACGTCGATCCTTAAAATCTTTGTTTGTTAGTATCGATGAGGATAAAGACCGTGGGTGGATGAGCCAATTTTTCCGATTCCAAACCTCTGATCTCATTCCTGCTGGTTGGATGCCGTTCCCCGAGGAATGGGATTTCAAGTGTAAGTGATATGCTGTACTCTATTATTTTTGTTCTCGGTGGAGCCAAACTCCGTAAAGAACGTTTTCTTTTTCCGCAACGATCCTGTGGATGCCAAATGAAGTCCCTGATCTTGCGCGCTGGGCCCGCAAGCTGGCGGCCTCTTAGACTTATGACGAGCACAAGTGGCGAGATTTGTCGAAGGGCAAATGGGAGGCTAAGCACCATGGTATGTGCTATGTAGTCCTTCTCTTGAGGAGTACTTTCCCGTGCATACACTAATTTCTTTGTTGCAGGCATCGGCGAGTTGGCTGAAGTGAGACCGTCCCCTTTCGAGGAGGAGGTAGGACCTTCGACTTCTGAGACAAGGAAGGATAAAAAAAAAGAAAGAGATCCCCGAAGGACGAGGATTCCCATAGCAAGGGAGGACCTGCTCGGGGGCGTGAGGAGGACGCTACCGCTGACGAAGATCTCATATTTATCGGTTGTTCTATGGACATCAATGCACCCGGAGAGGATGATTCTACATTGATGGCTCGAACCATGAGCCTCCCGAGACTGTTAAGCCCGCTGGGCTCGAGGCCCCTAGTCTCGTGGGAGAGGTTCCACAAGAGAGGAGGGGCAAAGGTCCTTCATTACCTGATTTGGTAGCTGGTTCTCGGAAGTCGGGAAATGCTCCAAGGGAAATGGGCTACGACATATCTCCGCCCAATCAGAGCACCTCGGGTTGCTCTACCAGGCCGATAGGACCGAGCTGGTAGATGCGAAATCGACCTTCGAGGAAGCTCAGTGACTCTGCTCTAAGGTGAGTTTTGAGGTCATTATTACTTTTCTAACTTCATACTTTCTTCTTTTTAACTGAACCTTCTTTCTCATAGGCCTTCGACAAGCTCAAGTCTGAGTTGCTTCGCTGTGAGGCTAAGTTGCGTAAAGCCTTGAATTGGGAGAAATCTCTCAGGCTTCTTTGTGATAAGAAGACAAGAGAGCTGATATATCTTCGATCGGAGTTGAACCGAAGTTATGATTACGAAGGCAACCTTGAGAAACATGTAACCTCTATTTTGAGGGAATACAGGCTTCTTCTCCTATCTTCGGAAACTACGTTTCGGTATCTCAGTTGCAGAGAAAGACAGAGACGCTGGAACGCCTTCGGGGCGAAGCCAACCAGGTTAATTCTGAACGCAACGAATTGAAGGCAAAGATAGATGCTCATGTTGCAGCCAAAAGGAACGCTTTGGCTAAGGCCTCCGCCCTGAGATACAACTTCTTAATGCTCGAGAAAGCAACTTGGTACAGACGAGCAGGATTTCTAAGCTTGAAACAGATCTTTTGAAGATGAAGGCCGAAGTTGTGGACGCTCGAGCCGAAGCCGAAGAGGTTCGAGCAAAGGCCGATAAGAAGGTGGCCATCTATCTGAAAGTGCTGTTGAAGCTCGTACGAAGATGAGGGGTGCTTCCGATCGAGAGAGGAGAAGCAATGAATATGTCCGATGCAGATCACGGAGAGAAACTCTCGAGGAGATTCATGGTAAGGGCTTCGATCTCTCGGAGGAGATAGAGCAGGCCAAGGCAGATGAGTTCGATGCCAAGTTCCTCATTTCCGATGCTGGGGAGGAGGCCGATGAGGGAGCTGGTCCCGAGGGAGCCGATTGAGACATAGTCCCCGAGGGGGAAAGGCTAGTTCCCGAGGGTAGACTAGGTTTTTCTTTCTTGTTCTTTGTATAGGGCTCCCTGTGGGACTATTGTAAGTGTATCTTTGTGCCATTATTTATAATAAAAAAGGAACCTTTTGGTTTTTCCTTTATATAAATTTCCACTTGCTTGTGTCTTTGTTTATGTTTTGAGTTTTCGATGCTTGCTGATAATTAGTTTGATATGTTGGACTTTAAGATAAGAAACCTTAGGTTGTGCTTGATGAGTAATTGATAATAGTTGACCGTTTAGGGCTCGGTCCTCGAATCAAGTTTTGACTCGAGCTCATTGACCCTTAGGTTTTCAACATATTGGCCCTTAGGCTCTTTAGGCTGGCTCATGGGCTCTTACGCATTGGCCCTTAGGCTCTTTAGGCTGGCCCTTAGGCTCTTACGCATTGGCCCTTAGGCTCTTTAGGCTGCCCTTAGGCTCTTACGCATTGGCCCTCAGGCTCTTTTTAGATTGGGTCGATGCGACCTCTAATATGGCTATAGTTTTCCCCATTTTGGCTGAAGATTTTGAAGTTTTGACTATGCCTTGGCATGCTTTGTGTTCGTTCGACTCTTCGATGGCTCAAATGAGAACCTCGATTATGAGTCGATATATGACGATAATTGAGTACCTCGGGAGGTTCTCTTGAAGGCTGATTTTTCGAAGCCTTTTTGCTGAAGGCTGATTATCTCGAAGCCTTTTCATTGTTTGGAGCTGATATGATCGAAACTCCTTTGCTTATGCCGGGGGTAGCCTGATTAAACGGTTCTTTTTGAAGTTTTTTTGAAGTATCTGAAGGCCTTTAATTTTGTGGCGGCGGTCGGACGTCTTCGAGCCACGTTAATTCAACCGGAGCCTTTTGAGTTTTGACCATAGTCCTTATGTTCGGCCGTAGCCTTTAGTCCCCGGGTGAGATGACCTCGGCGTCTATATCAAGGGTATGCCTTTTTAGGGGTCTTACAAGTTCGGATATATAGCCTTGGCCTTAATATCAGGGTTATGCCTTTTTAAGGTCTTATAAGTTTGGGCATGCCTCGTTGAGGTCTTACAGATTTGATGTTGCCTCGCTGAGGGCTTACGAGCTCGAAGTTTCCTGATCGAGGTCTTACGAATTCGAGTTTTTGATGGCTCGATGGGCTGCCTGTCGATGACAGTCCCCGAGTGTTCGAGAGTTTTTGGATCTTGAGCCGTCTTATGAGAAAGTAGTGAACTTCTTCGAGGCATAAAGTGTTTTGATAAGCAAAGAGGCTTCCTCAATTACTTGATATATGCGTACATATTTTTTTCTCCTTTGGAGGTTCGATTATTCTACATGGACACGGTTCATTCGACCGTTTGGCCCAATACAACATTCTCATATCGAGGTCCTCTTAGGCGTAGTTTGATTCCTTTCGAGAGGTGACCTCCCGGGGTGATGCCCCCCGGTATTTGAGGTTGATCGACGAGAAGCCTTGAATACTTGATGAGTTCTCCTTAGGTAGCATATGGATGTTGCCTCGTTAAAAACCTCACCGGTGAAACACGTTCGGGAAAAAACCCGATCTAAGGGAAAAAGAGCGCAACGCATGCATTAAAACCCAAGGTCTTCGAGCTGGAGGGTGCTTCGATTCCTCTCAATCGAACACCTGCAATAAGTTATTATAAAACATAAATGAAAAGGGAGAGGGTTGTACCTTAGCAATGATAGCGTTCGAGCCTTGGCACGTTTCAATTGCTTGCTCTGAGGACGTGGCACGGTCCTTTATTCACTCATTCGGATGTAGTCGAGAATGTCGGTTGTGGTTGCTACTTGGCTGTTTGCTTGTCTTTAGGCTCCTTCGATGTAGAGGGCGTCGATGTCGGTGCCATGTCGTGCACCGCGAACATCTCTCTTGCTGCATGTTGTTCCCCGTACACTGCTTTTACTCCATCCCTGGTTGGAAGTTTCATCATTTGATGAAGAGTTGATGGCACTGCCCTCATACTGTGTATCCACGGCCTTCCAAGTAAGGCATTATATCTCATTCACCTTCGATGACATGAAACTTGGTATCTTGGATTGTACCGGCCATATTGACCGGGAGGATGATCTCCCCTTTTGTTGTCTCGCTCGCCATGTTGAATCCATTGAGGACTCGAGAGGCGAGTACGATCTGGTCAAGCAGTCCGAGCTGCTCGACCACCCTCGACCTGATTATATTGGCTGAGCTACCTGGATCCACGAGCACACGTTTGATTTGAAATTTATTCAAAAGAAAAGAAATTACCAATGCGTCATTATGAGGCTGAGACAAGGTCTTGATATCCTCTTCGCTGAATGTGAGAGCATCCTCTGGTATGTAACTCCGAGTTCGCTTTTCCCTGGTGATGGATATTTTCGTCCTCTTGATAACGGGGCGTCGACCCCTCCCACGATCATGTGGATGACGTGTTGTGGTTCTTCTAGTTCGTTTTTCCTATTCGCCTCTCTTTCCCGAAATTGGTTCTTAGCTCGGTCGCTGAGGAACTCTCGAAGGTGCCCTTCGCTGATCAGTCGGGCCACCTCTTCTCGAAGCTGGCTGCAATCCTCGGTCTTATGACTGTGAGTGCCGTGATATTTGCATACCAAGTTAGGGTTCCTCTGTAAAGGATCTAACAGTATGGGTTTTGGCCACTTGGTATCATTGATTTTACTTATGGCCGACACGATGTCCGAGACATTGACATTGAAGTTGTACTCAGATAGACGGGGTGCCTCTACTGGCCCAGTGTGCCTATCGAAGCTGGCATTACTCATGAGTCCCCGGGAACTTTGACCTCGATCTGTCCTTCGATCGCCTCGAGGTATATTACGCCTCGGGGTATTTCTTCGATCTTCTACATACGGCTGGTATCTTTCCTTGTTTGGTCTCGACTCCCTTTATGTAAACCTTTGTTCCTTTGTTAAGATCTTGCTAGGATATACTAAGCCCGAGGGGGCTCCTAATCTATCGTCTTCAACCTTGATCTTCGATTGATACATGTTGGGCATATCCGCCCAAGTTACGGCGGGATATTCGATCAAATTTTGTTTTAGCTGCTTCGAAGCTACTGATCTTCGTTCGTTCAAGCCTTGAGTGAAGGCCTGTACTGCCCAGTCATCGGAAACTGGTGGTAATTCCATTCGCTCCATCTCAAAGCGGGATACAAATTCCCTTAACATCTCGTTTTCTCTCTGTTTGATTTTGAAGACATCGGACTTCCTGGTGGCGACCTTGATGGCACCAGCGTGTGCCTTCACAAAAGAGTCTACCAACATGGCAAACGAATCTATTGAGTTCGGGGGTAGGTTGTGATACCACATCATGGCCCCCTTTGACAGTGTTTCTCCAAATTTTTTCAACAAGACGGACTCAATTTCATCATCCTTTAAGTAATTCCCTTTTACAGCACAAACATAAGCGGTAATATGCTCATTGGGGTCCGTGGTCCCGTTATACTTCGGGACATCGGGCATTCTGAATTTCTTCGGGATGGGCTTCGGAGCCGCACTTGATGGGAATGGTTTCTGCAAGAACCTATTTGAATCTACACCCTTCAGAATTGGGGGTGCGCCCGGGATCTAATCGACCCTCGAGTTATAAGTCTCCACCTTTTTATCGTTAGCCTCTATCTTCTTTTCTCCTGATTTAATCCTTTTGGTGAGGACTTCGAGCATCATCATAATAGCGGGGTGTGCTGCTGACCTGTTGTTACTCAATCTTTCTGGTGCTTGCTCGACTCAAGGATCCATTTTCAGTGCTGCTGTGCTTGGAGTTTTTTGTTGACTTTGTAGCTGAGCAATAGCCACTTGTTGTGCTTGCAACATCTCAAAAATGACTTGAAGGCTAACTTCTCTTTCCTCCCGAGCTGGAGTCCCCTGTGCTTCATGTTGGTTTTCCCCTCGCACACTTCCGTTGGTATGAGAGCTCAGATCGATAAGCACAGCGTTGCGTTAGCCCACGTCGACGGGGATCTGTGCTGGTGCCACCCCTAGGTTTTGCGGTGGTATACCGGCATCTGCACCGTTCTCTCCATGAAGCCCAATACTGTTATTTTTGAGTGCATTTGCTGAGTTAGACATTTTTTGACCTGAAATCAAAGATACTTTGGACACGAAAAAGTGTGAAGAATAACTTGTGTTTTTCAGAAAACTAGCACCAAAAGAATCACTATTATTTTTAGCCCCACGGTGGATGCCAAACTGTTTGCCTTGAAAATGGTATTAATAATTATATTTGATTTTGTGGTTCTAAAAATATGTGATTTATTTCATTACTAGTTGTTTGGCAATAGATGCTAAGTGTAAGTAAAGAGAAATAAGATATGCAAATCAATGTTGTTGCAAGACTAGGCCTCGAGCTGACTGGAACAGGAGGCCTCAAGGTCTAGATAGGGCAGTTAGTGATGAATCAACTGATGAAGAAACAATGATAGCGAACGCCTTTGAAGATAGCCTGTTGCGGTTAGTAATGGGCAATAAATGAAGAACAAAGAATGAACAACAAATGAACAAGCAATAAAATTTGTAAAGTGATTGTAGAGCACATGTAGGCAAAAAAAGCAGATAATGTTCTATTGTATTCAATATTCATGTGTGTTACAAAATGACAAGGGCCCCCTTTATTTAGAAAGGGGGAATCCCAACATAGTACATCTAATAATGATGAGGAAATTCTATTGGTACAACTTTATAATGGCTCAGTACGGATTTGTACTATTCTTGCAGACCTGGTCAGCTCCAACCACGTGTCCTTGGGAGCTTTCTCGTCTTTCCATGACGATCATCGATTTGTGCTGCTCCGAGATTGACCACAATGAACCTTCGATATGTTCCCTCGAGGACGCACCTCGGGGTCACACTTCAAATTATGCTTCAAGCTTCTCGAGGTTGGGCGTGGAGTGCCACAGTAGCCCCAAAGTTGAACTCCCCGATTTTGGCCGCGTACAGAATAGTTTGTTATGAAGCATGTGTTAACTTATTGCATTCCGTTTGACAGTTCATAGCTAACATGATTACATGACTAATTATTTTAATTTGTAGCGTTTTGTTATTTTGAGTAACGGTACTTTTCGGAACTCCTACCGATCTGAATGTTTAGGAGAAAGCTTTAGTTCATTTTGTAATTTTAACTAAACATCGATACAACTTACACGCATATTTCTTTCGCAAGTGGTTAATAGTAAAATCATTTGTATGATATCAAGTATCTATATCATTGACTGTAGAATTATTTCCTGCTGATGCCTTCTTGACAAGCATGTCTACACCAATCGTATTACCTTTTTTACCAGTTCTAAATTTAAAATTATCAACATGATACACAAGTGCTTAGGCTAGAAACTGATCCGTAAAGATATATTTCCTAATTATTTAATTGCTAAATTTATTTCAGTGTTGCTAGAGTTTATTTGACATAATAATTTATCATCTTTGTTGATAATAATTCTAATTGCTGTTATCTTACATAGCTCCATTTCAGCAGGTGCTACGGAAAGGCCATACTTTTTTGGAAACATATGAATTAGAAATGAGTAACATTTTTACAGCAGATGTGTAATCTTCTATTTTTCTTCTGGATACAAACTCATTCCTTGTCGAAAATAATATAGCTTTATTCACGTTGGGCCCGGGCTTTCCCTACTAGTAATCTTCAATAATTGTGAATCACAACATGTTCTCTTTCAATAATAAAATCATTACATAATTTACAATATCTTTCCTTCTTTTGAGTTTCTAAGTCTCATCCTTTACGAGACTTCTTCTTTTGGTTCTTGAGCTTCAATATTGCAATGTAACTTAGATATTTATTTTCACTAGTTTCTTGATACGTGCGTTGCATGTATTATTGCGTACAAGCAGTAAATTAAAATATTATTAAAACATGTTAAATATTACACTAAAATTTCAAAAGAAAAAAATACAAGCTAAAAATAATAAATAGTTTTAGAGATGTAGAGTTGAACTCAAATCGACTGGATAGCTTGCGAAGATCAATAATTACATTTAGTTAGACAAGTGTATTTTATAATTACATAAATTTAGTTGTTATGAGTTACAAACATATAATATGACCGTATATTTCACTTAATATTTTTTTGTGGATATTGTTGAAGTTGTTCCATTTTGATGTTTTAGCGAAATGATCCGTGCAATAAACAAAAAAAGAAACTAATACTTATTTGTACATGATATATTTTTTTTAAAGAATGGAAGAATTAAATGTTTGTAAAATTTTGTGAACAATTAAGTAAGAAGCGACTGACAATAATAGAAACATAACAAAAAGAATATTTTTTCCCATAGTTATGCAAAGTTATATAAGAATTTTGAAATATTAATTGCAAAAGGTTGAGGGAACCAAAATATTTTATACTTATTTATGAAGGTATAATTTTTTGAAGGGTATCGCGTCACTTAATTTTATAGGGTTATTTTGGTCTTTCACATTCAATTTTTGATCTTCATGATTATAATATAGTATGATATGATGATATGATGTAACTAATAGGAGTATATTTAATGTAAATTATTTCTTATTTTCATGCCATTCTTAATATATTGGTATAATAAGAGGGTGTTTGGATTGGCTTTTAAGCTGTTCAAATCAGCTTTTAAGCTCTTTTTAGCTTTTTTCAGTGTTTGGGAAAGTCAGAAAAGTGCTTAAAATAAGTTAAAAACTACTTAAAACAAGCCAAAAGCAATAAGCTGGACAACCCCAACTTAGTACCCACTTGGATTGCTTTTTGGCTTAAAAGCTATTTCTGCTGAAAAGCCAATCCAAACGGGCTCTAAGTTGAACATATGATCAAACAAATACTCTGAAAATAAACAATGATCAATATGCAAATGTTTTGGAGTACTTAATAAGTTATACTTAGGTGACACTTCAGTAAAATTCTCTCGTTTGATAAATTAGTAAGAAGATTCATTGTCACATTCGCACACATTTCTTTCCAGCTCCAAAAGGGCTAAGGAGGTTTAATTAACTGAGAATTAAGTAAACTGATTAACTCAGATCTCTGCTTATTAATTAAGGGTCTATTTTTGTTCTTTTCCGAGCAAAATAAAAAAGACACAGATTATATGAGTTAGAGACACGGCTTGTACGAAATAGATTCGACTTAACCCGGTATCCCGGTCACCAGTCACCAGTCACCAGTGTCACCATCATCAGCTGCCTTGACTTCAACTTCACACCTTACTCTCTTACTTACCCTAATACTCAAAATCAAAATAAGAAATCAAAGCACCATTGTTTTTTCCCAACTAATCTATTTCACAATCCCATCTCAAATCATACTCTTCTGATTTCCATTTTTCTTGCTATGTATCAAGATTTTAAGTAACCACTGAGTTACCAGGTTAGTTCATTTGCTGCTTCCTAGTCAAGATTCAGTAATTTTGTGATCAAAGACTTAATTTTGCTAACTTCCCTATTTTGTATTTGTGTTTTGATAGTGGGTTCTTTATGAGTATGAGTAATCTTGATTAAAGAGTGGTTTACAATTCAGTATTAACTATAATGGGGGTCAAGTCTTTTTTTGCTTCTTATTGGACAATGGCTGGTATTATCTGGTTGATGCTGCTGTCAGTAGGTTTCGTTGATTCTTATGTAGTAGTAGATGGAGAGTTAGGACCTAGGACTAGAACTTCTATGACTTACAAATATGAAAGAACTGATGAGGTCAAGAAAGAATGTGCTTTTGTTTTAGCTTCTGCTTCTGAAATGAAACCTGATGATAACAGAATCTATAGCATAAAACAAGAATTATCCTTTTTGAATGGAGATTGGTGGCAAGTGTCCAGTGGGGCTTCATTAATGCCCTTTGATGATAGAGATTTGAACAAATCATTAGATCTTCGATCTCCGTCGAACTTAGTTTCGTTTTGGGTTACTGATGTTGATCGTACTCATCGGTCTAAGAAGTCTGTGAGTGTGAGTGGTATATTGCAGATTGGTGTCACCCTAGATGGGTTGTTTTCGAGTAAACCCTACGAAAGAAGTCCTCATTTTGATATATGGCCCGGTCATTCCCAGCTCTCTGTGTTGTTTGAAGGAGTATACATTGAATCGAAGAAAAGTCAAGGGGAAAGAGTGATGTGTTTGTTAGGGACAACCATGTTGCCTTCTCGTCAGCAAGAATCCAGTGATCCATGGGAGTGGGTAAAGGAATCTGGTTATACTAATCAGCCACCTCTTATGCAAGATGATCGAATTTTGCTCGTGCTTCATTATCCTATAACAAATACACTGACAAATAGAGCTATTGTTGGAACCATGAAAAGCTTAAACCCAAAAGCCAGTTTTAAGTACTTTGATGAAGTTCATATGTCTTCTTGGCTAGGAACTTCTTCTAAGTACGAATTTGGCTCGGAAAAGTTTGTGTCAAAAGCTTGTGATCCATACCCGTATAAAGATAGTCTGAGTACTGACATAAATACATATAGAGGGCTTGACTTCTGTTATATTCTTCAGAGATTCACTCACCAAGAAGCCTTAACAGTTGTTCCAAACTGGAAATGCAACGGTACGGATAATTTTTGCAGTCAACTGGGTCCATTTAAATCAGATAAGGAGATAAAGGCCACGGATGGAGGTTTTAAAGATGTCAAGCTTGTCCTTCAGGATGTTCGATGTGATAAAAGTTCTTTTAAAGATAATGACACTTTCACAAGGGTCTCTTCCATGTTTAGAGTGGTGTCTCCGTTTGAGAATCAGTTCACCGCAGCACAAAGGACTGGACTTAATAACATGACTCTTTCCGCTGAGGGAATCTGGAAATCTTCCAGTGGACAGCTTTGTATGGTTGGTTGCCGTGGACTTGCTGGTGCGCAAGGCAGCACCTGTGATTCTCGAATATGCTTGTATGTTCCGCTCTCTTTTTCCATAACACAGAGGAGCATAATCACTGGCCATTTTTCCAGCATCGATGGAAGTGGTAGGCCTTACTTCCCTTTATTATTTGAGAAACTAATCCGCCCTGTTGAACTGTGGGATCAATACACTGCTTCTCGTCCATACTACAAGTACTCAAAACTCGATGCAGCTGCTGCAGTCCTTGAGAAAAATGAGCCCTTCAACTTTGGTTCAATGTTTAAGAAATCGCTGTTGACGTTCCCAAAACTGGAAGATGCAGATTCTTTTACAGTCAGCCTTTCAATTATTTCTGAAGATCTAAGCCTTCACACATCAGCAGTAGCGGATCAAATCCCTGATTCAGCTCACCAAAGATTTGATATTGAGATGGAGATTCTGTCTCTTGGTCCAATGTTTGGGCCTTTGACAAATGGCTCAATCAGTGAAAAAGAGAACTCGTATCATGCTAAAGCTGAATACACAGAGAAACAGCTGCTCTTAAATATTTCTGCTCAACTCAGTCTCGCTGGAACATCATACAACAACATCTCTTTGCTTTTCATAGAGGGGTTGTATGATGCGCATGTTGGAAAAATGTACCTCATTGGTTGCAGGGATGTTCGAGCCTCCTGGAAAATTTTATCAGAAAGTATGGACCTTGAGGCTGGATTGGATTGTCTAATCGAGGTGGTTATATCATATCCACCAACCACTGCTCGTTGGTTGGTCAATCCAGCAGCTAAAATCTCCGTATCTAGTCAAAGGAATGAGGATGATCCACTCTATTTTAATCCTGTGAACCTTCAAACAATCCCCATTATGTACAGAAAGCAACGAGAAGAAATTCTTTCGCGCAGGGGCGTAGAGGGAATCCTCCGCATCTTGACACTCTCTGTGGCAATTTTTTGCATTTCCAGCCAACTATTTTACATCAGAGATAATGCAGAATCAGTACCTTATGTCTCGCTTGCGATGCTAGGTGTCCAAGCTCTTGGCTACAGCCTTCCTTTGATCACAGGTGCAGAGTCTTTGTTCAAAATGATGGGTGCTGAAACCAATGAGACTCCGTCTTACGATCTTGATAACAGCCAGTGGATCCGTCTGATTGATTACGCTGTCAAGGTTCTTGTGCTTGTTGCCTTTTTAGTAACAGTGAGGCTCAGCCAAAAGGTGTGGAGATCCCGTATCAGATTACTGACGAGGAACCCTCTTGAATCACATCGCGTTCCAAGTGATAAGTGGGTACTTCTCAGTACACTGATAATACATGCTGTTGGATATACCATTGTTCTGTTCATCCACTCCTTTAATACAAGCCAGAAACCTCTTCGTGCTGAGCGTTACGTAGATTCCACTGGAAATTTCCACACGTTGAGGGAATGGGAAACTGAATTGGAGGAGTATATGGGTTTGATTCAAGATTTCTTTTTGCTTCCTCAAGTAATAGGCAACCTTGTTTGGCAAATCCATTGCAAACCACTCAGAAAGCTATACTATATTGGGCTTACGTCGGTTAGACTTCTGCCTCATGTATATGATTACATCAGATCTTCTGTTCCTAATCCCTACTTCTCTGAGGAATATGAGTTTGTCAACCCCAGGTTTGATTTTTACACCAAGTTTGGGGACATTGCAATACCTGTGGCTGCAGTTGTTCTTGCAGTTGTAGTATATATTCAGCAGAGGTGGAATTATGAGAAGCTTAGCCAAACACTTAAACTGGGCAAGATTAAGTTTCTACCAGTCGGTTCCCGGGTATACGAGAGGTTGCCTTCTGCGGCATTTGAAGCTGAACTTACCTCAGGGGTCAAAAGTCATGAGAAAGAACATGATGTAGACTGAGTGAGATTACTCTTTGAAAAAACAAAATAGGAAACATTTACTGACTTGTTGTATGTACATTTTGAGCAGTTTATATCCAGTGTTTCTGAATTGTTTTTCTTTCTCAAATATGCTTTTACCTGTCTGATAATGAGACACACAATTTATTAAAAGAATCCAACATGCAATATCCTCCTGCGATCAGTTTATGAGATTCCTGAAATTTAACCCTTTAAAAGCCTATGATGCTGAGATCAAGAGCACTAACATTGGCACTTGTAGATTTATCTTATTATGAAGATTTGAGTTGTAATTTCTATATTGCTTTATTTTTTTTGAGAAAATGACACTGTATAGCCACTTTCAAAATAGTAGCCGAAAAAATGTAGTATATATATACATTCTGTGTTCTGTACAAAAATTATAAAAATTTTCAGCTACCTAATGTAAATAGTTTCTGGCGCGGGCTAAAAAAGTGAAAAAAGACCCCTTTTTTCGAGGAGTTTTTAGAAACCACTATTGTTTAGTGGCTATTAACTCTTATAACTATAATATACACAATTACTTCCTATATCTAATATTTAGTTGTTACTGTAGTGTATTCACATGTATTTGCGCTGCTGTATTCATGAATACAACAGCAAAAAGCGCCTAAAATTATGGCAGTCCAGCTGTACGCGCATGTATTCAAATGTATTCGCGCCATGTATTCATGAATACAATAACGACAATCACCTAAAAAATAGATATGTCCAGCTGTCTAATAACGGAAATAATATTAATTAGCGTGTACACTCTTAATATAACTCAACAAAATCAATTCTTACATGTCTCATTATCAACCAATTAACTAGAATGATTTTTCAGTGTATTTTATTGTACTTCACTGTATTTTAAAATTAAATGTGAAATGATCCGGCCGGTCGTTTCATGAGTTACAGCCTCGTTTTTTCCATTTCTGCTTCCTTATGTGTTGTTCAACTACATTTTATTGTATCGTGTTGGTTGGTTCGGGTTTGGAGTAGTTTTGGAGTGATATGAGACACTTAGTCTCTTAAGTTGGCCATTTAGTTGGAAAAGTCAACCGGAAGTTGACTTGTGAGTAAATGATCTCGGAATTTGGTTTTTATGATTCAGATAGCTTCGTTAGGTGATTTGGGACTTAGAAGCGTGATCGGAATGTATTTTGGAGGTCCGTGGTAGATTTAGGCTTGAATTGGCGAAATTGAAATTTTGGTATCGGGGTCGGAATGGAATTTCGGAAATTGGAGTAGGTTCGTTGTGTCATTTATGATGTGTGTGCAAAATTTCAGGTCATTCGGGGTGAGGTTTGATAGGCGTTTTGATCGTTTGCGGAATTCGGAAGATTTGGAATCCTTAAGCTTGAATCCGAGAGTGTTTTGATGTTTTGAGTGTTCCGAAGTTTGGTATAAGTTTGAATAGTGATATGTGACTTGTTCGTATTTTTGGTTGAGGTCCCGGAGGCCTCGGGATGATTTCGGAAGGTTGTCGGAAAGTTTGGTTTTGGTTATTGAGCAGCTTCGGCTGCTATTTCTATCATAACCACACCTGCGGAGTGGGAACCGCAGGTGCGACGTCCGCATGAGCGAGGAAGCAGCCGCAGATGCGGCCACAAGCGAGCAGGCCAGAAGCGGTAGGTGCGAAAGATGGAACGCACCTGCGGGACCGCAGGTGCGGGTAGAGAGGCGCAGGTGCGGTTTAAGGGAAATAAGTGAAAACCGCATATGCGGTTGGTTAGAAACAGAGGCGGTACCACAGAAGCGGGTAAAGGACCATAGGTGCAGAGTACCAGGGTCAGAAAGAATATAAGCTTTCCTTCGCAATTTTCAGCCTTGTTTCACCATTTTTGAGACGGGTGATCACGCCCAACTCTATTCCTAAAAAGGATAAGCGGTCGCTGCAAATATAATCCGGTCTAAAAGTTCGGAGTCGAATCCCACAGAGAACTAAGGCTTAGCTATATCTGTTTAATATCACTAAAAAGACAAGTTTGAACAATTTTCTAAATTATAAAGATTGAGATTTATATTTCTAACTAATTAGCTAGCAAATACTAGAAAACGGTAAAATTATCAACTAACGAGACAAAGGGTTGGAGACTAAATTAAGGAGGTCTAGAGTTATGATTTCCCCAATTGTCGGAATCCTTCTAGCTATGTTCCCTACAATTTTGCCAATGTATTCTCTACTGATCGTGAGCACTTTAGATGTCGTAATTCTCTCTCGAGCAACTACAACAATTTACTAGACATATTCTCTCGAACTACGCTAGTTGGCTTTATCTAACCGCTCATTATGACCACGTCAAGGCTTTGTTATTTCTAAAACTGCCTTTAAACCCACTGTATTGATTTCTCACATACGTTAGGAGTGACGTTGTTCAACAACTACCTAAATATGTACTCTCTCTCGAGCACTACACACTAAATAGGCACAGTCAATTGATGGCCATTCAATCAACAACAACAATACGTAGTTGAACAAGTAGAGAAATCCAACGGCTCAATTATATAAAAACATAACAAGAATTTATCCTACAAAAGGTTCTATCAAAACCCTAGATAACAAATTAGTTATTCATAATAGTATATAAAACTACAATACTAAAAGTCATAACCACAATGAAAAAATAGGAAGAGGAAGGAAAAACTCGTAGAAGAATTCTCCGCCTTGCTCCTATTGTGTCTCTGCCTCCTTAGGTCGAATCTGTGTCAAAATATTAGTCTCCTCCCTTAAAATACCATTTTTTCATGTATATATACCAAGTAGGGTTGGGCCCAAACAATTATACCTTATCTTACGCGAAAAAGGACAATTTTTCAGGTCTGGACGCTGCGGTCGCGGTCCGGGCGCGGTATTTACACAGTGTACTGCCTCAGTGCGCATCCAGGTCCACGGTCGCGGTTTCGACCGCATTTTTCACCCTGCTCCGTTTAGATTTTGGAAAAACGTAAAACATGAAAGTTGTAGCCCTTTGAGTTAGATTTCCAACCATATATTATGGAGTACAAATGGAGTTCTGAGCGAAATGTTATGTGTATTTTACTAGACAGTGTGCAATATGCCTAGTTGATTCTTCGTTTTGTTGCTCTATCATCCGTTGATCCCCGAATACGATCTCGGCTTAATTTCTTGGGCTTTTACTCAGACTTCAAAGCTCCAAATCACTTGAATTCATTCCATAACATCTATATAGCTCGGAATCACTCCTACAAGGCATAAAACACACAATTAGTGCAAATCTACTAACGATTAAAACGCAAACTCAACTGAAGTGCAGTAAATTTGAGTGTAATAAGCGACTAAAATACGTAATTATAGCCTATCATCAACGGGCTTGCAGCTTTTTGAGAGGTTTTGAAGAGGGATTCGAGGGGTAACGCTTGGAGATAAGATTTTTGAACTCAATACTCGATTCTATGGTAATTTATAACTGATTAGACATGAAATTAGTTGAATTTAAGGGTTATTGGAGAATTAGGGCTTGGAATTGGAAAGTTTAAATTGGAGATTTGAGAGGCCATTTGAGGTCCGATTTTGATGATCTTGATATGTATAGACTCATGGGAGGATAAGGATTCTAGTGATGTGATTTTTATAGAATTCCGAGACGTGGGCCCGGGTGTCGGGTTTGACCAATTTCGGGATTTATTGATGTAATTTGATTATTTTCGCGTGGGCTTTGTTCCTTTAGCCTATTTGATGTTATGATTCTTATTTTGGATAGATTCGGGGCAAGTTGAGGACGAGTCGAGAGGCAAGGGCATCGCGGAGAAGAATTTCATCCGGAATTTCATACTATTTTGATAAATGAGGTGACGCACATGCTAGGTGACAGGCGTGTGGGCGTGCACCGGTAGGGATTGTGACTTGGTCCGTCCCGTAGAAACTGTAGAGTTGCTTATTTTGATAAACTCTAAATGATATCTATGTGTTTTAGAAATGAATCTGTTAATTTGGGCTGAATGCCATGTTTGGGGCCTTGTGCCAAACTGTTTGGACCCTCAGGAGTATTTTACTACTTTCTTCACACTGTTTTGATTTGAAAGCATATCCTCAGTCATGATTTTTACCTGTTTACTTTAGATTTAGTTTCATTACTCTATTTTAAATATTTGGAAGATGTTTGGGCTGAGTTTCCCTGATTTTTTCACGGAAATGCTCGAGTGTCTGTGAGGTTGATGACTAAGAGAGACCGAGTGCCGGATGGTGAGGATTTTATATTTTTATATATATATATATATTATGGATCGGATTGCACGCCGCAGTGATACTTATATGTATATGGATCGGGCTGCACGCCGCAGCGATATAGCGCATGGACTGTAGGAGCCCCTCCAGAGCCTGCACACCCCCCAGTGAGCGCAGTTGACTATACATTACGGCTAGGGCCGCACGCCGCAGGAGTTATTATTATGAGATACCTATTGAGCGGGAGTGCTGAGTGAGAGTTCTGATTGACGAGAGTTGAGTCACGAGTGACTGAGAGGCTGCCCGAGGGGCCATATATATATATATATATATATATATATATATATATATATANGCCGACGGCGATATATATATATATATATATATATATATATATATATATATATATATGCTTAGCCCGAGGGGCTTGTTTATGACATTTACAATTTTCACTCTCCTTTATACTGAACCTCTATTGAAAATGTGTTGAACAATTATTTTAAATAACTTTAATTGAAACTGAAGTTTTACGAGTTGTTTGGAAATTGAACTACGGATTTGACTTGATATTTCCATTGAGATTTTATGTTAGATTATGTATATGATTTAAATGCTCGTCACTGCACTCAGACATTATTTACTTTGGTTACTTACTGAGTTGGCGTACTCACGTTACTCCCTGCACCTTGTGTGCAGATCCAGGTGCCAGAGCTTCAGAGTGAGAGCTTTCAGCAGCTTCTGAGTATTTACGGAGATAGCAAGGTAGCTGCACGACATTCGCAGCCCCGCCTTTCTCTTTCCTACCCTTAGTGTTATTTATTTCAGTCTCTTCTTGTATTGACTAGACAGTACTGGACAGTATCTTAGTGACTCATGACTAGTGACACCAGGATCGGGCAGTATGGATGTATTTTGCGTATTTAGTTCTTCCTTCCGCATATTTTGTTATATTAAATGAAAGATTTGTGTTTATAACTGATTTAGAAAAATTAATTTGCAAAAGACCTTTTTGTTATCTGTGTTGAAACGGCTTGCCTAGTACTGTGATAGGCGCCATCACGATCGGGGTGGTTTGGGGTCGTGAAAAGTTGGTATCAGAGCCTAGGTTACATAGGTCAGACGGGTCATGAGCCGGTTTAGTAGAGTCTCGCGGATCGGTACGGAGATATTTGTGCTTATCTTTGGGAGGCTGCAGAACCTTTAGGAAAACTTCACATTCTTTAAATTCCCGTCGTGCAAATCTGTTGATTCTAATACTAAACTTCTGTTATTCTATTCCCTCACATATGGTAAAGACACGTGTTACCAGTCAGGACGCACGACCACCAGTTGGGGCCACTAGAGGCCGAGGTCGCGGTCGAGGCCGTGGCAAGGGCAGGGGTGTAGCCCGTACAATAGATGGAGCAGCACCTGTAGATCCACCAGCCGCCCCAGTTAATGATTAGATTCCAGTGGGGGATGCTCCAGCGGGGCCAGCTCAGGCACCCGCTGTACCTATATTCATTTCAGGTCTTCAGGAGACCTTGGCTCAAATCTTGACCGTGTGCACTAGTCTTGCTCAGGCGGTCGCAGTTTCTACTACAGCAGCCACTTCTCAGGCTGGGGGAGGCACTCAGACTCCCGTCGCCCGCACACCCGAGCAGGTTTTCCAGGGATTGCAAACACCGGAGGCACCACCAGCCCAGCCGGTTGCACCTGCTCAGGGTTTTGTAGTACCAGTTATGCCTGAGGACGAGCAGCGTCGATTGGAGAGGTTTGGTAGACTTCAGCCTCCGACTTTCAATGGTGTAGAAGGCGAGGATGCCCAGGGTTTCTTGGACAAGTGCTAGAGGATTCTTCGTACTACGGGTATTCTGGAGACCATCAGGGTAGCATTTACTAGTTTTCAGTTTTCTAAAGCTGCCTTAACTTGGTGGCATGCTTATTAGAGGCGTAGGCCTGTTAGTGCAGTACCCCTTACCTGGAAACAGTTCTCTGCTCTCTTTTTAGAGAAGTATGTGCCACAGTCCCGCAGGGAGGAGCTGCGCAGGCAGTTCGAGCAGTTGCGTCAGGGTGATATGACTGTGACGCAGTATCAGATGAGATTCTCGGAGTTAGCTCGTCATGCTATTTGGTTGGTTCCTATGGATAGAGAGAGGATCAGGAGGTTCGTTGATGGCCTCACATATTCGCCTCGAATTCTCATGACAAAAAAGAGGGTGTCAGGTGCTACTTTTGAGGAGGTTGTTGATATTTCCCGCGAGATTGAGTTAGTTCGGCGCCAGGAGCGAGATGTGAGGGAGGCCAAGAGGCCTCGGGGATCTGGTAGTTTTGGTGGTGTTCCTTCGAGAGGTCAGTTTCAGCACAGCAAAGGCCGTCATTTAGACATGCTCAGTCAGCCCACCTAGTTCATCGTGGGGCATCATCGGGCCATGGTTCTCATAGTGCTCATCTGGGCCATGCATCACTTAGTGCCCTACCAGCCCAGAGTTCGTCCCGTGCTCCATCAGTTCAGAGCTTTTCCTTGCCAGGTCCTTCTACTGGTCATTTCGATGCTAGGGGTTCCCTTCAGTCCCTGTTTCCCGCACCAGGGAGTTGTTACGAGTGTGAAGAGTTTGGACATATGAGGAGGCAGTGTCCTCGTTTTCTTGAGGGTCCATCTCTGCAGAGGAGTTAGCCCTCGACTTCAGCTCCAGTTACTTCGCCACCCGCCCAGGTAGCTATAGGTGGGGGTCAGTCAGCTAAGGTTCGCCCTAGAGAGGGAGGTCGATCGTGTAGTGGTCAGGCTCATTTCTATGCCCTCCCAGCCAGACCAGACGCCATTGCTTCAGATGCGGTGATTACAGCTATTGTCTTAGTTTGCCACAGAGATGCCTCTGTGTTATTTGATCCTGGTTCCACCTTTTCATATGTGTCCTCATATTTTGCTCGTTATTTGGATACGCCCCGTTAGTCTCTTGTTTCATCTGTTCGTGTATCTACTCCGGTGGGCGATACTATTGTTGTGGACCGCGTATATCAATCGTGTGTGGTGACTATTGGGGGTGTGGAGACCCGAGTGGACCTTTTGTTGCTGTGTATGGTAGACTTTGATGTGATATTAGGCATGGATTGGCTATCTCCGTGTCGGGCTATATTGGACTATCATGCTAAGACAGTGACATTAGCTATGCTGGGGGTGCCACGGATTGAGTGGCGATGTTCGACTGATTTTATCCCCAGTAGGGTGATTTCGTTTTTGAAGGCCCATCAGATGGTTGGGAAAGGTTGTCTTTCATACCTCGCATTTGTGAGAGATGTCAGTGTAGAGACGTCTAGTATTGATTCTGTTCCAGTGGTGAGGAACTTTCCGATGTGTTTCCTGCAGACCCGTCGGGCATGCCCCTGGACAGGGATATTGATTTTGGTATTGATCTGGTGCCGGGCACGCAACCCATTTCTATTCCACCGTAATGTATGGCACCGGCGGGGTTGAAGGATCATCTTTAGGAACTCCTTGATAAGGGGTTCATTCGGCCTAGTGTGTCGCCTTGGGGTGCGCTTGTTCTATTCGTTAAGAAGAAGGATGGCACGATGAGGATGTGCATTGATTACAGGCAGTTGAACAAAGTTATAGTTAAGAACAAGTATCCTTCGCCTCGTATTGATGATTTATTTGACCAGCTTCAGGGAGCGAGGGTGTTCTCCAAGATTGATCTCCGGTAAGGGTATCACTAGTTAAATATCAGGGACTCAGATATTCTTAAGACAACTTTTAGGACCCGATATGGTCATTATGAGTTCCTTGTGATGTCTTTTGGACTGACCAATGCCCCAGCAGTGTTCATGCATTTGATGAACAACGTGTTTCGGCCGTATCTCGACTCATTTGTCATTGTATTCATTGATGATATTTTGGTGTACTCGCGTAGTCAGGAGGAGCACGCGGAGCATTTGAGAGTGGTATTGCAATGGTTGAGGGAGGAGAAGCTTTATGCAGAGTTCTCCAAGTGTGAGTTTTGGCTCAGTTTAGTGGTATTCTTGGGGCACGTGGTGTCCAGCGAGGGTATTCAGGTTGATCCGAAGAAGATAGAGGCGGTTCAGAGTTGGCCCAGACCGTCCTCAGCCACAGAGATTCATGACTTTCTTGGTTTGGCGGGTTACTACCATCGGTTCATTCAGGGATTTTCATCTATTGCATCGCCCTTGACCAAGTTGACTCAAATGGGTACTCTATTCAGGTGGTCGGATGAGTGCGAGGCGAGCTTTTGGAAGCTCAAGACTGCCTTGACCACAGCTCCAACATTGGTTTTGCCTTCAGCTTCAGGTTCATATATATTATATTATGATGCTTCGAGAGTTGCTATTAGGTGTGTGTTGATGCAGGAGGGTAGAGTGATTGCTTATGCTTCTCGTCAGTTGAAGCCCCATGAGAAGAACTACCCCGTTCATGATCTAGAGTTGGCTGCCATTGTTCACGCGTTGAATATTTGGAGGCATTATCTGTATGGCGTGTCTTGTGAGGTGTTTACTGATCATTGTAGCCTCCAGCACTTGTTCAAGCAGAAGGATCTCGGTTTGAGGCAGCGGAGATGGTTGGAGCTGCAAAAGGACTATGATATCACTATCTTGTATCATCCGAGGAGGCCAATGTAGTGGCCGATGCTTTGAGTAGGAAGGCGGTTAGTATGAGAAATTTGGCATATATTCCTGTTGGGGAGAGACCTCTTGTAGTTGATGTTCATGCCTTGGCCAATTGGTTCGTGAGGTTGGATAATTTGGAGCCCAATCGGGTCTTAGCATGTGTGATTTCTCGGTCTTCCTTGTTTGATTGCATCAGAGAGCGCCAGTATGATGATCCTCATTTGCTTGTCCTCAAGGACAGAGTTCAGCATGGCGATGTCAGAGATGTGACTATTGGTGATGATAGGGTATTAAGGATGCAAGGCCGGATATGTGTGCCCAATGTGGATGGGCTTCGGGAGTTGATTCTGGAGGACGCCCACAGCTCGTGGTATTCCATCCATCTAGGTGCCGCGAATATGTATCAGGATTTGAAACAGCATTACTGGTGGAGGAGAATGAAGAAGGATATTATGGGATTTGTAGCTCGGTGTCTCAATTGTCAGCAGGTAAAATATGAGCATCAGAGACTGGGTGGCTTGCTTCAGCGGTTAATTCTAGAGTGGAAGTGGGAGCGGATCACCATGGACTTTGTAGTTAGGCTCCCACAGACTTTGAGGAAGTTCGATGCTCCAAGTCAGCGCATTCATTCCTGTGTGTACTACCTATTCTTCAGAGCGGTTAGAAGAGATTTACATCTAAGAGATTGTTCGCCTGCATGGTATTCCAGTTTCCATCATTTCAGACAGAGGTACTCAGTTTACTTTGCAATTTTAGAGAGCCGTACGGTGAGAGTTGGGTACTCAGGTGGAGCTGAGCACAACTTTCCACCCTTAGACGGATGGGCAGTTCGAGCGCACTATTCAGATATTGGAGGACATGTTGCGCGCTTGTGTTATTGATTTTGGGGGTTCATGGGATCATTTTATACCTCCCGCGGAGTTTGCATATAACAACAGTTATCATTCGAGTATTCAGATGGCTCCGTATGAGGCTTTATATGGGATGCGGTGCAGATCTCCAGTTTTTTGGTTTGAACCGGGGGAGGCTAGGCTTTTGGGTACAGACTTGGTGCAGGATGCTTTGGAAAAGGTGAAGGTTATTAAGGAGCGGCGTCATACAACGCAGTCAAGACAAAAGAGTTATGCTGACAGGAAGGTTCGTGATGTGTCCTACATGGTTGGGGAGAAGTTTCTTCTGAATGTATCACCCATGAAAGGTGTTATGAGATTTGAGAAGAAGGGTAAATTGAGTCCCCGGTTCATTGGGCCTTTTGAGGTACGTCGGAGGATTGGGGAGGTGGCTTATGAGCTGGCTTTGCCACCTAGCTTGTCGAGCGTGCATCTGATATTTCATGTTTCTATGCTCTGGAAGTATATTGGCGATCCGTCTCATGTTTTGGATTTCAACACGGTTCAATTAGATGGTATTTGACTTATGATGTGGAGCCAGTCGCTATTTTGGGGCGTCAGGTTCGAAAGTTGAGGTCAAAGGACATAACTTCAGTGAAAGTGCAGTGGAGAGGTTGGCCCGTGGAGGAGGCTACCTGGGAGACTGAGCGGGAGATGCGAAGCATATATCCTCACCTATTTGAGGCTTCAGGTATGTTTCTTGACTCGTTTGAGGATGAACGTTTGTTTAAGAGGGGGATGATGTAACGACCCGAACGGTCGTTTCATGAGTTACAACCCCGTTTTCCCCATTTCTGCTTCCTTATGTGTTTTTCGGCTACATTTCATCGTATCGTGTTGGTTGGTTCGGGTTTGGAGTAGTTTTGGAGTGATATGAGACACTTAGTCTCTTATGTTGGCCATTTAGTTGGAAAAGTCAATCGGAAGTTGACTTGTGAGTAAATGATCTTGGAATTTGATTTTTATGATTCAGATAGCTTTGTAAGGTGATTTGGGACTTAGAAGCGTGATCGGAATGTATTTTGGAGGTCCGTGGTAGATTTAGGCTTGAATTGGCAAAATTAGAATTTTGGCGTTTTTCGGTTGGTAGTGGAAATTTTGATATCGGGGTCGGAATGAAATTTCGGAAACTGGAGTAGGTCCATTGTGTCATTTGTGATATGTGTGCAAAATTTCAGGTCATTCGGATGAGGTTTGATAGGCTTGTTGATAATTTGCGGAATTCGGAAGTTTTAGAATCCTTAGGCTTGAATCCGAGAGTGTTTTTATGTTTTGAGTGTTTCGAAAGTTGGTACAAGTTTTAATAGTGATATGTGACTTGTTCGTATTTTTGGTTGAGGTCCCGGAGGCCTCGGGATAATTTCGGATGGTTGTCGGAAAATTTGGTTTTAGTTATTGAGCAACTTCAGCTGCTGTTTCTGTCATAACTGCACCTGCAGAGTGAGAACCGCAGGTGCGACATCCGCATGAGTGAGGAAGCAGCCGCAGATGCGGCCACAAGCGAGAAGGCCAGAAGCCGCAGGTGCGAAAGATGGACCTGCGGGACCGCAGGTGCGTGTAGAGAGGCACAAGTGCGGTTTAAGGGAAATAAGTGAAAATCACATATGCGGTTGGTTAGACCGCAGAAGCGGGAAAAGGATAGCAGGTGCGGAATCCCTGGGTCAGAAAGTATATAAGCTTTCCTTCGTGATTTTCAGCCTTGTTTCACCATTTTTGAGACGGACTTGGAGCTTTTTGAGAGGTTTTGAAGAGGGATTCGAGGGGTAATGCTTGGAGGTAAGATTTTTGAAATCAATACTCGATTCTATGGTGATTTCTAACTGATTAGACATGAAATCAGTGGAATTTAAGGGTTAAAATTGGAGAATTAGGGCTTAGAATTGGAGAGTTTAAATTGGGGATTTGAGGGGCCATTTGAGGTCCGATTTTGATGATCTTGTTATGTATAGTTGATTACTAGGGATTTTGACGCGTTTCATGCTCCTTCTTGCTTATGCTTTGATTATAATTCTTACAAAATAGTCCCAAAAGGCTCATAAGTTGTGCTTGATTGTAGGTTTGATCGACAAAGTGACGAAATGTCAAAGATCGACTCAAAAGGAGTGAAACCTGCTCAAGTACTAAAGACAAGGCAAACTCAGGACAAATAGGCCTAGTGCGGCCACACTACACTTTGTGCGGTCCGCACTAGGGAGATTCAGAGAGCTGGCAAAACAAGTTTCAAGGAAGTGCGGCCGCAGTCAATCTTGCGCGGTCCGCACTGAAGGCTCCGCGGCCGCACTACCATTATGTACGGTCCGCGGAAGAGAAGTTCAGAGAGGTGAAAATTGCCATGGTTCAAGCTGCGCGGTCCGCGGTCATATTTGTGCGGACCGCATTAGAGACCTCCGTGGCCGCGGTCCTTTCTGCGCGATCCGCGGAGCCTGAGTTCAGAGAGCCAAGACTTCAAGATCAAGAGCCTAGTGCGCCCGCAGTCCATTTTGTGCGGCCCGCACTGACCCCACAGGGGCATTTTTGTCCAGTTTTTCCAGCTTAGTATAAATAGAACCTTTTTCCATTTTTAGAGTAGTCAGTTATTTTAGAATAGCAGTTGCGCTCGTGAGAAGCTATTTTGTAGCCATTTTGGGCATTTTAGCTTAACTCTAACGATAAATTCTCTGTATTTTCTTTAGTGTTTAATTAATGTCTTTTTCTTCATCTATTTCTCTATTTTCTTGTTCAAGCATGAGTAGCTAAACCCATTAGCTAGGGTTGTGGCTCAACCCTAGTGTGGGTAATTGATGGGTGTTGTGATTTAAGGTAAGATTGACTATGGGTGTTTGTATTTGTGTCAATTTTATGGTTTAATTTATGAATTGGTGGTTGCAAACGCTGGTTTGTGCTAAGTTGACTTGGCTCTTCTTGAGAGAGAGAGCTTAAGTCTCCAAAATTGACCCAACAAGGAATTGGGATGGACTCAAGAGAATTGATAGTCCCAATTAAAGGGTTAAATCTCGAGAGAGTAATTACCCGACTTGAACCCTAGTTGCTTGAGCTAATTTGCCTACCCATTTGGTCTCGAGAGAGTCAATTGGGCAAAATCACTCTCTCTACCGAGAGGTGTGAGACTGGGTAAAATTGTGCAACGGTTATACATAATTCCCCAATCAAGTCAATCAAGCCTTAGAAGCAATTACCCGTCAATTAGCCACCTAGGTGAAAGTCACTACCCTAGTGCCCCTTAATTCATTAGATACAACTCTTAGCAATTATCTCTTAGCGTAACCTAGTTTCAATTCTAATTAGTAGTTTTATAATAGTAGTTTATAAAAGAGAACCCAAAAATGTTAGAAGTGACATTTGGAACAATTACACGATTCTAGGCTAGACAGATACATCAACTCCCTTCCTAGCTCTCTGTGGATTCGATCCCGACCCAAAATCGGGTAAAAGCTATTGCGACCCTCTCTCGCTACTTTTTAGTGGTGCGGAGATGGACCGCGATAAATTTTTGGCGTCGTTTCCTGGGAGCTAACGGTTTGGCTATCTATTTATTTAGTTTTGTGTGTTGTTCTTCTTTCCTTCTTTGTTACTAATTTGTGTGTGTGATTACTACAGGTACCAAAATGGCTTTACATGAAAATGACCCTCTTGGAAATGTGCTTGCGGGGGAGGAGGTTGAGGATATTGGAGACGATGAGGTGCCTCTTGTACCTCCCGGACCACGACGAGGCCTCCAGGCCAATGCTAATGACACTGTTCCAGACCCTCCTCCGCCACCTCCAAGAGCGGTTCCTTGGGTGCTACCGAACCAAGGTTATGCAAGTGCTATTGTCCCTCCCAGAATCCGGGCGGGCAATTTTCAGATAACTAATGTAATGTTGACCTTACTTGAGCAGCGTGGGTATTTCACGGGCGCTGCGGATCAAAATGCCTACAAACATCTAAAAGGGTTCGTGGATACATGTTGGGGTAGCAAACAAATGAATGTGTCCGAAGATGCTCTTATGTTGAGACTTTTCCCCTTCTCGCTTCGGGGAAAGGCATTGGATTGGTTAGAGAGACTCCCCAATCATTCCATCAAACTTGGGATGAGTTGGCGGATAAGTTTATTGCTAAATTTTTCTCACCCGGGCATATGGCGGCACTTCGAGATGAGATATTGGCTTTCAAGCAAAAACCCACGGAACCTTTGCATGGGATTTGGGAGCGGTTTAGAACAATGGTGAAGGAATGCCCCAATAATGATATGACCGAGGCGATGATTCAACAAACCTTCTATCGGGGCATCAATACTACAAATCAATGCATAGTCAATCAATTGGTCGGGGGTAATTTCATGAAGTTGTCTTATGACAAAGCTTGCGAGATTCTTGATGAGATGGCGGATACATCCTCCGCATGGCAAAGTAGGGCCAATGTTCCTCAAGGTGACCCTACGGTTATTCATTTGCATAAGGAGTTACACGACCATGGACAAGCTATAGCGGAGTTGACAACTACTATGAACCAATTGGCTAAGGCACAGTTGCAACAAATCCAAAACCCTCGCCAAGTGAATGCTATGGAAAGTGTTAATTTGCTTACCAACAAGAGAAGGCAAAGGAGGCAACAAAACCAAGGGAATTCCGAGCAATTTGATGATGAGTGTGATGGGTTTCCAAATGAGGGCTATGATGAGCAAAATGAAGAGGTACAATATGTTAACAACTATCAAGGCAATAGAGGCAACTCTTCAAACCAACAATGGCGACCCCAAGGTAATTGGGGCAATCAACAACAAGGTGGTGGTAATTGGAACAACAACAACCAAGGCGGTAATTGGGGGAACAACAATCAAGGCAACCAAGGGAATTGGAATGGTAATAACAACAATTGGAACAACAATGGTCAAGGTGGGTGGAACAACAATAGAAACCAAGGCAACCGGGGGCAAGGCTTTCAAAGGCCCCCGATGTACCAACAACCGAACAATCTGCCTCCGTTTCAATCTCAAGGATCTAGTTCTTCGGGTAATGATATGGGAAGAATAGAAATGATGTTCGAAGAAATGATGAAGAAGAACCAAGATTCCGATGCTCAATTGGCTTCCCACAATACCTCTATCCGGAACTTGGAGGTGCAATTAGGCAAAATCTCTCAATCGTTGAATACTCGCCCTAAGGGTGCTCTACCAAGTGATATGGTAGTGAACCCGAAGGGTGGAAACAATTATGTGATGGCGGTTACAACAATAAGTGGGAGAGGCGGTGATGTGCATTGCCTCGAAAGATAAGCAAGTTGTGGATGATGATGTTGAGTTGCGTGAAAATGATGTACCTTTGATAGTTGAAGATGTGGTTGAGAATGAGGTGAACAATGATGTGAGGATTGACATTAATGAGGCCTAGGTGGAAACTCAAGATGTCGTGAACCCGTCTAGGGAACACATAATTGACATGTCGGAGCCGGTTGTGCCAAAAGTCAAGGCACCTTTGCCTAGACCACCCCCGCCTTTTCCTCAACGGTTAGCAAAGCAGAAAAGTGATAATCAATTCAACAAGTTCATTGACATGATGAAGAGCTTATCCATCAACGTGCCTCTGGTGAAGGCTTTGGAGCAAATACCTGGTTATGCTAAGTTCATGAAGGATTTAGTTACAAAGAAAAGATCAATGGACTGTGAAACTATCAAGATGACCCACCAAGTGAGTGCCATAGTACATTCAATGGCCCCGGAATTAGAGGATCTCGGTGCTTTCACTATCCCTTGCACTATTGGTAGTGCAGACTTTGCCAAAGCTATATGTGATCTAGGGGCAAGCATCAATTTAATGCCCTTCTTAGTTTTCAAGACTCTAGGTATTGGGCCACCAAGGCCAACTTCCATGATACTACAGATGGCAGATAGATCAATGAAGCGTTCTTTGGGTATAGTTGATGATGTGCTTGTCCGGGTGGAAAAATTTATTCTGCCGGCGGACTTTGTGATTTTGGATTGTGAGGTGGACTATGAGGTCCCAATTATTCTAGGGAGACCTTTCCTTGTAACGGGGAAGGCATTGGTTGATGTTGAAGCGAGTGAACTAACTTTCTGAGTGGGGGATGAGAAGGTCGTTTTCCATGTTGCAAATCCATGAAGCAACCCAATAGCACCGAGGTGTGCTCCTTTGTGGACATTGTCACAGTTGTGATAGTGGATGACACAAGTGATATGATTAATGTGGAGGATCCCCTTGAGGCCGTGCTATTAAATCTTGATGTCAATGATGAAGCAAGTAGAGTGGAATGTGCAAATGCCTTACATGGGATGGGCTCTTATTCCTATGAGCCGAGAAAATTGTCTTTGGATCTTGAAAATCGGAAAACTCCACCAACCAAACCATCAATTGAGGAGCCACCAGTGTTGGAGTTGAAACCACTTCCTCCACAACTCAGGTATGAATTCTTGGGCTCTAATTCAACTTTACCAGTTATTCTTTCTTCCTGCCTTACTAACATGCAGGTTGAGGCCACTTTGGCAGTGCTTTAAAGGCGAAAAAGGGCAATTGGATGTACTCTGGCGGACATTTCGGGGAATAAGCTCCGCATTTTGCATGTACAAAATTATCTTGGAGGATGATGCAAGGCCTTCCTTAGAACATCAAACGAGGCTCAATGAGGCAATGCAAGAGGTGGTGAAGAAAGAAGTTATCAAGTGGCTTGATGCGGGTGTGGTGTATCCCATCTCCGATAGCTCATGGACTTCTCCGGTGCAATGTGTGCCTAAAAAGGGTGGGATGACTGTGGTGACAAATGACAACAACAAACTTATTCCCACTCGGACCGTTATCGGATGGAGGGTATGCATGGACTACCGAAACTGAACAAGGTGACCCGAAAAGATCATTTCCCTTTGCCATTCCTTGACCAAATGCTTGATCGCCTTGAGGGGCGAGCCTTTTATTGCTTTTTGGATGGATACTCGGGGTATAATCAAATTTTAATTGCCCCGGAGGACCAAGAGAAGACCACATTCACATGCCCATATGGTACATTTGCTTTCTCCCGGATGCCGTTCGGGTTGTGCAATGCTCCGGCGACCTTCCAACGATACATGATGGCCATTTTCACTGACATGGTGGAAGATATTTTGGAGGTCTTTATGGATGATATTAGTGTGGTTGGTGATTCATTTGAAGAGTGTTTGAGAAATTTGGATAGAGTCTTGGCCCGATGTGAAGACACAAATCTCGTTCTTAATTGGGAAAAATGCCACTTCATGGTTGAAGAGGGCATAGTGTTGGGTCACAAGATTTCTAAGCATGGGATTGAAGTAGACAAAGCTAAGATCAAGGTGATTTCGAGGCTTCCTCCCCCCACTTTTGTAAAAGGGGTGAGGAGTTTCCTTGGGCATGCGGGGTTCTACCGGCGGTTTATCAAAGAGTTTTCGAAGGTTGTAAATCCCCTTTGCAAGTTGCTAGAGAAAGATGCTAAGTTTGTGTTTGATGAAAGATGCATGGAGGCCTTTGAACTTCTAGAGCATAAGTTGACCACTACCCCGATCATTACCGCACCCAATTGGAGCTTGCCTTTCGAGCTCATGTGCGATGCAAGTGACGTTGCGGTTGGGGCAGTGTTAGGTCAAAGAGTGAGCAAAATGTTTCATCCGGTGTACTATGCGAGCAAGACAATAAATTAAGCTCAAAGGAACTACACGGTGACGGAGAAGGAGTTGTTGGCTATTGTGTTCGCCATGGAAAAATTTCGGCCATATCTTATGGGAGCCAAAGTCATAGTGCACACCGACCATGCTGCCCTTAGGTATTTGATGACCAAGAAAGATTCCAAGGCAAGATTGATGAGATGGGTATTACTTCTTCAAGAGTTTGATTTGGAAATAGTGGACCGGAAAGGTAGTGAGAACCAAGTTGCGGATCATTTGTCCCGCTTGGAGGAGGAAGGAAGGCCGTGTGATGGCTTGGAGATCAATGATACATTCCCCGATGAGCAACTACTTTCTGTGTCAATGTGTGATATGCCATGGTTTGCGGATATTGCTAATTTCATTGTGACTGGCATCATCCCGTGTGAGCTCTCTTCTAACCAAAGGAAGAAGCTCAAACGGGATAGTCTAGATTTCTATTGGGATGAGCCATACTTGTTCAAGATTTGCACGGATGGTGTGATTCGAAGGTGTGTCCCGGAGGGAGAGCAAATAAGTATATTGGAGGCTTGTCATTCCTCCCCCTATGGTGGCCATCATGGAGGGGTGAGGACGGCTTCAAAAGTTTTGTGTTGTGGTTTCTATTGGCCAACCTTGTTCAAAGATGCAAGTGATCTAGTGAAAAGATGTGATCAATGTCGACGAGCGGGAGGGATTTCCAAGAAAGATGAGATGCCTCTAAACACAATTCTTGAAGTGGATATCTTTGATGTATGGGTATCGATTTTATGGGCCCTTTTGTTAGCTCGTGTGGGAACACTTACATTCTTGTAGCGGTTGATTATATGTCAAAATGGGTTGAGGCCGTGGCCTTGCCCAACAATGAAGCTAGGAGTGTAGTGGCATTTCTAAAGAAGAGCATTTTCACAAGGTTTGGTACACCCCGGGAAATCATCAGTGATGGAGGATCGCATTTTTGTAATAGAGCTTTTGATGCTTTGCTTTCCAAGTATGGTGTCAACCACAAAGTCTCTACCCCTTGTCATCCTCAAGCAAATGGCCAGGTTGAAGTGTCTAACAGGGAGATCAAGAGCATTTCATCCAAACCGTCAATGCTAATAGGACCGGTTGGTCTAAAAAGTTAGATGATGCTCTATGCGCTTACTGGACCGCTTACAAGACCCCAATTGGTATGTCACCGTATTGGTTAGTGTTTGGTAAAGCATGTCATCTACCCGTGGAGTTGGAGCATAAGGCCATGTGGGCCTTGAGGAAGCTTAATCTTGAGTGGGATGTTGCGGCCAATCTTCATGTTGAAGAACTCCATGAACTTGATGAATTCCGGTCCCATGCATACTCTAGTTCATCCTTGTA
Source organism: Nicotiana attenuata (assembly GCF_001879085.1). Lineage (NCBI taxonomy): Eukaryota > Viridiplantae > Streptophyta > Magnoliopsida > Solanales > Solanaceae > Nicotiana > Nicotiana attenuata. The sequence goes on from NC_031991.1 coordinate 49,534,487, forward strand.
TAAGGACAAGATGAAGTACCTTCATGACAAATATGCTCGTGGAAAGGAGTTCAAAGTTGGTGATTTGGTGCTCTTATTTAACTCTCGTCTAAGGTTGTTTCCGGGAAAGCTGAAATCAAAGTGGAGTGGACCATTTGAAGTTGTATGTGTGACCCCGTTTGGTGCTCTAGATTTGAAGAACAAAAGTGGTGAAGTCTTTAGAGTGAATGGGCACCGTGTCAAGCATTATCTTGGGAAGTTTGATGATAGCCATGTGGTGGCTGTTGTTCATTTCAAATGATGTGATGGTAACCCGCGTCGTGCTGCGACGTTAAATCAGGCACTTCATGGGAGGCAACCCATGTGTTTTTCTTTTTGTTTTCTTTGACTTTCTTGGTAGTATAGGATTGATTTTTGGGCTAACTGGTTGTGAGATGTTGCAGGATTGAGTTGATACAGTGCAGGATATAATTGATGTAATTGCACAGTCTCTGAAGTTTCCCGTGCGGCCGCAGTACATTCTGTGCGGACCGCACTGGTGTGGGTAAGATTAGACCTCTCTGAAGTTTGCCACCATGGCCGCATTACATTTTGTGCGGACCGCGGTGGACCTCTGCGGCCGCGGTCTGTTTTGTGCGGACCGCAGAGGTTGCCTTCTCAAACTTTTTCTAAACAAACCCAGCGCGGACCGCGGTCCATTTTGTGCGGCCGCGCTGGTAGGTGAGAATGGGTCCCAGGGGTTTCTCTATAAATAGACCCCAAGGGCCTCCTTTTACCCTTTTCGAACCCTAAACTCTCAGAGCCCCCTTTTACTGTTCATCTTGAGCATTTTCATCGTAACTCTTGCTTACGTTGATTAGTTGCACTTCATCTCATTATCTGGTAACATTTCACTCAATTCATCTTTGTTTAACTGTGTAATTTCATTTTATTTGCATATTCCTTAACTTGTAGTTCTTCTTCTCCCCATATTTCTCTAGTTGTTAGATTAGGTTAGTTTAAATGGCAATTTTTGTGGACTTGGTGAATATAATGGACCGAGTAATTGAGTAGGGACCCTAATTAGGTAAAAATTTGAACTTAAAAGCAAAATCTGATGAACCCTAACTCAGTGCCATGACTGGGCACGCACCGCGGACCGCGGTCATTTTGGTGCGGTCCGCGGTGCCATCTTATGTCCAAATGACTTTTGCCCAGTGCGGTCGCACTGCATTTTGTGCGGTCCGCACTGGCCCAGTGCGGCCGCGGTTGGTTTTGTGTGGACCGCACTGGTGAGGTTCAGAGACCTTGTTTTTGGGACCCTATACCTGTGCAGACCGCGGTCATTCTTGTGCGGTCTGCGATGGCCTCAGTGCGGCCGCACTACCATTTGGTGCGGTCCGCAGTAGGCAACTTCTGCAACTGTCTGCAACACGGTGTTTCTTTTACAATTTGTTCTGCTGCAATAACTTGAATTACCCTGATTGATACTAACAACTACATTAAATGATGTTTGTAGACAATGGTGAGAAAAGGCTCAAAACAACCGGGAAAAGGAGAACCCTCCCGGGGAGGGAAGAAGAAGATGGTCAAACTCACTCCCCAAGCTCGGGAGAACATAAAAAAGACTAGGAAGTTAATAAAAGCTGCAGACAGAGTTGCTTCCCATTCCTCGGGGAGTGAGTACCTACCGTCAAGGGAAATATCTTCAGACTCCGTGCCAGAATATGTCGAAGACTGGCCGGAGAGATTCAGGCTGAGAGATACCCCTCCACAATCACCCACTGCCCAAGCACCAGAGCATATTCCCACTGAGTCGTCTGAGGGCTCAGCAGCCGGCAGTGGTGACTACTCCACCTCTCCCACAGCTTCATTATCTGGGGAGGGTGCAGACGGAGGTGAGGACGAAGTACAAGGGGATGAAGAGATAGCTGAGGGTGGTGAGCCTCAAGTGGGAGGCATTGTCCGAACTAGGAAGCCGGAGGTTTGGCAGGAAAGGTTCGTGAGTGAGGTAGCGTACCACAAGTTTAGGGAGTGGTGGCCGGTGAGAAAGTTGATACCGGAGCAGAGTTTCATTGACAATGATCTATTTCCCCACAACCCAGACGTGCAGAGACAATTCAGAACTAGAGTAGGTTGAGAACTGTTTATGAAGAAGTGTGTAGATGCCAACGAACACATGGTCAAAGAGTTCTATTGCAATGTAGCCCACATAAAAAAGGGCTCCAAAGTGACCAAAGTTCGTAACAAGAAAGTGTTGTTTGATGGGAGATACCTCAATGAGTACTTGGGATTCAACGAGGAGGATGAGACTCTTTATATGGCAAAGTTGGAGATGGGCGAGGAGGCCCGTCCATGGTTGGCACAGTACCTGGCAACCCCAGGTACCGTCCCTGAGTGGTTGACTACTGGATTGAAAATCTTGAGGAGGACCCTGAACTTTGAGGCTAGGGGCTGGGAGACCTTTGTTTGCAGCCGGTTGGACCCTACTACACATGATCAAACTCTTCCTCTCCACCGGGCTGTGTTGGTTGCTTCAATTATGGCGGGGTACCCCATAAATGTGGGGAATGTGATGTCCCGCATTATCTCGTTAGTGGGAGTGGAGCATGACCAGAACTACTCTTTTCCTAGCACTCTCACCATGTACTTTCGGGATTTGGAGGTGGCCAAGAAGCCCTATGATGTCAAGGTCAAGGCGACAACCCTGTTCTCCTGGTACAGTTTGAAGGGGAATGACAACCCCAAGGACAAGAACTACAAATCTCCTACTTCTGCCCCAACTGGCCAGTCTGAAGAGCCAGTTGTGGTAGAGGTCCCTGCTGAGCCCACTTCTATTGCTGCTGATTTGCCTCCCGGACCTTCCACATCTTCAGCCATTCCTCCTGGCCACTCCACATCAGAGGGTCCGGAGATTCCATCTAGCCGAGCCCACCCCATCAGTGCCCACCGACTGAGCCAGACCCTTGCCAGTATCAACAACTGGATGTCCACTGCATCATCTAAGTTGTCCACATTGAGTGCTACTGTAGCAGCTCAATCAGCTCCACCAGCCCCACAGGTACCCCAATCAATCGAGGATGCGCTCAAATAGATACTTGAGAACCAGAAGAAAATCCTCGGCACTCAGGCTGCGCTCACAAAGGCAGTGGATTCACATAGCAAGGCTCTCAAGGAGCTTGCTAAGGAGCATAGGAAGCTGCGGAAGACACGGGCCTCCAAGGAGTCTGTGAAGGAGCTGCGGGCAGATGTGGATAGATTGAAGGCAGACCAGCTGCCTTTAAACTTGTTGTTTGAGGGCCCAGCTCCAGCAGCGGCGCCAGCAGCAGATACACAGCTGGAGCAGACTTAGAGGCCTCCGAAGAGGAGGAGGACGATCCCTAGAGCAGATGATGCCATCATCCAGTTGGCGGACCCACTGGAGGCTTCCTCCAGTCAGCGAAAGGATGTACCAGTTTTACAGCCTGTCGAGTTCCAGGCCCAGGTCCCAGTTGCAGCAGAGCAGACCATCGGGAGCCAGTCTGAGGTTCCCGAGCACACAGAGGACCCAGGGACCACCCATGATCCGATGCAGACAGACACGGCTTAGGGAGCCCTCTATATCTGTTTTCTCTCTTTTTGGTGTTTATTTGGACTAGTTGGCGTTGGGGACAATGCCAGCTTTTATTCGAGGGGGTGCACCCTTCATTTTTAATTTTGGATGACTGTATATATGATACACTTTTATGCTTTCTTGATTTTTAACATTTGGTCTGTATATAATTTTACATTTAGTTACTTTTATCGCACTTTTTTATCTTTTCTTTGGTCTGTATATAAAGTTACATCATTGTATATATTCATTCCCCGTTGTATATTCAAATCCCCTATTGTACATATTCATTCTATTTTCTATTTTCGCAAAAAATTTTCATTTTTAGCTTCTTATATAGGCTCGTAGCCTTTTGTTTCGTTTTGGACGTTTTAATAAGCCTTTGGTTTTCTTAATGCCACGGTTCTTTCCAAAGGTGGAGTTTTGTGTGAACCGGGTGGCTCTTCCCAATGATAGATGGCGTGACAACCTTCTTAAGGGTTTGAGTCCGTTTTTGTTTTTGTTTTTGGTAGTTTATAGTTAAGGATACCTCAAGCAAATCTTCACTTGGGCCTAGCACATTTGTGTTTGATCCCATGGTCAAAGACAAAATGTTGTGTTTAGGATGGTGAAAGTTGTGGCCTTGAGACTCTTGCGTTGGCCGATAATCATCAAGTGGTTTTTCGCGACCATTGTGCGCTCAAATCATATCTAAGATCGTTGTGGGCCCCCAACTCTATGTCTTTAGAAATCCCTTAGCTTGTGTGGTGAGTAATTGAATTGCAAGTCCAAGCCCCGAGCCATTGGTCTAGAACTTGACCTGAATGTTTGTTGAGGCAAAATCATAAGTGAATTTTGACTTGAGAGGTGATTATAGGCTCTCCTTGATCCAAATGATAGATTGAACAATTCCATAGCCTACCAATGATAAGATCCCTAGTTAACCCTTTTGAGCCTTAGACCTTTTTCTTTCAAGAACCATGTTACAAGCCTATACCCGTTCTAAAAGATACCCTCTCTTGGCACCTGATCTTTCCTTGAGCACATGGCAAAAGTATAAGTTTGGAGGGAGAGACGAGGATGACAACAAAGTGGTATAAGGCACAAAAATGAAGAAAAGGAAAGGCAATGAAAAAGAAAGAAAAGCAAAAAGACAAAAAGAATGCTCAATGTTAGAAAGAATAAAAAGTTATTCAAGAAAAGTAAAAGAAAGAAAGGTGTGGAAAGTTGAAAAAGGAGAAAAGAATTGAATTGCATAAGAAAGAGTGACAATGGGTCTCTCTAACCCCTTGGAAAGAGGTGAAATGACTCAAAGAGTCAAGTGAATTGTGCCTAATGAATCAAAAGAAGCGCTTAAGGGAAGATGGAACCCACTTAGACCAAAACATTTCCTACCTTGAACCAAAAGCCTTCACAATGACTCCACAAAAGCCCTATATGATCTTGAGTTGAATGAAGCTTACATTAGTGGATACTTACATAAGGGGCAAGCATATGGTACCTAGAGCCGGACTTGTGACCTTTTCTTGAGAGAGATGAGTGAATTCCCATTAACCTCGATTTATGTGTCAATACTCTAAAAAGGTGAGGTTTGCCTAGGGAGAGTTGAGGATGTGTGAGTTTGGGTTCCACAATGACTAAAGTAATTGAAAGAGTCGTTGATGTGTTGAGTCAACTCTTGATGCTCTTGTGTCACAATTGATCCATGGTTTTTCAAAGGTTAAATGTTGTTTATGATGCATTCGTATTGAGGGCAATTGTTAGTCCCAATTGATGCTTGTTGAGGTTACATTAGGATAGCTGAAAATTCTTGGAATTTCCCTTAAGGGGTTGGTCTTATTTTGTTTGCTTGAGGACAAGCAAAAGCTTAAGTTTGGGGGAGTTGATAATTAGGGATTTTGACGTGTTTCATGCTCCTTCTTGCTTATGCTTTGATTATAAATTCTTACAAAATAGTCCCAAAAGGCTCATAAATTGTGCTTGATTGCAGGTTTGATCGACAAAGTGACGAAATGTCAAGATCGGCTCAAAAGGAGTGAAACCTGCTCAAATACCAAAGACAAGGCAAACTCAGGACAAATAGGCCTAGTGCGGCCGCACTACACTTTGTGCGGTCTACACTAGGGAGATTCAGAGAGTTGGCAAAACAAGCTTCAAGGAAGTGCGGCCGTAGTCAAACTTGCGCGGTCTGCACTGAAGGCTCCGCGGCCGCACTACCATTATGTGCGGTCCGCGGAAGAGAAGTTCAGAGAGGTAAAAATTGCCATGGTTCAAGCTGCGCGGTCTGCGGTCATATTTGTGCGGACCGCATTAGAGACCTCCGCGGCCGCGATCCATTTTGCACGATCCGCGGAGCCTGAGTTCAGAGAGCCAAGACTTCAAGATCAAGAGCCTAGTGCGGCCGCAGTCCATTTTGTGCGGCCCGCACTGACCCCGCAGGGGCATTTTTGTCCAGTTTTTCCAGCTTAGTATAAATAGAACCTTTTTCCATTTTTAGGGTAGTCAGTTATTTTAGAATAGCAGCAGCGCTCGTGAGAAGCTATTTTGTAGCCATTTTGGGCATTTTAGCTTAACTCTAACGATAGATTCTCTGTATTTTCTTTAGTGCTTAATTAATATGTCTTTTTCTTCATCTATTTCTCTATTTTCTTGTTCATGCTGAGTAGCTAAACCCATTAGCTAGGGTTGTGGATCAACCCTAGTGTGGGTAATTGATGGGTGTTGTGATTTAAGGTCAGATTGACTATGGGTGTTTGTTTTTGGGTCAATTTTATGGTTTAATTTATGAATTGGTGGTTGCAAACGCTGGTTTGTGCTAAGTTGAGAGAGAGAGCTTAAGTCTCCAAAATTGAACCAACAAGGAATTGGGAGGACTCAAGAGAATTGATAGTCCCAATTAAAGGGTTAAATCTCGAGAGAGTAATTACCCAAGTTGAACCCTAGTTACTTGAGCTAATTTGCCTACCCATTTGATCTCGAGAGAGTCAATTGGGCAAAATCACTCTCTCTACCGAGAGGTGTGAGAGTGGGCAAAATTGTGCAAAGGTTATACATAATTCCCAATCAAGTCAATCAAGCCTTAGAAGCAATTACCCGTCAATTAGTCACCTAGGTGAAAGTCACTACCCTAGTGCCCCTTAATCCATTAGATACAGCTCTTAGCAATTATCTCTTAGCGCAATCTAGTTTCAATTCTAATTATTAGTTTTATAATAGTAGTTTATAAAAGAGAACCCAAAAATGTTGGAAGTGACATTTGGAACAATTACACGATTCTAGGCTAGATAGATACATCAACTCCCTTCCTAGCTCTCTGTGGATTCGATCCCGACCCAAAAATCGGGTAAAAGCTATTGCGACCCTCTCTCGCTACTTTTTAGTGGTGCGGATTTGGACCGCGATCAATAGACTCGTGGGAGGATAAGGATTCTAGTGATGTGATTATTATCAAATTTCGAGACATGGGCCCGGGTATCGGGTTTGACCAATTTCGGGATTTGTTGATGTAATTTGATTATTTTCGCGTGGGCTTTGTTCCTTTTGCCTATTTTGATGTTATGATTCTGATTTTGGATAGATTCAGGGCGAGTTGAGGCTGAGTTGAGAGGCAAGGGCATCATGGAGTAGAACTTCATTTGGTTTGAGGTAAGTAACGATTGTAAATCTAGACTTGAGGGTATGAAATCCCGGAATTTCATACTATTTTGATAAATGTGTTGAAGCACATGCTAGGTGACGGGCGTGTGGGCATTCACCGGTAGGGATTGTGACTTGGTCCGTCTCGTAGCAACTATAGAGTTTATTATTTTGATAAACTCTATATGATATCTATGTGCTTTAGAAATGAATCTGTTAATTTGGGCTGAGTGCCATGTTTGGGGCCTTGTGCCAAACTGTTTGGACCCTCAGGGGTATTTTACTACTTTCTTCACACTGTTTTGATTTGAAAGCATATCCTCAGTCATGATTTTTACCAGTTTACTTTTAATTTAGTTTCATTACTCCGTTTTAAATATTTGGAAGATGTTTGGGCTGAGTTTCCCTGATTTTTTACTGAAATGCCCGAGTNATATATATATATATATATATTTATGGATCGGGCTTCACGCCGCAGCGATATGTTGGATCGGGCTGCACGCTGCAGCGATATAGCGCTTGGGATGTAGGAGCCCATCCGGAGTCTGCACACCCCTAGTGAGCGCAGTCGACTATATATTACGGCTCGGGATACACGCTGTAGCGGTTACTATTTTGAGATACCTATTGAGCAGGAGTGCTGAGTGAGAGTTCTGATTGACAAGAGTTAAGTCACGAGTGACTGAGAGGCTGCCTGGGGGGCCGTATATATATGAGAGATGCTTAGCCCGAGGGGCTTGTTTATGAAATTTACCGTTTTCACTCTCCTTTATACTGAGCCTCTATTGAAAATGTGTTGAACAATTGTTTGAAATAACTTTCATTGAAAATGATGTTTTACGAGTTGTTCGGAAATTGAACTACAGATTTGACTTGATATTTCCATTGGGGTCGTGAGAAGTTGGTATCAGAGCCTAGGTTACATAGGTCTCATGGGTAATGAGCCGATTTAGTAGAGTCTCGCAGATCGGTACGGAGACGTCTGTGCTTATCCTTGGGAGGCTGCAGAACCTTTAGGAAAACTTCACATTCTTGAAATTCCTGTCGTGCGAAGCTGTTGATTCAAGTACAAAACTTCTGTTATTCTGTTCTCTCACAGATGGTGATGACACATGCTAACCAGTCAGGACGGACGACCACCAGTTGGGGCTACTAGAGGCCGAGGTCGCGGTCGAGGCCGTGGCAAGGGCAGGGGTGCAGCCCGTACAACAGATGGATCAGCACCTGCAGATCCACCAGCCGCCTCTATTCATGATTAGATTCCAGTAGGGGATGCTCCAGCGGGGCCAACTGAGGCACCAGTTGTGCCTATTGTCATTTCGGGTCTTCAAGAGACCTTGGCTTAGATCTTGACCGTGTGCACTAGTCTTTCTCAGGCGGTCACAGTTTCTACTACAACAGCCACTTCTCAGGCCGAGGGAGGCACTCAGACTCCCGTCGCCCCCACACCTGAGCAGGTTGTCTAGGGATTGCAGACACCAGAGGCACCACCAGCCCAGCTGGTTGCACTTGCTCGGGGTTTTTTAGTACCAGTTATGCCTGAGGACGAGCAATGTCGATTGGAGAGGTTTGGTAGACTTCAACCTCCGACTTTCAGTGGTGTAGAGGGCGAGGATGCCTAGGGTTTCTTTGACAAGTGCTAGAGGATTCTTCGTACTGTGTGTATTCTGGAGACCAGCGGGGTAGCATTACTACTTTTTAGTTTTCTGGAGCTGCCTTCACATGGTGGGAAGCATATGAGAGGCGTAGGCCTGTTGGTTCAGTGCCCTTACCTAGCAGTAGTTCTCCGCTCTCTTTTTGGAGAAGTATGTGCCATAGTCTCGCAAGGAGGAGCTGCACATGCAGTTTGAGCAGTTGCGTCAGGGTGATATGACTGTGATGCAGTATGAGATGAGGTTCTCGGAGTTAACTCATCATGCTGCTTGGTTGGTTCCTACGGATAGAGAGAGGATCAGGAGGTTCGTTGATGGCCTCACATATCAGCTTCGGATTCTCATGACTAGAGAGGGTGTCAGGTGATACTTTTGAGGAGGTTGTTGATATTGTCCGCGAGATTGAGTCAGTTCGTCGCCAGGAGCGAGATGAGAGGGAGGCTAAGAGGCCTCGGGGATCTGGTAGTTTTGGTGGTGATCCTTCGAGAGGTCAATTTCAGCACAATAGAGGCCGTCCATTCAGACATGCTCAGTCAGCCCGCCCAGTTCATTGTGGGCATCATCGGGCCATGGTTCTCACAATTCTCATCAGGGATTGTGACTTGGTCCTTCCCGTAGCAACTGTAGAGTTGCATATTTTGATAAACTCTATATGATATCTATGTGTTTGAGAAGTGAATCTGTTAATTTGGGCTGACTGCCATGTTTGGGGCCTTGTGCCGAACTGTTTGGACCCTCAGGGGTATTTTACTACTTTCCTCACACTGTATTAATTTGAAAGCATATCCCCAGTCATGATTTTTACCTGTTTATTTTTGATTTAGTTTCATTACTCTATTTTAAATATTTGGAAGATGCTTGGGCTGAGTTTCCCTTATTTTTCACTGAAATGCCCGAGTGGATGTGAGGTTGATGATTGAGAGAGGCCGAGTGCCGGACGGTGAGGATTATATATATATTTATGGATCGGGTTGCACGCCGCAGCGATATTTATATGTATATGGATCAGGCTGCTTCCGCAGCGATATGTTGGATCGGGCTGCACGCCGCAACGATATAGCGCTTGGGCTTAGGAGCCACTCCGGAGTCTGCATACCCCCAGTAAGCGCAGTCGGCGTTATATTACAGATCGGGCTGCACTCTTCAGCGGTTATTATTATGAAATACCTATTGAGCGAGAGTGCTGAGTGAGAGTCTGATTGACGAGAGTTGAGTCACGAGTGACTGAGAGGCTGCCCGAGGGGCCGTATATATATGAGTGATGCTTAGCCCGAGGGGCTTGTTTTTGAAATTTATTGTTTTCACTCTCCTTTATACTGAGCCTCTATTAAAAATGTGTTGAATAATTATTTTAAATAACTTTCATTGAAAATGAAGTTTTACGAGTTTTTTGTAAATTGAACTACGGATTTGACTTGATATTTCCACTGAGATTTTATGCTAGAGTATGTATATGATTTAAATGCTCGTCACTGCACTCAGACTTTATTTACTTTGGTTACTTACTGAGTTGGCGTACTCACGTTACTCCCTACACTTTGTGTGCAGATCCAGTGCCAGAGCTTCAGAGTAAGAGCTTTCAGTAGCTTCTGAGTATTTACAGAGATAGCAAGGTAGCTGCACGGCGTTCGCAGCCCTGTCTTTCTTCTTCCTACCCTTAGTCTTACTTATTTCAGTCTTTTTTTCTTGTATTGAGTACACAATACTGGACAGTATCTTAGTGGCTCATGACTAGTGACACCAAGATCGGGCAGTGTGGATGTATTTTGCGTATTTTGTTCTACCTTCCGCGTATTTTGTTATGTTAAATGAAAGACTTGTGTTTATAACTAATTTGGAAAAATGAATTTGCAAAAGACCTTTTGGTTATTTGTTTTGAAACGGCTTTCCTGGTACTGTGATAGGTGTCATCACGACCGTGGTGGTTTGGGGTCGTGACAAAATGTATTCACTGTTTATATTCTGTTCTATTTTAATGTTGTATTCAGTGTATTTCAATGGTTATATCCTGTATTCATGCATGAATACATGTGTATTCAACTGTATTAAAAATAATACAAACATTCAAAATACATAAATACAGGCAAAAAATAAGGTATTTATAAAATAATATAATGTATTTGAGTAAATTTGTACAAAATATAATGTGTTTGTATCATTGTATGTGACGAAATAGCCAAGAAGGGAAGAAAGTTCATCGGAGATGGCATTTTCCAGCCAAGAAAAATATTGTATACATTGTATTAAAACTAAAATAGAGACGAATAAAACCCCAGCCCTCAAATCTTCTCTGACGTAAAATATATTGCAGCATCCGTATAGAGGAATCCATTGCAATATCCGACATAGAAGAAAGCCGGAGTCTCTTTCTTTCTGATATTGTAGTATAAATTTGTTGCAAATATCCGGCGTAGAAACTAAGTAGTACGTATCCATTGCAATATCCAGCGTAAAAACTAAGCATGTATTCTGCTCGAACGGAGAGAGAAGGAAGAGAGAGAAAGAAAGAAGAAATTTTTATTGGGTTTTTGAGGAGAGTCGTGTGTTATATGAAAGAAAGTAAGTAGAGGCAGATCTAGAAATTTAAGAAGATGGGTGCACCCATTACTGACAACGACGGAAGAGGGACGAGTCACAACTGCCAAATTTGTCAAGCAATATTCAAGCTAAGGTTCTAAAGTCACTAGAGTTGGGGGCTTGGTAGTTGATAAGAGGGAGAATGCACGCTTAATGAAGCGGTGTCGCGCTGAATTTTTTTAGTAAATATATGTATTAATAATGTGAGGAAACGAATAAGTAGGAAAAAATGACACTATTTGACATAAGTTGTCTCTTGGATTTTGCTCTAAGAGATTAGAGGTTCGAACCTCAATTAGGACATATTTTTTGCAAATAATGATTAAAAATTGTGATGAAGTAGAATTGAACTCAACACCTTATCTACTTAGGACTCAACAAACCCAATAGACTAAAATTATTTCTTGTCTAGAAGTATGATAATTAAAGTTATTGTTCTCGTTCTTCTACAAATTTTGAGACCGCTTAAAAAAAATTCATGCGTACGCCCTTGGATGAGAGATATGGGAGAATAGGCAAAAAAAATTTTCCAGAAGAATTTAATCTTTACATACTAAAGATATGTTGCTTAGAGGTTAACTACAGGTAATTTCTCAATACAACCATTTTATTGGTGTGATGACCCAAAAGGTTATCTTTTATTTTAGAATCCGTTTCCATGCTTTGAGGCCTTGAAAACCTCCTTTTATCTCTCTTCGATTTGCGTGCGTAGTCTAGGCGCGATACTGGAAAGCTTTTGTGTGAAAGATTTTTGAGAAATAATGATTTTTGGCTTAAAAATATGATTTTAGTTGACTTCCGTTAATATTTTGGGTAAACGGCCCGAACCCATGTTCCGACGGTCCCGGAGGGTCCGTAGAAAAATATGGGACTTGGGCGTATGCCCGGAATCGAATTTTGAGGCCCCTAGCCCGAGAAATGAATTTTCGAAGAAAATTGTTTGTTGGAAAAAATAAGGATTTTTGAAAAGGAAAGTGTGTGATCTCATTGGTATCGGGTCCGTATTTTGGTTCCGGAGCCCGGTACAGATTTGATATAATATTTAAGTCGTGTCTGTGAAATTTGGTGAAAAACGGAGGTGATTTGATGTAATTCAGACCTTTGGTTGAAAAGTTAGAAATTTTGAACTATTTAAAAAATTTCATGAGTTTTGATGTTAAATTTGTTGTCTAAGATGTTATTTTGGCGATTTGATCGCACGAGCAAGTCCGCATAATGTTTTTAGACTTGTGTGCATGTTTGGTTTGGAGCCCCGAGGGCTCGGGTGAGTTTTGGATAGGCCACAGAGTGATTTTGAACTTAAGGAATTTGCTGGTATGCTTCAGCAGAGTTGCAGGCTTCTGATCTCGCAATTGCAAGATCAGGCTTCACAATTGCGAGCTTCACATGCTTGGCAATTATGAGCCTTTCATCGCAAATGCGATCAAAATGCTGGGCCAGCATGTTCGCATTTGCGAACATTCCTGCACATTTGCGAAGTTGACAGGGAGGGTCAGCCTTCGCAATTGCGACAGTAGCAGACATGCAGCAGGTTCGCTAGTTGAGTCGTGCCACGACTATAAATAAGGTGCTTGTTGGGAGGAAACCCAGCTTGTATGTTTTTATTTATTTTATTTACTTTTAATAGTGTCAAGTTTTGTATTGTTTTTGTTTTGTAGAGTAGGGGAAGTCTGAGTACCCGAAGTTGAAGCTGAGGAGCATGTTTGAGCTTAAGTGTGGGCCATTTGCGAAGCCTGTCTTGCATTTGCGAGCTTCGCAATTGCAAAGCTCCTGTCGCAAATGCGACATCTGCAACTGATCAAAACATTACTTAGTCGGGATTTTGAACTCATTTCTCAAATTTTCGAACCCAAAACCTCCCTAGGCGACTTTTCAAAGACCCAAACTTCTCCAAATCACAGGTAAGTGATTTCTAACTTATTTTCTTCAATCTATTTCATATTTTTACATGATTTCATCTCAAAATCTAGGATTTTTCATGTGAAATTGGGTGTTATTGGGTAGAATTTAGGAATTTCAAATTTGGGGGATTTGGACCTCAATTTGAGGTTGGATTTCGAAACCAATTAAGAGGTAAAGCAGTGATTGCGCTTTGAAATACCCGTTGGCTTGAGGTAAGTGTTTGGTCTAACCTTGACTTGAGGGATTAGGGATCCTCGACTTGCTTGCTATGTGAGATATCATGTGTGTGGCGTATAGGTATGGTGACGAGTACCTATGCGTCGCCTAATTACTTGTTTAGCCTGTTTCCTAATTACTTGCTTTCCTACCTTAATTGCTACTTGCTCATAAATGTTTCCATGTCTAATTGCTTCACATTAACTGTTGTTCTCTTTATTGAGTTATTTAATTGTTTCATGTTAATTGTTGATTGTTCCCATTGAAGTATCATTTGTTTCGTAGTTTCATTTTATTACTCTATTGGCTTATACTGATTGGTGCCTTATGGTGCACCTTGGTTGGTCTCGTTGAGTAGTTTTCACTAATGAAGTTTCATAATCGTAGTGATATTCCATTGTGTGGATTGAGGTATAAGTAATGTGGGATATATGAGTTAGCTTGTGAAACACTTGTCTTTATTCTTTTGTGTTTGGTGCTGATATATATTGGGATCGGGTTGTACGCCGCAACAGGAGAAATAAGGGTGAAATGTGATTGTCTGGTGGAACCTGGTTGCACGCCGCAACAAGGAGTAATAAGGGTGGACAAGTGGGATCGGGTTGCACGCAACAACAGGAGGAATAAGGGTGGTATGTGTTGAGGAGTAATAAGGGTGGACAGGTGGGATCGGGTTGCACGCCGCAACAAGGAGGAATAAGGGTGAATATTGATACCATTGTTGTTGATATGATGGGATCGGGATGCACGCCATATCAGTTATTGTTATGTATTCATTTCTGTTGAGCTCCATTACTTTGATGTTGAAACACCCTTAAGGATTTGTTATAGCTGAATACTAGTAGAACAACTGGGTTCCAAATTTATTTAATGCCAGTTATTGCTTTATTACATTCTGTATTTCTTTTCTGTTTGGTATAAACTGTTGCAGGTTGTATATGTTGTATGCCCCGCCATAGCCTCCTCACTACTTCGTCGAGGTTAGGCTCGGCACTTACTAGTACATGGGGTCAGTTGTATTGATATTGCACTCTGCACTTTCTGTGCAGATTTTGGAGCTAGTGGCTGATCGTGAGGTTGGTTGCTATCGTTGCTTCCCGGAGACCCAAGGTAGTCCTTCAGGTGTCCGCAGGCCCTGACGTGCCCTTCTATCCTATTTCATTTCTATTTTATCTACTTCTGAGACAGATGTAAACTTTTCTTTCAGACGATTATTTGTAGTATTGGTAGACTGTTCGTGAGTTGTGACACCAGTTCTGGGTGGAATTTAATTATGGTTTTCGTTGTTAGTATAAAGATAATCTTTTAAACTATGTACTTCCGCATTTATTTCCGCTAATTTACTTTTGTTAAGTTTTAATTTTTATAAAACAAAGGAAAAGGTGAGATATTCTATAATGTTGGCTTGCCTAGCGAGTACAATGTTAGGTGCCTTCGCGGTCCCGACGGTGGGAAATTCGGATCGTGACAAGTTGGTATCAGAGCTCTAGGTTGCTTAGGTCTCACAATTCATGGGCAAGCTTGGTAGAGTCTGAGGGATCGGTACAGAGACGTCTGTGCTTATCCCCTAGAGGCTACAGAGTTAGGAATAGTTTCACTTCTATTCATCTTTGTCGTGCGGTTTGATCTCTCAATGCTAATTGAACCCTCTACTCTGTTCTTTTGCAGATGGCGAGAATGCGTACCGCTTCATCAGCTGATCAGCAGCCCAAGCCCCCAATGGCAACTTCTACGAGTGGCAGAGGACGAGGCTGAGGCCGTGCTAGGGGCCGAGGCAGGGGCAGGGCTCCGCCCAGAGCTCGAGCAGCAGCACCAGCAGTGGAGGCTCAGGTGAAGTTTGATGATGAGGTTTCGGCCCATACCGTTCCAACCGGGCCGTCTCAGGTTCCAGAGGGGTTCATAGCTACCCCGGTGCTTCAGGATGCTCTGGTCCGTCTAGTGGGCCTTATGGAGAGTGTCACTTAGGCAGGCATACTTCCAGTAGCACCAGCCGTCTCTCGGGCTGGGGGAGGAGCACAGACTCCCGCTACTCACACTCCGGAGCAGATGGCTCCCCAGTTTCAGACTCCAGCAACTCAGCCAGTTGGGGTAGTCCCGCCGGGTGTTGTAGCACAGACCAGCGATAAAGCAACTATGTCTACAGATCCTTTATAGAGGTTGGACAGGTTCACCAAGCTTTTCACTACTACCTATGGGGGTACATCTTTAGAGGATCCCCAGGACTATTTGGACATTTGCCATGAGGTTCTACGGAACATGGGGATAGTGGAGACCAATGGGGTCGACTTTGCTGCTTTTCGCTTATCAGGTTCCGCCAAGAAACAGTGGAAGGATTTTTGTTTTGCTAGACCAGCTGGGTCACCTGCTTTGACTTGGGATCCGTTGTCTCAGCTTTTTATGGAGAATTTTCTCCCTATCACTCAGAGAGAGGACTATCGGAGGCAGTTTGAGCGCCTTCAACAGGGTTCTATGACCGTCACTCAGTACGAGACCAGATTTATTGACTTGGCCCGTCGTGCTCTTCTTATACTCCCCACCAAGAGAGAGAGGGTGAGGAGATTTATTGAGGGACTCGCTCAGCCTATTAGATTGCAGATGGCTAAGGAGACAGGGAGCGAAATTTCCTTCCAGGATGCGGCCAATGTGGCCCGACGAGTTGAGGCAGTTCTATCTCATGGGAGTGGTCAGGGGTCTGACAAGAGGCCTCATCACTCTGGTAGATTCAGTGGGACCTCATCTGGAGGTCGAGGTACTTTTGGTAGAGGCCATCCACCCAGGCCGTTTCATTCAGCGCTTCAGGCAACCCATAGAGCTTCAGGCAGTCGCGGTCCTTATGTACCTCCATCAGGGAAGCCAACTTATAGTGCATTGCTAGCTCCTATCAGAGCACCTCCTCTTCAGAGTTATTATCGCGGTCAACCGGCCTGTCAGAGTCAGTCTCAGTTTCCTCAGCCGTAGTATCCAGATGGATGTTTTGAGTGTGGTGAGTATGGTCATATCCGGAGGGCTTGTCCAAGATTAGTGGGTGTTCAGTCGCAACAGCAGAGTTCTCGTGCCATGATTCCGGCACCGCCTGCCCAGCCAGCTAGAGGTAGGGGTCATCCCGCTAAAGGTGGAGTTCATGCCATTAGAAGTGGAGGCCAGGCCGCTAGAGGTGGAGGCCGGCCAGCAGGAGGTCGCCCCAGGGATGTGGTTTAGGGTGGTGGGGCCCAGCCCCGATGTTATGCTTTTCCAGCCAGGCCTGAGGCTGAGTCCTCCGATACAGTTATCATAGGTACTGTTCTGGTTTGTAGTAGAGATGCATTAGTTCTGTTTGATCCATGTTCTACATACTCCTATGTGTCTTCTTATTTTGCTTCATATTTGGTTGTGCCTCGTGATTCTTTGAGTGCTCCCGTATATGTGTTCATGCCAGTAGGGGATTCTATTATTATAGATCCTGTCTATCACTCATGTGGTTGTTATTAGGGGTATTGAGACCAGTGTAGATATCCTACTTCTCGATATGGTTGATTTCGATGTCATTTTAGGGATGGATTGGCTGTCACCTTACCATGCTATATTGGATTGTCACGCCAAGACCATTACCTTAGCCTTGCCGGGGTTGCCTCGACTAGAGTGGAGAGGGACTCCTGGTCATTCTATCAGCAGGTTTATTTCGTATGTGAAGGCTCGACGTATGGTTGAAAAGGGGTGTTTGTCTTATTTGGCCTATGTTCGTGATTCTAGTGATGAGGTTCCTTCTATGGATTATGTACCAGTTGTTCGGTAGTTTCCAAAGGTATTTCCTGCAGACCTGCCAGGGATGCCACTAGACAAGGCTATTGACTTTTGCATTGATTTGGCTCCGGTCACTCAGCCCATTTCTATTCCTCTGTACCGTATGGCCCTGCCAGAGTTGAAAGAATTGAAGGAGCAGTTGCAAGATTTTCTTGGTAAGGGCTTTATTAGACCTAGTGTCTTGCCCTGGGGTTTGCTGGTGTTGTTTGTTAAGAAGAAGGATGGATCGATGAGGATGTGCCTAGATTATCGGCAATTGAACAAAGTCACTATCAAGAACAAGTATCCATTGCTGAGGATTGATGATTTGTTTGATCAGCTTTAGGGTGCCAAAGTATTTTTGAATATTGATTTGAGATCTGGCTACCATCAGTTGAGGATTAGGGCATCCGATGTCCCTAAGATAGCCTTTCGCACTCGGTACGGGCATTATGAGTTTTTAGTGATGTCATTTGGGTTGACAAATACCCTAGCAACCTTTATGGATTTGATGAACCGGGTGTTCAGGCCTTATTTGGATTCCTTCGTGATTGTCTTCATTGACGATAGTTTGATCTACTCCTGCAGCCGAGAGGAGCGCGAGCAGCATCTCTGAGCCGTTCTTCAGACTCTGAGAGACAGTCAGTTATATGCTAAGTTTTCAAAATGTGTGTTTTGGTTGAGTTCAGTTGCTTTCTTGGGTCATGTTGTATCAGCAGAGGGTATTCAGGCGGATCCTAAGAAGATTGAGGAAATTAGGGACTGGCCTAGACCCACATCAGCTACAGAGATCCGGAGTTTCTTGGGTTTGGCGGGTTATTACCGTCGGTTTGTGGAGGGGTTTTCATCTATAGCATCCCTGATGACTAGATTGACCCAGAAGGGTGCGCCGTCCAGGTGGTCGGACAAGTGTGAGGCGAGCTTTCAGAAGTTCAAGACAACTTTGACTACGGCGCCGGTGTTGGTGTTGACCACAGGTTCAGGTCCATATACAGTTTATTGTGATGCATCTCGTATTGGACTTGGTGTGGTGTTGGTGCATAACGGCAAGGTTATTGCATATGCTTCGCGGTAGTTGAAGATTCACGAGAAGAATTATCCAGTTTATGATTTGGAGCTAGCAGCCATTGTTCACGCGCTGAAGATTTGGAGGCATTATTTATATGGCGTGTCATGTGAGGTGTTCACAGATCATTAGAGTTTGCAGTACTTGTTCAAGTAAAAGGAGCTCAATTTAAGGGAGAGAAGGTGGTTGGAGTTGTTGAAAGACTATGATATCACCATCTTGTATCATCTTGGGAAGGCCAATATGGTGGCCGATGCTTTGAGTAGGAAGTCAGCCTTGCTTATATTCCGGTCGGTGAGAGGCCGCTTGCTTTGGATATTCAGGCTTTGGCCAGTCAGTTCGTGAGGTTGGATGTTTCTGAGCCCAGTCGTGTTTTAGCTTGCATAGTCGCTCGGTCTTTATTATTTGAGCATATCAGAGATCAGCAGTATGATGATCCTCATTTGCTAGTCTTTAGTGACAAAGTGCGGCACGGAGCTGCCAAGCAGGTTACAGTTGGAGATGACGGAGTTTTGAAGATGAAAGGTCGAGTTTGTGTGCCTAGTGTGGATGGACTTCGTGAGTTGATTCTAGAGGAGGCCTATAGTTTCCGGTATTCTATTCATCCAGGTGCGCTAAGATGTATCAGGATTTGCGGCAGCATTATTGGTGGAGGAGGATAAAAAAGGATATTGTTGCATATGTAGCTTGGTGCTTGAATTTTCAACAAGTAAAGTACGAGCATCAGAGACCTGGTGGTTTGCTTCAGTAGATTGAGATTCCTGAGTGGAAGTGGGAGCGTATCACTATGGATTTCGTTGTTGGACTCCCACGGACTCAGAGGAAGTTCGATGTAGTATGGGTTATTGTCGATAGGCTGACTAAGTTAGCACATTTTATTCTGTTAGCAGTTTCCTATTCCTCGGAGCGGTTAGCTGAGATCTATATCCGGGAGATTATTTGCCTTCATGGTGTGCCCGTGTCTATCATTTCGGACCGAGGTAAACAGTTTACCTTGCATTTCTGGAGGGCACTACATCGTGAGTTGGGTACGCGGGTGGAGTTGAGCACCGCATTGCAACCTCATACGGACGGACATTCCGAGCGTACCATTCATGTCACGACCCCAAACCTGCCCGGTCGTGATGGCGCCTCTCGTGAAGACAAGGCCAGCCGACACAACACCCATATAACCCTTAATTAAACAACATTTCATAATATAAATCTGAATGAACAGTGCGGAAATAACATACAAGCCCGATATCGGGGTGTCACTAGCCATGAGCATCCATCAAGGTCTGAATACAACAAGAGTCTAAGAAAAATCTACTAAATACAGTAATAGAAGTGAGAGGAAGGAAGCGGTGCTGCGAACGTCGTGCAGCCACCTTGCTAACTCTGATGACTCCGCGTCTGAGCCATCAACAACCGCTACCGGGTTCCGAAATACCTGAATCTGCACACGAGGTGCAGGGAGTAATATGAGTACTCCAACCCAGTAAGTAATAAGAGTAAATAAAGAGAGAGCTGTAGGAAACAATGAATCCACATTTTTTACATTAGGCTCAATAAGCACAACAGACTTTCAAATCATAATACGAGTCAATCGTCTCATTTTAAATTCAGCCTTTTGGTAAAAGTCATTTAAAATACCTTCCAGATATTTCAGTAGGGGTTCAATATCACTTGTAATAAAAGGATGAAAACCATAATCGACCCCTCAGGCAAAACATAGTTCGTAAAACAGCCCCTCGGGCAAAACCGCAATCATAAACACCTCATAACTTGAAAATCTCAGTGAAAATAACCAATGCCAAATCAGTGATTAAATTCTGAACATCTCATAAATCCCAGTTTAAATAAAAGTTGTTTTAAAATATTTGCTCGACATTTCGATAGAGGCTCAATATAAAAATGAGTGAAAAAAGTCACTAATTAAACATATTCAATAGAAACTCACTTTAAAGAGGAGTGAATTCAACAAGTTCATAAACAGGCCTCTCCGGCAAAGCATCACTCATGTGCATGTATATATCTAACGCCCCTCGGGCTAGCCTCTCAGTCACTCGTGACTCATCTCTTACCAAACAATACTCGCACTCAGCATTCACGCTCAATAGGTACCATATAAGAACCGTTGCGGCGTGCAGCCCGATCCATATATCGCTGCGGTGTGCAGCCCGATCCATGTATTTCGTCGACGGCGCTCACTGGGGGTGTGCAGACTCCGGGAGGGGCTCCTACAGCCCAAGCGCTATATCGCTGCGGCGTGCAGCCCGATCCAACATATCGCTGCAGTGTGCAGCCCGATCCATAGATATATAATCCTCACAACTAGGCCCTCGGCCTCTCTCAGTCATTAACCTTACCATCAGACTCTCAGTCTATATCAGTCATCAATCTCACAATCAGACCCTCGGTCTATCTTAGTAAAATAGGGAACTCAGCCCATAACCGTTTCCACATTTTTTTAAGAATATAGTGATAAAGCCGGATTGAGTAATAACCAGGTAAAACATGACTGAGGATATGCTTTCAAACAAATAGAGTGAGGAAAGATAGCAAAAATGCCCTAAGGGTCTCAACAAGTCGGCACAAGGCCCCAAACATGGCATACAACCCCAAAAATATAAAAACATCAAACAATTAACTATCAAATACACATTAAAATAATCGTTCGGGATGGACTAGGTCACAATCCCCAGCGGTGCTCTACCCCACGCCTGTCATCTAGCGTGTAAGTCACCTCAAAGTAACACAACGATGTGAAATCCGGGGTTTCAAACCCTCAGGACAGTATTTACAATCATTACATACCTCAATCCGAGCAAAATTCTACTCCACAATGCCTTTGCCTCTCAAATTGACCTCCGAATGCCTCGAATCTAGCCATAATGATTCGATTCAGTTAATAAAAATTATAGGAATTAATTCCATATGAAATTCTAGCTTTTCCGTCAAAATCCGAAATTACACTCAAAATTCGCCCGTGGGGCCCACATCTCGGAATCCGGCAAAAGTCACAAAATATGAATCCCCATCCAACCACGAGTCCAAGCATACAAATTTTACCAAAATCCGACAACAATTCGGCCTCCAAATCTAGAATTTTCGTTTTTGAAAAGTTTACAAATTTTCTCCAATTTCTTCCATTTGATTCACTAATACTTGATGAAAATAACCATGGAATCATTAAATATAATCACTTTTGGATATATAA
Source organism: Nicotiana attenuata (assembly GCF_001879085.1). Taxonomy (NCBI): domain Eukaryota; kingdom Viridiplantae; phylum Streptophyta; class Magnoliopsida; order Solanales; family Solanaceae; genus Nicotiana; species Nicotiana attenuata. Next base: position 49,556,023 of record NC_031991.1, read on the forward strand.
CACTTACCCAAATCCATATGGTGAAAAATCGCTTCGAAAATCGCTTCAATCTGAGCTCCATAGCTCCAAAAATGAGAAAACTCTCGGACTGCTCGAATTATACACTGTCCAGAAATTTTCGCATCTGCGGTACTGTTCACCGCAGGTGCAGTTTTACTGTTCACCGCAGATGCGGTACTGTTCACCGCATCTGCGAAAATACACGCAAGTGCCCAGAAAATTTCAGCAGCTTTTTATTTCACTAAAAATGCTCTAACTCCATCATACAAACTCGGAATTCGACGATTCTTGTTCCTATGAGTCACAAATAATAATACGAACCTTTTCCTTCAATCGAAACTCAATTTGGAGATCATTTGCTCAGTGCAATACCCATTTCTCTTGTTAAACAATTAACTCATATTTCGCGTCAAAAACCCAATTGCGACTTGATGAAATTAGACCAAACTTTCCAGATCACTCCTATAATTCATTATTAGAATTCTGGAAGTCTCGAAATCGAATTTCGATCTCTGGAACTAAAAATGGACCTTTGGATCATTACATGCTTATGCTCAAAACGACAAAAATCTTCCAAAAACTCTTCCAAAACTTATCTGAGCCTCATGGGACCCCAACCAAACATGCCAACACACCCCATAACATCATTAAAACTTGTTCCAACCTTCGGAACGCCTCAAACAACATCAAATTACCCAAAACACATCGAATTCAAGCCTAAGTTTCTAAAAAAAACTTCCAAATTTCGCTTTCGATCAAAAACCCAACCAAACCACATCCGAATGACCTGAAATTTTGCACACACATCCCAAATGACACAACAAAGCTACTGCAACTCTTGGAATTCCATTCCGACCTCTATATCAATGTCTCACCTATCAACAGGAAAATGCCGAAATCTCACTTTCGCCAATTCAAGCCTAAACCTTCCACAGACTTCCAAAATGCATTACGATCACGCTCCTAAGTCCCAAATCACCTAACGGAGCTAACCAAATCATAAAAATTCCGATCCGAGCTCATATACAAATAAGTCAAATATTGGTCAAACCTTTCAAATTTCAAGCTATAACTGAGAATTATTCTTTGAAATTCATTCCGATTTCCGTGAAAACCAAAACCAACGATTTACATCAGTCATAGTACACCACACGGGGCAAGTCATGCCAGAGAACTGGCGATCAAAGTGCAAAAGCTCGAAACGACCGGTCGGGTCTTTACATCCTCCCCCACTTAAACATACGTTCGTCCTCTAACGTGCCCAGAGTTGTTTCAAAAGCCAACCAATTGCCGAATAACTTTACCATGAACTTAACCGGGGGTGATGCCACGCCACCCTATCTCATATAGGTCCAATAACACAACGTAACTGAAATTTCACAATCCAACCTAGAACATAAACCTTAGAACCACATTTCCACTTCTGAAATCATCAATACGATCAGAATCTCACATTTATAATGTGAATAAGTCCAAACAAGTTGTAACAAACAATATTTGTAACCTCAGGTGCAACTACATGATATACCACATAACTCAAACACTGGTAACGATAACTTCTAATCACAGCAACTGCTCACAACAATCGAATACCGATAGAAAAACCTCTTATCAACTAAAGTCTTATTCCAACACTTTCAGGTACTGCTAATGATAAATGAAACGCGTAGTAGGCCATAACCATTTTCCAGATCAACCATTCATGAAGCCACTTCTCCTTTGGCAAATACCACAGCAAACTTCTGAGCCGAAACTCGATATTATCCTTCCAACATGTTGAAATCGAATCTTTTCGTATTCATTAATGATCCTAACGATCTCCTAAAATCCAACACACTTCTCTGGTGACATTACACCTCAATACAGACTAAAGCCGCAACTTGCGCAATCCGCGCACCAATAAGAAACAATCTGAACATACTCAAATCATGAAAATGACTCAAATGAAAGAGCTGTACCTCAAGTTTTCCCGTACCACCACATCAGAAGGCTGAGAACCCATCTCACATCATAGAAATAGAACACACGAATCTAACCCGCCAGGTCATATCTCCATCCTATCCAAACACTGCTCCATATGGAACACCTCGAGTCACTATGCTCGAATTCGCCAACCACGCACAATTTGATGTCTAGAACCAAAGCAAATAGTCATAACCACGGTGAAAACAATTAGCATATACCACGCAAACCTGATAGGACATGACCGATATGCCATTCACCGAGCAACACCCAATTACTCTTCCCGCTCGACTTCCACTATGAGACCCTAATAGAACCGCACCATATGTACCTATAACCAACAAATCATAACGCCTCGCAACACAGAAAGGTAACTCATAGACCTTCCCAAATTACTAATAAGTTCAATAACAATCGATTCAACACATCCTTCAACGATACAATCCGGAGCCAACCAAGCCGACTCAAATTGGAACACACATCCGTATTGGCCTGCCAACGAACTCCTTATCAAGAAAGTCCTAAAGTTACTCCTTCAACTCTTTTAACTCTGCCGGCGCCATACGATACGGTGCCCGACATCGCATCAATACCGAAATCAACAACCCTGCTGGCGACATGCCTGGCCACAAGAAACACTTCCAAAAAGTTCCTCACCACCGGAACTGAATCAATATGAGGAGCCTCTACACTGACATCCATCACGAGAGCCCAAATAAGGAAGACAATCCTTCCCAGCCGTTCGCTGGGTATTCGAATATAAAACCACTCTACTAGAACATAATCCGTCATACCACACCACTAAATCCATGGCATTACCGGCATAGCCAACAGCGCCGCCTTAGCGCAATAGTTTAGAATGTCCCCACACAGAGACAACCAATCTGAACCCAATATCAGAACCAAAATCTAACCTACCAAGCACAAAAGATCCGCTCGGGTCTCTAGACCCCAATAGTCACTAGACAATGCGGATACACGCGACCCACAACAACAATATAGCCTGAACATGAGAACTCTCAGTCTCCAACTCCATATAGCACACAAATCACCATACCAGATCCCAATTTTGCCGCCCGAATGCATACCACACCTCAAATAACCAATCATAACACGAAAGATATTCTAAAATTCTCCCGTGCCATCAAGCAAACTCGAATATCATCAGTCGATCTAACAAGAAAGCATCGCAAATACCTGTAAGAACTCCTTACCTCGAACACACAGAAGGAACAAATCATATCCTTACCATACCGGTCCGGTCTACTACCCAGCTACCCCATCTATCTAAATTACCTTCTGATTCATGCTCAAATTGATATTCCCTTTTGCTATAGCACCACAATTTCCTCAACTCAGATTTACCACCTGGAACAAAGCATAAAGCCACACCGTCTAAGGCTCATAAGTCGCCGAATACTCTCTCAGATATTCCCCATGAGCACCACGCTAAAAAATGCTCTACTCTAAAGAGATTTCCTGCTAAATCGTTACCTTTACTTTCCTGATATTGATACATGGAATCTCATAATTAATATAGAAAATACCACAAGTCTTGACATCTCCCAATGAAAACTCCGCTTCTAACCACATATACAACTTTAAAATGCCCAATTGTTGCATATAGAATCTTGAACACATTAGAACCATTCTCGAGAGTCATTCACTCTATTCAAACTGCAATTAGCCTGATCAAACGAACAGAACCACTCGTGCCTCATTAGCACTCTGACACCGCAGAATGTGACATCATTCCATTACAAGCCAGCACCTTCCTGCTCTATGCATCGAGCATTCTTTCCCACAAAAACTCAAGACATCCCGTGATTCTCTCATACTATGAAGCATAATATAACCTTGTCAAAATTTTCCTTTACTCGAGCCATCCTCGGTCTCGATTTCCACAAGCCATAACTGATTCACCCACACGCCTCAAACTGGAACCAACATAGCACCTAACCGTGCAATCAACTACTCACAACAGACTCCCCCACTTGGCTCGAAGCCATAGGTCAAAACACACCCAATAAATCATAACGCATGTACTCTATTGCTGCCATAATACAATAGTGAGATTAACTCAATCCTTCATAAGCCTGTGGAAACACAAATCATCTAGAATTTTAACTCTTCTGCAAATCTCGCATTCACTCACACAACAGTTAAGCCCACTCTGTTAAGCGACCCAAAATTCAAATTTCAACACTTATATTTCACTTGCACATGAGATCTTCTAACAATCACATAAGGGTCACACAACCCTAGAACTCTTGGCAGGAGATAACCCACCTGCTTTGCCTTCAATTAACATTTCTGTATACCTTCCACCGTCTCAAATATTATGCGATCACTTAGTCTTCCTAAGTCTGAACTCATATCGCAACATGAAATTTACTTCACTCACAACTGGGAAACATGAAAATATTCTTCACTCGCCCATAATCGGGGCTATACCTCGAATCAAGATGGAACTTCTAGCACTTAATAGTTCTTCTATCCTCCAGCAAGCCTTCCTCATCACTTCCAAGTCATATAGATACATCTCGCAGTACTAACATACTCATCACATAGTTATCCAGTTGTCACTTCCACTAATAAGGACAATACCGAACACATAAGTTCAAGAACACTTGCTCACACAATCAGCACCTCGGTGCTCAAGCCATAGGCAAAGATCCAGCCTCAAGTCCTCCAGACTAACCCAACATCAACTCACAGAGATAAAATCTCGCCCCTCAATCGGGGAATCACAAGCCCTCAAGGCACATCTGATACTGAGCACTCATGCGCGCATACGAACGTGTGGAAGGAATTTCAAGAGTTACTTTTCAAGCTGAATCAAGGAGGCACGATAAGAATTCAAGAATTCGAAGTTTTCCTAAAGGTTCTGCAGCCTCTCTAGGATAAATACAGACGTCTCCGTACCGATCCGCGAGACTCTACTAAACCTGCTCATGACTCGTGAGACCTATGTAACCTAGGCTTTGATACCAACTTGTCACGACCCCAAACCGGCCGGTCGTGATGGTGCCTCTTGTGAAGACAAGGCCAGCCGACACAACACCCATATAACCCTTAATTAAACAACATTTCATAATATAAATCTGAATGAACAGTGCGGAAATGACATACAAGCCCGACATCGGGGTGTCACTAGCAATGAGCATCTATCAAGGTCTGAATACAACAAGATTCTAAGAAAAATGTACTAAATACAATAATAGAAGTGAGAGGAAGGAAGCGGTGCTGCGAACGTCGTGCAGACACCTTGCTAACTCTGATTACTCCACGTCTGAGCCATCAACAACCGCTACCGGGTTCCGAAATACCTGAATCTGCACACGAGGTGCAGGGAGTAATGTGAGTACTCCAACCCAGTAAGTAATAAGAGTAAATAAAGACTGAGCAGTAGGAAACAATGAATCCACATTTTTTACATTAGGCTCAATAAGCACAACAGGCTTTCAAATCATAATACGAGTCAATCGTCTCGTTTTAAATTCAGCTTTTTGGTAAAAGTCATTTAAAATACCTTCCATCAACTTCAGTAGGGGTTCAATATCATTTGTAATAAAAGGATGAAAACCATAATCGGCCCCTCAGGCAAAACATAGTTCGTAAAACAGCCCCCCGGGCAAAACTGCAATCATAAACACCTCATAACTTGAAAATCTCAGTGGAAATAACCAATACCAAATCAGTGATTAAATTCTGAACATCTCATAAACCCCAGTTTAAATAAAAGTTGTTTTAAAACATTTTCTCAACATTTCGACAGAGGCTCAATATAAAAATGAGTGGAAACAGTCACTAATTCAACATATTTAATAGAAACTCACTTTAAAGAGGAGTGAATTCAACAAGTTCATAAACAGGCCTCTCAGGCAAAGCATCACTCATGTGCATGTATATATCTAATGCCCCTCGGGCTAGCCTCTCTGTCACTCGTGACTCATCTCTTACCAAACAATACTCGCACTCAGCATTCACGCTCAATAGGTACCATATAATAACCGTTGCAGCGTGCAGCCCGATCCATATATCGCTGCGGCGTGAGCCCAATCCATGTATTTCGTCGACGGCGCTTACTGGGGGTGTGCAGACTCCGGGAGGGGCTCCTACAGCCCAAGCGCTATATTGCTGCGGGGTGCAGCCTGATCCAACATATCGATGCGGCGTGCAACCCGATCCAACATATATCTGCGGCGTGCAGCCCGTTCCATAAATATATAATCCTCACAACTAGGCCCTCGGCCTCTCTCAGTCATTAACCTTACCATCAGACTGTCAGTCTATATCAGTCATCAATCTCACAATCAGACCCTCGGTCTATCTCAGTAAAACAGGGAACTCAGCCCATAACCGTTTCCACATTTTTTTCAAGAATATAGTGATAAAGCCGGATTTGAGTAATAACCAGGTAAAACATGACTGAGGATACGCTTTCAAACAAATAGAGTGAGGAAAGATAGCAAAAATGCCCATAAGGGTCTCAACAAGTCGGCACAAGGCCCCAAACATGGCATGCAGCCCCAGAAATATAATAACATCAAACAATTAACTATCAAATACACATTAAAATAATCGTTCAGGATGGACTATGTCACAATCCCCAGCGGTGCTCTACCCCACGCTTGTCATCTAGCGTGTAAGTCACCTCAAAGTAACACAGAGATGTGAAATCCGGGGTTTCAACCCCCAGGACAGTATTTACAATCATTACTTACCTCAATCCGAGCAAAATCCTACTCCACAATGTCTTTGCCTCTCAAATCGACCTCCGAATTCCTCGAATCTAGCTATAATGATTCGATTCAGTTAATAAAAATTATAGGAATTAATTCCATATGAAATTCTACATTTTCCATCAAAAATCCGAAATTACACTCAAAATTCGCCCGTGGGGCCCACATCCCGGAACCCAGCAAAAGTTACAAATATGAAACCCCATCCAACCGCCAGTCCAACCATACAAATTTTACCAAAATCCGACAACAATTCGGCCTCCAAATCTAGAATTTTCGTTTTTGAAAAGTTTACAAATCTTCTCCAATTTCTTCCATTTGATTCACTAATACTTGATGAAAATAACCATGGAATCATTAAATATAATCACTTTTGGATATGGAACACTTAGCCCAATCCATATGGTGAAAATCGCTTCGAAAATCGCTTCAATCCGAGCTCCATAGCTCCAAAAATGAGAAAACTCTCGGACTGCTCGAATTATACACTGTCCAGAAATTTTCGCATCTGCGGTACTGTTCACCGCAGGTGCGGTTTTACTGTTCACCGCAGATGCAGTACTGTTCACCGCATCTGCGAAAATACCAGCAATTGCCCAGAAAATTTCAGCAGCTTTTATTTCACTAAAAATGCTCTAACTCCATCATACGAACTCGGAATTCGACGATTCTTGTTCCTATGAGTCACAAATAATAATACGAACCTATTCCTTTAATCGAAACTCAATTTGGAGCTCATTTGCTCAATGCAATACCCATTTCGCTCGTTAAACAACTAACTCATGTTTCGCGTCAAAAACCTTATTGCGACTTGATGAAATTAGACCAAACTTTCCAGATCACTCCTATAATTCATTATTAGAATTCTGGAAGTCTCGAAATCAAATTTCGATCTCTGGAACTAAAAATGGACCTTTGGATCATTACATGCTTATGCTCAAAACGACAAAAATCTTCCAAAAACTCTTCCAAAACTTATCCGAGCCTCATGGGACCCCAACCAAACATGCCAACACACCCCATAACATCATTAAAACTTGTTCCAACCTTCGGAACGCCTCAAACAACATCAAATTACCCAAAACACATCGAATTCAAGCCTAAGTTTCTAAAAAAAACTTCCAAATTTCGCTTTCGATCAAAAACCCAACCAAACCACATCCGAATGACCTGAAATTTTGCACACACATCCCAAATGACACAACAAAGCTACTGCAACTCTTGGAATTCCATTCCGACCTCTATATCAATGTCTCACCTATCAACAGGAAAATGCCGAAATCTCACTTTCGCCAATTCAAGCCTAAACCTTCCACAGACTTCCAAAATGCATTACGATCACGCTCCTAAGTCCCAAATCACCTAACGGAGCTAACCAAATCATAAAAATTCCGATCCGAGCTCATATACAAATAAGACAAATATTGGTCAAACCTTTCAAATTTCAAGCTACAACTGAGAACTGTTCTTTCAAATTCATTCCGATTTCCATGAAAACTAAAATCAATGATTTACATCAGTCATAATACATCACACAGGGAAAGTCATGCCAGAGAACTGGCATTCAAAGTGCAAAATCTCAAAATGACCGGTCGGGTCGTTACAATTCAGATTTTGGAGGATATGATTCACGCCTGTGTTATTGACTTTGGAGGCTCTTGGGATCAGTTCTTTCCATTGGTGGAGTTTGCCTATAACAGCTATCAGTCAAGCATCCAGATGGCTCCCTATGAGGCATTATATGGTAGACGGTGTCGATCGCTAGTCGGGTGGTTTGAGCCGGGCGAGGCTCGGTTACTGGGTATAGATTTAGTATAGGATGCCTTGGACAAGGTTAAGACCATTCAGGATAGGCTTCGTACAACTCAGTCCAGGCAAAAGAGTTATGCGACCGTAAGGTTCGTGATGTGGCATTCATGGTTGAAGAGCGAGTGTTGCTTCGGGTGTCGCCCATGAAGGGCATGATGAGATTTGGGAAGAATGGCAAGCTAAGTCCTAGGTTCATTGGGCCTTTTGAGATCCTTGATCGAGTGGGAGAGGTGGCTTACAAACTTGCGTTGCCACCGGGTTTATCAGTCGTGCATCCAGTGTTTCATATGTCCATGCTTCGAAAGTATCACGGTGATCCCTCCCACGTGTTAGACTTCTACACTGTCTAGTTGGACCAGGATTTGACCAAGAGGAGGAGCCGGTAGCTATTATAGACCGGCAAGTTTGACAATTGAGATCAAAGAGTTATTTGTCGGTTCGTGTGCAGTGGAGAGGTCAGCCTATTGAGGCAGCTACCTGGGAGTCCGAGTCTGATATGCAGAGTCGATATCCCTATCTTTTCACCGACTCAAGTACTTTTCTATGTCCGTTCGAGGACAAAGGGTTGTTTTAGAGGTGGAGAATGTGATGACCTAAAAGGTCATCTTTTGTTTTAAAATCCGTTTCAGTGCTCTGAGGCCTTAAAAACCTCCTTTTATCTCTCCTCGATTTGCATGCACAGTCCGGGCGCGATACCGGAAAGCTTTTGTGTGAAAAATTTAAGAAATAATGATTTTTGGCTTACAAATATGATTTTAGTTGACTTCAGTCAACATTTTGGGTAAACGGACCCGGACCCAGACCCGTGTTCCGACGATCCCGGAGAGTCCGTAGTAAAATATGGGACTTGGGCGTATGCCCGTAATCGAATTCCGAGGTCCCTAGCTTGAGAAATGAATTTTTGAAGAAAATTGTTTGTTGGAAAATATATGATTTTTAGAAAAGGAATAGTGTGCGATCTCGTTGGTATCGGGCCCGTATTTTGGTCCGGAGCCCGCACATGTTTGATATAATATTTAAGTCGTGTCTGTGAAATTTGGTGAAAAACAGAGGTGATTTGATGTAATTCGGACCTTTGGTTGAAAACTTAGAAATTTTGAACCATCTTGAAAATTTGATGAGTTTTGGTGTTAAATTCGTTGTCTAAGATGTTATTTTGGCGATTCGATCGCACGAGCAAGTCTGTATGATATTTTAAGACTTGTGTGCATGTTTGGTGGAGCCCCGACGGCTCGATTGAGTTTTGGATAGGCCACTGAGTGATTTTGAACTTAGGGAATTCGCTGGTATGCTTCAGCAGAGTTGCAGGCCTCTGATCTCGTAATTGTGTGATCAGGCTTCACAATTGTGAGCTTCACAGGCTTGGCAATTGCAAGCCTTTTATCGCAAATGCGATCAAAAAGCTGGGCCAGCGTGTTCGCATTTGCAAACATTCCTTCGCATTTGCGAACATTCCTTCGCATTTGCGAAGTCAACAGGGAGGGTCATCCTTCGCAATTGCGACAAATGGTTCGCAATTGCGACAGTAGCAGACATGTAGCAGGTTCGCATTTGCGAAGCCTGTCTTGCATTTGCGAGCTTCGCAATTGCAAAGCTCCTGTCGCAAATGCGACATCTGCAACTGATCAAAACATTACTTAGTCGGGATTTTGAACTCATTTCTCAAATATTCGAACCCTAAACCTCCCTAGGCTATTTTTCAAAGACCCAAACTTCTCCAAATCATAGGTAAGTGATTTCTAACTTATTTTCTTCAATCTATTTCATATTTTTACATGATTTCGTCTCAAAATCTAGGGGTTTTCATGGGAAATTGGGTGTTATTGGGCAGAATTTAGAAATTTCGAATTTGGAGGATTTGGACCTCAATTTGATGTCGGATTCCGAAACCAATTGAGAGGTAAAGCGGTGATTGAGCTTTGAAATACCCGTCGGCTTGAGGTAAGTGTTTGGTCTAACCTTGACTTGAGAGATTTGGGATCCCCAACTTGCTTGCTATGTGAGATATCATGTGTGTGGCATATAGGTGTGGTGACGAGTGCCTATGCGTCGCCAAATTACTTGTTTAGCCTATTTCCTTTCCCCGTTGCCCTATATCTTGCTTTCCTTCCTTAATTGCTACTTGCTCATAAATGTTTCCATGTCTAATTGCTTTACATTAACTATTGTTCTCTTTATTGAGTTATTTTATTGTTTCATGTTAATTGTTTATCGTTCCCGTTGAAGTATCATTTGTTTCGTAGTTTCATTTTATTACCCTGTTGGCTTATATTGATTGGTGCCTTATGGTGCACCTTGGTTGGTCTCGCTAAGTAGTTTTCACTAATGAAGTTTCATAATCTTAGTGATATTCCATTGTGTGGATTGAGGTATAAGTAATGTGGGGGATTTGAGTTAGCTTGTGAAACACTTGTCTTTATTCTTTTGGGTTTGGTGCTGATATATATATATATATATATATATATATATATATATATATATATATATATATATATATATATATATATATATATATATATATATATATATATAT
>NC_031991.1:49569090-49603457 GCF_001879085.1 Nicotiana attenuata
ATTAAATCTCGTGGTAGGCGTACCACCCGCTCCCATTTCATTATATCAACAGTTATTCCAATTGAAATTTACTCTAACAAACGCAACAATTAATACGAATTCATAAGACAACTACTACACAATAATTATGATTCACTGAGGAGAACAAATAATGACAAGTAGCAATTAATTATGGACTTTAAGGAGCAATTAGGCAATTCAATATTTAGTATGCTAAATGTCAAGTAGCAATTAAGTCACATAAACGTGTAGCAATTATGGCATAAATTCAAGGCATAACGTTGCGCAAGGATACCTTGATTCAATAATAACAAGTAACACAATAACGGAAAATGGTAACATAAAGAATCACAGTAATAGTGGAATAAGACAATTAATGCACTTGAACTGAAAACAACAAGGAATCATAACAAACGGCAATAAGTGCACGGCATCACCCTTCGTACTTTAACACTCTCTCACCAAAATAATACACGGCATCACCCTTCGTGCTTTACACTCTTCCTCACCCAAGCAACAATTACAAAGCAATTAGGGCAAGGGAATCAACGACATCACCATAAAGTCAAGTAACAACAAGAAATCAGTAAAATAAATGTGAAGGACAACACAACTCAATTATCAGCAATAATCAGGAAAATCAAGGACAAGTGCACGGCATCACCCTTCGTACTTTTGCTCTCGTCCTCACCATAAGAATTACTAAAATAGGTACGTAATGGTACATCGTGCGGTACGGCATCACCCTTCGTGCTTTTACTCTCTTTCCTCACATAAACAAGCAATGTACGGCATCACCCTTCGTGCTTTAACACTCTTCCTCACCCAAACAACAATCACAAACAAGGGGCAAGGGAGTAAACAGAATAATAATAGAAATCCCGGCAAGAGAACACAATTTGAACAATTAAAACCCGACAAGGGTACAACATCAATAATCTCAACATCGCGGCAAGGGAATTAATCAACAAAGTAACAATATCCTGGCAAGGGAACAATTTAATAACTCTTTCTCTTTCTTTCGCTTTTATTTCATAACTCACTTTACCATTTGAGCCAATGCTCCAAAGGGTTCAATCATTTCATATACTTTCACAATTGTAATATAACTTGAGCCAATGCTCCTCGATGTTCAAAGGTCATAATTTCCTTCCACAAGCTTTTCACAACAATTAGGAATCATCACCGAGGTAAGAAAATACAACGAAATCAAGATATTCACAATTTAGGGACTCACGGTCATGCTAGACACCATGCCTATACGTCGTACTCGACAATTACCACATAGCAAATAGGACTCAACTCCTAATCCCTCAAGCTAAGGTTAGACCAAACACTTACCTCAATGCCTTGAATACAACTCAAGCCTCAATTATAGCTTTACCCTGCGATTCCACCTCCAATTCGCTCGTATCTAATCACAAATTACTTAATTACATTAATAAACACAAAATGAATCAACCCCAATGCATGAGAATGAGTTTTCCAAAGTTTTACCCAAAAAGTCAAAAATCGCCCCCGGGCCCACGTGGTCAAAACTCGAGGTTCGAACCAAAACCCGATTACCCATTCCCTCACGATCTCAAATATATAATTTGTTTTGAAATCGGGCCTCAAATTGAGGTCCAAATCCCCAATTTTTGAAAAAAAACCTAGGTTCTACCCAAAACACCCAATTTCCCCCATGAAAATCATTGATTTGAAGTTGAAATCATGTTAAAAGATGTTAAGAATTGAAGGAAGTTAGTTAAAAATGACTTACAATTGATTTGGAGAAGAAGAAATCCTTGAAAGATCGCCTAAGTATGTTTAGGTTTTGAGAGAATATGAAAAACGGGTTTAATATCGTCTAAGTATAAAAGTTGCAGGTCTCTGATATGGGAATTGCGAACAGGGGTTCGCAATTGCGAACCAATCTCTGTTGGCTTGGGAATTGCGAATCCGGGAATTGCGAAAAAATTTTGGGAAATGCGAACAAGCCTGGGAATTGTAAAAATAGTTTGGGAATTGCGAAGAAAGATTGGGAACTGCGAACAGGCCTGGGAATTGCGAAAATAGTTTGGGAATTGCGAACCTGGGAATTGCGAAGAAAGTTTGGGAAATGCGAACATGCCTGGTAATTCCGAAAAATGTTTGGGAAATGCGTACCTGGGAATTGCGAAGAAAGTTTGGGAAATGCGAAGAATCCTTGTAATTGCGAAAAATGTTTGGGAAATGCGAAACCTGCAGGCCTGCAATTCCTTAAGTCCAAAATTTCACCCCGTGGCCTATCCAAAACTCACCTGAGCCCTCAGGGCTCCAAACCAAATATACACACAACCTCAAAAACATCCTACGGACTTATGCGTGTACTCAAAATACCAAAATAACATCATGAACATCGAATTAAACCTCAAGATCAATGAAATTTCTCAAAACTTCTTTAAACATCAAATTTGCTTTTAAGGTTCGAATCACGTCAAATGGATTCCGGTTTTCACCAAATTTCACAGAAACGTCTTAAATCACATATAAGACCTGTACCGGGCGCTGGAACCAAAATACGGGCCCGATACCATCAGGTTCTAATCAAATTTCATTCAAAACCTTATAAACAATTTCAGAAAACAATTTATTTCAAAAATTCATTTCGGGCTTGGGACCTCAGAATTCGATTCCGGGCATACGCCCAAGTCCCATATTTTCCTACGGACCCTCCGGGACCGTCAAATCACGGGTCCGGGTCTGTTTACCCAAAATGTTGACCAAGGTCAAATTAATTCATTTTATAGTCAAAACTTATCATTTTTCACCCAATTTCTCATTTAAGCTTTCCGGCTACACGCCCGGAGTGTGCACGCAAATCGAGGTGACTCTAAATGAGGTTTTTAAGGCCTCGGAATCATAAAATTTAATTTAAAACAAGTGATGACCGTTTGGGTCATCACATTCTCCACCTCTAAAACAACCGTTCGTCCTTGAACGGACAAAAGAAGGAAGTACCTGAGACGGGGAAAAGGTGGGGATAACGGCTCCGCATATCGGACTCGGACTCCCAGGTCGATGCCTCAGAAGGCTGACCTCTCCACTGAACACGAACAGAAGGAAAACTCTTCGATCTCAACTGACGAACCTGCCGGTCTAGAATAGCTACCGGCTCCTCCTCATATGACAAGTCCTTGTCCAACTGGATAGAACTGAAATCTAACACGTGGGATGGATCGCCGTGATATTTCCGAAGCATGGACACATGAAAAACCTGGATGCACGACTGATAAGCTCGATGGCAATGCAAGTCTATAAGCCACCTCTCCCACTCGATCAAGAATCTCATATGGACCAATGAACCTAGGGCCAAGCTTGCCCTTCTTCCCGAATCTCGTCACGCCCTTCATAGGCGACACTCAGAGCAATACCCGCTCACTAACCATAAAAACCACATCTTGAACCTTGCGGTCTGCATAACTCTTTTGCCTGGACTGAGCTGCACGGAGCCTATCCTGAATAATCCTGACCTAGTCCAAGGCCTCCTGAACTAGATCCGTACCCAATAACCGAGCCTCTCCCTGCTCAAACCATCCGACCGGAGATCGACACCGCCTACCATATAAAGCCTCATAAGGAGCCATCTGGATACTCGACGGGTAGCGGTTGTTGTAAGCAAACTCTGCTAAAGGCAAAAACTGATCCCACGAGCCTCCAAAGTCAATGACACAAGCTCGGAGCATATCCTCATGAATAGTCCGCTCGGACCGACCGTCCGCCTGGGGATAAAATGCTGTGCTCAACTCAACTCGCGTGCCCAACTCTCGCTGAACTGCTACCCAGAAGCGCGAGGTAAACTGCGTACCCCGTCCCGAAATGATAGATATGGACACACCATGAAGGCGAACAATCTCCCGAATGTAGATCTCAACTAACCTCTCGGATGAATAGGAGACTGCCACAGGAATGAAATGCGCTGACTTCCTACTCAAAGCATCGGCCACCACATTGGCCTTTCCCGGATGATACAAAATGGTGATATGAAAATCCTTCGGCAACTCCGACCACCTCCTCTACCTCAAATTCAACTCCTTTTGCTTGAACAAATACTGAAGACTCTTGTGATCAGTGAACACCTCACATGCCACGCCATACAGATAATGCCTCCAAATCTTCGATGCGTGAACTATGACTGCCAACTCCAAATCATGAACCGGATAGTTCTTCTCATAAATCTTCAACTGCCGCGAAGCATAGGTAATGACCTTGCCATCCTGCATCAACACTGCACCAAGCCCAATACGGGAAGCATCACAATAAACTGTATAAGGCCTTGAACCTATGGGCAAAACCAACACCGGTGCCGTAGTCAGAGCTGTCTTGAGCTTCTGAAAGCTCACCTCACACTCATCCGACCCCCTGAACTAGGCACCCTTCTAGGTCAATCCGGTCATCGGGGCTGCAATAGATGAAAACCCCACCACGAACCGTCGATAGTAGCCTGCCAATCCCCAAGAAACTCCGAATCTCTGTAGCTGATGCTGGTCTAGGCCAGTTCTAGACCACCTCGATCTTCTTCGGATCAACCTGAACACCCTCTACTGACACAACATGACCCAGGAATGCAATTGATCTCAACCAGAACTCATACTTCAAAAACATGGCGTACAACTAACTATCCCTCAAAGTCTGAAGAACCACTCTAAGGTGTAGCTCGTGCTCCTCCTGGCTGCAGGAATATATCAATATATCATCAATGAAGACTATCACGAACGAGTCCAAATAAGTCCTGAACACTCGGTTCATCAAGTCCATAAAAGTTGTTGGGGCATTTGTCAACCCGAATGACATAACCAAGAACTCATAATGCCCGTACCGAGTGCGGAAAGCTGTCTTAGGGACATCGGATGCCCTAATCCTCAACTCATGGTAGCCAGATCTCAAGTCAATCTTGGAATATACCTTGGCACCCTGAAGCTGGTCGAACAAATCATCAATCCTCGGCAGCGGATACTTATTCTTGACTGTAACCTTGTTCAACTGCCGGTAATCAATACGCATTATCATCGATCCGTCCTTCTTCTTGACAAACAACACCGGCGCACCCCAAGGCGAAACACTAGGTCTAATGAAACCCTACTCAAGCAAGTCTTGCAACTGCTCTCTCAACTCTTTCAACTCAGGTGGGGCCATACGATACGGCGGGATGGAAATGGGCTGAGTGCCCGGAGCCAAATCAATGCAGAAGTCAATATCCCTGTCGGGTGGCACACTCGGCAGGTCTGAGGGGAAAACCGCAGGAAACTCACGAACAACGGGCACAGAATCAATAGAAGGAACCATCCATGTCAAGAAGAAGCAAATCTACATGAGTCTCAAGACCTCCAATAACCACTATACATGAACAATGGACGCGATCCACCACAATAGAATCACCCACCGGCGTAGACACATAAATAGGGGCACTCAAAGAATCACTAGGCATGACCAGATACAGCGCAAAATAAAACCGAAGCTTCTCTAACACAAACCAGAATAATACCTGCACCTCCACCTCTAATACCTTTACCTCCACCTCTAGCATCTGTACCTCCACCTCTAATACCTCTACCTCCCACTCTAATACCTCTCTCTGAGTGATGGGGAGAAACTTCTCCAGGAATAGCTCCGCGAACTGCTCCCAAGTCAAAGCTGATGACCTAACTGGTATAGCTAATCAATAATCTCTCCAACAGGTCTTGGCGGATCCAGACAAGCGAAAGGGTAGCAAAATCGACCCCATTGGTCTCCACGATCCCCATGTTCCTGAGAACCTCATGACTGCTGTCTAGAAAATCTTGAGGCTCCCCAGAAGGTGCACCGCTGAAAGTAGTAGTGAAGAGCTTGGTGAAACTTATCCAACCTCTACAAAGCCTCCAAAGACGTAGCTGACCCATCACCGGTCCGTGCTGCTGCTCGGCTGAAGAAGCGGTACATGACCTCACCATTCGCAAAAGGACAAGAGTAGAGGTTTCAATTTAGCACTAAGAGAAAAAATCGCACGACAGGAAAGAATAGAAGTGAAACTTTTTCCTAACTCTGTAGCCTCTGAGGGATAAATACAGACGTCTCCGTACCGATCCCTCAGACTCAACTAAGCTTGTCTATGAACTTTGAGACCCATGTAACCTAGAGCTCTGATACCAATTTGTCACGACCCGGATTTCCCACCCTCGGGAGTCGTGATGTCGCCTACTAATGTGAGCTAGGCAAGCCAATTATGTGAACAATTTACCTTTTTAATCCATTTTATATTCATTAACAATTACGAAGAGATAACATTTAAACAACGAAATTTAACATAAGTGGAATAAAAACAATAAACTATCTGAACATGAATATCTAATACAACTGTTTGGATTTTGACTACTCAGAACTGGTGTCACAGTTTCACAGACGGTCTACAAATACTACAAATAAAGGTCTGAAAGAATTAAATACAACACTGTCCCTGGAAATACATGTAAGAAACAGGAAACTAGGTAGAAGGAGATGCCAAGGCCTACGGACGCTTGCCGGGCTACCTCGGGTCGCTTGATGAACGATAATCAGCAATCTCACTGCGGTCCAAAGTCAACAACACTGGGGTCTGCACAAAAGAGTGCAGAGTGTAGTATCAGCACAACCGACCCCATGTGCTAGTAAGTGCCTAGCCTAACCCCGGCGAAGTAGTGACGAGGCTAGGACCAGACCACCAAATAAACCTGTGCAGTTGTATAATATACAGCGGAAAGTAAAGCAAAAATAAACAAATAAAGATGGGAGGGGGAAACATGCTTCGGGAGATAACAGATAAAGCAGAATCTCAAGAGAATTATCAGGAAACCAAAATTCAACTTCTAACAAGGATAAGGAAAACAAAGGCAGATTTCACTCTCGGTTCACAACTCGTTGCAGGCGTGCAACCCGATCCCATTTCTCATATATTGTGGTAGGCGTACCACCCGCTCCCATTTTATTAGATCTTGTGGTAGGCGTACCACCCGCTCGCATTTTATTAAATCTCGTGGTAGGCATACCACCCGCTCCCATTTCATTAAATCTCGTGGTAGGCGTACCACCCGCTCCCATTTCATTAAATCTCGTGGTAGGCGTACCACCCGCTCCCATTTCATTATATCAACAGTTCTTACAATTTAAATTTACTCTAACAAACACAACAATTAATACGAATTGATAAGACAACAAGTACACAATAATTATGATTCACCGAGGAGAAAAAATAATGACAAGTAGCAATTAATTATGGACTTTAAGGAGCAATTAGGCAATTTAAAATTTAGTATGCTAAATGTCAAGTAGCAATTAAGTCACATAAACGTGTAGCAATTATGGCATAAATTCAAGGCATAACGTTGTGCAAGGATACCTTGATTCATTAACAAGAAGTAACACAATAAAGGAAAATGGTAACATAAAGAATCACAGTAATAGTGGAATAAGACAATTAATGCACTTGAACTGATAACAACAAGGAATCATAACAAACGACAATAAGTGCACGGCATCACCCTTCGTGCTTTAACACTTTCTCACCAAAACAATACACAGCATCACCCTTCGTGCTTTACACTCTTCCTCATCCTAGCAACAACTACAAAGCAATTAGGGCAAGGGAATCAATGACATCACCATAAAGTCAAGTAACAGCAAGAAATCAATAAAATAAATGTGAAGGACAACACAAGTCAGTTATCAGCAAGAATCAGGGAAATCAAGGACAAGTGCACGACATCACCCTTCGTGCTTTTACTATCGTCCTCACTATAAGAGTCATTATAATAGGCACGAAATGGTACATCGTGCGGCACGGCATCACCCTTCGTGCTTTTACTCTCTTTCCTCATATAATCAAACAATTCACGGCATCACCCTTCGTGCTTTAACACTCTTCCTCACCCAAACAACAATCAAAAACAAGGGGCAAGGGAGTAAACAGAATAATAATAGAAATCCCGGCAAGGGAACACAATTTGAACACTTAAAACCCGGCAAGGGTACAAAATCAATATTCTCAACATCCCGGCAAGGGAATTTATCAACAAAGTAAGAATATCCCGGCAAGGGAACAATTTAATAACTCTTTCTCTTTCTTTCGCTTTTATTTCATAACTCACTTTACCACTTAAGCCAATGCTCCAAAGGGTTCAATCATTTCATATACTTTCACAATTGTAATATAACTTGATCCAATGCTCCTCGATGTTCAAAGGTCATAATTTCCTTCCACAAGCTTTTCACAACAATTAGGAATCATCACCGAGGTAAGAAAATACAATGAAATCAAGATATTCACAATTTAGGGACTCACGGTCATGCTAGACACCAACGTATAGATACTCGTAACCATGCCTATACGTCGTACTCGACAATTACCACATAACAAATAGGACTCAACTCCTAATCCCTCAAGCTAAGGTTAGACCAAACACTTACCCCAATGCCTTGAATACAACTCAAGCCTCAATTATAGCTTTACCCCGCGATTCCACCTCCAATTCGCTCGTATCTAATCACAAATTACTTAATTACATTAATTAAAGCTAAATGAATCAACCCCAATGCATGAAAATGAGTTTTCCAAAGTTTTACCCAAAAAGTCAAAAATCGCCCTCGGGCCCACGTGGTCAAAACCCGAGGTTCGAACCAAAACCCAATTACCCATTCCCCCGCGAACTCAAATATATAATTTATTTTAAAATCAGACCTCAAATTGAGGTCCAAATCCCCAATTTTTGAAAAAAACCTAGGTTCTACCCAAAACACCCAATTTTCCCCATGAAAATCATTGATTTGAAGTTGAAATCATGTTAAAAGATGTTAAGAATTGAAGGAAGTTAGTTCAAAATGACTTGCAATTGATTTGGAGAAGAAGAAATCCTTGAAAAATCGCCTAAGTGTGTTTGGGTTTTGAGAGAATATGAAAAATGGGTTTAAAATTGTCTAAGTATAAAAGTTGCAGGTCTCTGATATGGGAATTGCGAATAGGGGTTCGCAACTGTGAACCAACCTCTGCTGACTTGGGAATTGCAAAAAAAGTTTGGGAATTGCGAACCCGGAAATTGCGAAAAAAGTTCGGGAAATGCGAACAAGCCTGGGAATTGCGAACCTGGGAATTGCGAAGAAAGTTTGTGAAATGCGAACAGGCCAGGGAATTGCGAAAATAGTTTGGGAATTGCGAAGAAAGTTTGGGAAATGCGAACATACCTGGTAATTGCGAAAAATGTTTGGGAAATGCGGACCCGGGAATTGCGATGAAAGTTTGGGAAATGCGAAGAATCCTGGTAATTGCGAAAAATGTTTGGGAAATGCGAAACCTGCAGACCTGCAATTCCTTAAGTCCAAAGTTCCACCCCGTGGCCTATTTAAAACTCACCCAAGCCCACGGGTCTCCAAACCAAATATACACAAAACCTCAAAAACATCCTACGGACTTATGCGTGTACTCAAATCACCAAAATAACATCATGAACATCGAATTAAACCTCAAGATCAATGAAATTTCTCAAAACTTCTTTAAACATCAAATTTGCTTTTAAGGTCCGAATCACGTCAAATGGATTCTGTTTTTCACCAAATTTCACAGAAACGTCTTAAATCACATATAAGACCTGTACCGGGCACCGGAACCAAAATATGGGCCCGATACCATCAGGTTCTAATCAAATTTCATTTCAAAACCTTATAAACAATTTATTTCAAAAATTCATTTCTCGGGCTTGGGACCTCGGAATTCGATTCCGGACATACGCCCAAGTCCCATATTTTCCTACGGACCCTCCGGGACCGTCAAATTACGGCTCCGGATCCGTTTAACCAAAATGTTGACCAAGGTCAAATTAATTCATTTTATAGTCAAAACTTATCATTTTTCACACAGTTTCTCATTTAAGCTTTCCGGCTACGCGTCCGGACTGTGCACGCAAATCGAGGTAACTCTAAATGAGGTTTTCAAGGTCTCGGAATCGTAGAATTTAATTTAAAACAAGTGATGACCGTTTGGGTCATCACAATAGTATTAGAATATAAAACATGTTAGAAGTGTGAAACAGTTTGGGGGTGAAGACATATCAGGAGTGAAAAACAATTTAGGAAACATTCTGAACAAAGGTTTAGCAAACCAAAAGCACACAGAACATAGTCACAAAACCTCAAGGCAAAGACTCACATTCAACTTGGTTTATTAGTTAACCCTAAGTGATCATATGGCATGCTGAGGACAAACCATTTCACAGAGAGGGGATCAGGGGTTGGGGAACACAGGAATCTAGAATCAGGAGCACATAGAAACATGGTGGTAGGAAAGCATGCTAGTTAACAGGAGATCATTAAGTCTAACAGCCATACTTAAGGGTAGAAATAATTACACTGGCTTAAAGCAATAGACAGGAAAAGTTGAAACTTAAACACAGAAGTAAGCTTGTTGACAATAAACATAAAAGATTGTAATCTGAACACAGAAGTAAACATGTTGGTCTAAAGCAACGAACAAAAGGTAAACATGCTAATTAAGATGATAAACAGGAAAGAGACGAAGTTAAGCACAGTAATAAGCATGCTGATTAAAATACATAAGATGCATGGATTAGATTGAGGTAAAGTAACATATGAAGGAGCACATAAGTTCAGTCTTCGTAGTATAATAAACAACATTAGGCATAGAGACATACCAATTAAAGGAAGCAGAAACAGAAGGTAAAGTAGGCAGGATTCAACAGCCTAGCCTTGGCTTTCAGTCGGCTAGACAAGCAATGAACACAAGTAGGGGACAGAGAGAGAGAGAGATGAGAGAAAGTTTTTGTGTGTGTGTGTGTTTTAACTATTGTTTGTTGTTTAAAGAAGTCAGAATGAGAGTTTATATAGCACTTAGTAAGGTAGGTGTTGTGCCCCCTTTTTCCCTCTTTGCATCGGGAGATTGGGTTTAATGACATTTGGGCATAGGGCAACTCGTTCCTTTTGGGAACTGGGTTTTGCATTTGAAGAGTCGCCACCTAAAGATTTATGGTGCATTAGGACACCTACAAGGTTCACTACTAAGTTGTTTGATAACCAGAGATAGGGTAAGGGCTTGAAATTATCCTAAGGGGAAGGTGTTAGGCACCCCTCAGGATCCACTAGTGTGGTTCCCGGCCAGATTGTTCTTTGTGAATTTGTGCAATTAGCAAGTAAACAGATAAGGCTCAAATAAGAGGGTATTTTA
Organism: Nicotiana attenuata; assembly: GCF_001879085.1. Lineage (NCBI taxonomy): Eukaryota > Viridiplantae > Streptophyta > Magnoliopsida > Solanales > Solanaceae > Nicotiana > Nicotiana attenuata. Next base: position 49,580,294 of record NC_031991.1, read on the forward strand.
ATACACAAACGCTTGGAAGTAAAATAGAGCAATCATTAAAAAAATTGATTTTTTTGAAAAGAACTCATAATGCTTTAAAGGCAAAGAAAGAGAGAGGAGGGGGTCCTAGGTTTATTTATAATATGGATCACATCAATTCAATACCCGGTAATCACTCCTCAAAAGAGGGGCTACACGTGGTATTAGCGTACTGGTCATCATATCCATATCTACCATTCCCACCTCATTAAGGTACTAAAGCGCGGATTGGTCTCGACCACTATTGCATGCTATTACCCGTCCCATTCCTATCAGTCCCGGAGGCACTTAGGACTACTAGTCCTAAAGGGGAGGGATATTAGGCTGACTTTGAGGTTTCAAAGGTGAAAAAGCTAAGGAGACATACAAAGCACATAGGACAGCACATTAAAAGGGAAGCACGTAAACACTGAAGGCTCATGTATACCTCCTCAAGCAAAGCAACCAAAGTAGCATGACTCGAACAACAATCAAAGGTCTCAATCTAAAAAATACTAATGCAAAGGGATTTTAAGTTGTTGAAGCAGACCAATTTATTACATAACTCAGATAAGAAGTCTGAATCAGGCCAGCCTGCTAGTTGTAGCAATTACTAGTTAACAGAAACGGGCTCAGTTTTATTTGTTGTTATTACCTAAGGTTTACCTAAGTGTTTGGGTGAGATCTTATGAGCATAGTATCTATTACTGATTTAAAGTGTGGCAAAGCAATAACAGATTTAAAACGAGCGATTCGAGATCCTATAGGATGCTCTCTATAAAATGCTGATTTTAACATTATGAACATGATATCTGCTTATAGCCGTTTAGATCCTAAAACATGGTGTCTAAGTGTGGTAACGAACATGCATAATTTAAGGTAAATCCTATAGACATGGTGTCTAAATGCAGAATTCAACATGCAAAATTTAAAATGATTTATATAGACATGGTGTCTAAATACAGAATTGAACATGCAGAATTTAAAATGAGTCCTATAGACATGGTGTCTAAATGCAGAATTAAACATGCAGAATTTAAAATGAATCCTATATGCATGGTGTCTAAATGCAGAATTGAACAAGAAGGATTTAAAGCCAGTCCTATAGGCACGCTTTCTAAATGCAAAATTGAATCATTCAGAACACAAATCCTCTAGGCATGTTTTCTACCCTTGAGCATGCATAATTACTCATCCCATTTCCAATAGCCAACTCCGAGTGTTTATTATAAATTATTACAGACCAGTTGCTGAATTACATCAAGAAAATATGTAAAATAAGAAAATACAACCATAGGAAGCCTGATCCTGACTTGCTCTCTGAGTTATGGAACAAAACGCCTCAAATACCACTTGCTTCAAAGCCTTTCTCAGACCTGGGTGCGTCAAAGTTCCCTAAGGGTCTTAAGGGACCCTTAGGGGTCAGGTTTGGGTCATGCACAGCAATGTCCAATGCTGTCATGCCCCAAACCAACCACAGATACCAAACACCTTGGGGATTGGGGTTTAGGATTCATAGGCCATAATAAGTGAAAAAATTTATAAGAAAACATTAATTAAGAATATAAAGGGCAGATTACAGCATGCTTAACAATGGAACTTGATTGAATACAAACAGGAAACAAGCAAGGGTGCAGGAAATAGTAAAGAAACATGTTGTTGTTGATGCTGAAAATTAGTTAAAACATACCAGTAAGCGAGCTTCCCACAGCCTAGCCTTGGCTTTCAGCCGGCTAGGTAAGGCAGCACCACAAGTAGCAACAGAGAAAAGAGAGAGATTTTAGTGGAGTGTGTGTCTGAACTCAAGTATTTTATTCCTTGTGTTCGTCTTTCTTTTTTTCGTCCCTTTGAAAGAAAAGGATGTGGGTTTTTATAGTTTTTGAAAACATGTGAGAAATAAGGCAATAAGTAAAGTTCAATACAAATATGGAAACAATCAATAGTCAAAATCAATCAACCAAGTGATTCCCCTTTAATTGAGGAATCACTTGTTTAACGGGGCTAACAGGTTCAAAAGAAGGAAAGAAAAATCAGTTTGTAGGCAGACGGATTATTACCATAAAAAGAAGTAGTAAAACATTAAGTAAGCAATCGAGTCCAAGTACATAAGTACACTTATTTTGGGGAAAAGATTCAGTAAGGAAAAATAAGGAAAGGGATCAATTACTTTAACAGGCGAGTGAAATTAGAGTCCGCAAAAAGAGAAGTTTTAAAATCAGTCCCAAGATTGAAAATCAATCAAAGAAGGAACTTCAGCATATAAATAGAGTGCACAAACAATAGACATGTGAGGCCAAACTATTGGCAGAAGAAACAGCATGCAATAGTAGCACAAAGTTCAGCAAACATTCGAAGCATGCTAGTCTAGTAGGTCGAGTCATGTTGAGTCAATAGTGAAGAAAAAATAGAGTATCAGAAGCATGCAGAGGGTCTCATAATAACATATGAGAAAACCCTTCTGAAAAGTTAGGGTTTCTAAGCATAGTCGAGTTTCAAAGATAGTAAGAACCCAGAATCAGAGGAGTCACACAAAGAAAAGAGATGCTGAAACAAAGGAACTTCAAATCAAGTCAGGTATTCAAACGAGCAGTTTCAAACCCAAAGATATAGGTTTTTCTTTAACAGTATCAAGCTTAACAACAAATAAATCGAACAAATACTAGCAAACAGTTTCAGAAACTCGAATGAACCCAAAGAAATTAGGGTTTTATACATCAATCGAGTTCGAAGATGGTAAACAAGTAAATCAAACAAATACTTAGCAAATAGTCTCAGAAACTCGAATGAACCCAAAAGAAATTAGGGTTTTTAACATGCTAAACTCAGATAGGAGAACGACAAGAGCAAAACATAATAAAATCAGAAACACGTTAAGATCAGAGAAGATGCTTCAAATAATTTAGAAGAAAAACCCTAATCGGAGAAGATGAAGAGTCTTTTGTTTTTTGAAAGCAAAATTAAAGAAGCTTCGAGAATGCGTTTAAAAACTCATAGCAAGCACGGATCTAAGGTAAACCTGAAAGAAGTCGAAAAGACCTTAGAGATTAGGGTTTCAGAAGAACCCAGAAAAGGTGAGAGAGGCTTTGAAAGTTACCGATCTAAACAGGAGAGTCAAAGGTCTGACTCGAATAGCAATGGCTGGCCGGAGAAAGGTCAGAGATGATCGGAGAAAGGTCATCGAGCAAAGACTGGACCAAGCCCCTTCAGAGTCTGGTCATGAGACCACAGAACTAAACACGTAGAAGCCATAGAAGGCTGGTACAGGTCTCCGATGACCTCGAAAGGCCATGGATTAGGGTGGCGGAGGCTAGGGTTTGGGGTTGTTGTAGAGAGGATTTGGGAGAGAAGAAGAGTTCAAGGGCGGCGGATTGTGAATAATGAATTAGGTTTGAGGGGTCTTTTGGGTTTAATTAGGAAAGGGTAGCCGGTGGCCGTTGATCTAAATGATCAACGACTGAGATTTAAAGGGCTAGGTGGGGATCCGGGCATGGGTCAATTTAACTTGGTTGGGGTCGGGTATGAGTAGGAATTGGGTTGGGGTAAATTGGGGCAGAATTTAGGCCATAATAGAAATGAAATCTGGCTAGATTTTAAATAGCCATTTTTCCCATTTGATTTATAAAAATAATTAAATAATTTCTGGAAATAAAGTAAAGGTACTAAAATGATTTATGACACATAATAATTATTTAAAAATACCGGACTTAATTTTATGAATATAAACGCAGTAAAATCTTAAAAGAGGCTAATATTGCAATTATATGCAATTTAGCTTTAAAAAAACTAAATAAATTTGCAAAAATGTGCAAAAATTCCCTTGGCTATATTTTAGTATAGATATAAAAGTGCAATAAGTAAATCACCAAAATGATAATTTTGGAAGCAATAATTGGATATTTTATGGATAAAGTAGGAGAATAAATAGATTTAAAAATCTTTTAAAATTGAGGAAAAGTAATGAAACACTTGGATATACTTATATATACATACATATACCATTTTGAAGTTATTTTTCATATTGAAAATATATAGGGAAAAATTGGGTGTCAACAGCTGCCCCTCTTTACCCGGGAATGATGAAAGAGTTTTCGGAGAAAGATATGATGGCCAATTTTGAGCGAGCGAAACGGTTTGGGAGAGGTTCAGGCTGTAACCTGGCTTCTGAGCTGCCTACATATCCCTGATTTTACAGGAATCAGGCCATATGTAGTTCAGAATCCGTCGGCGAAGTATGCTAAGGGGTAATTTCCAAGAACGGATGCAATATTTTGGGCTGGTCGAGTGAGTGGCTTACTGGAATGGTCAGGTTCGATGTGGCTGCGGCCACTGGAGCAGGCTCCTACCGGGACGGCCATTGCATGCTGGTTTTACCTGCAAATAGAAACAATACAAGCGTATATTGTGCATAAAATTAGACATGATGCAAGTTCCCGTTGGACCATGAATGTTGTCTTCGGACGGTTAGGATAACGTCCTTAGACCATGACGTCATGTGCCATGAAGCGTGTAATAAAGGATTCGCAGGCTATGAAATGATGCTCTCGGGCTATGAAAATGATGCCTCCGAACCATGATGCCTTTGAATAATGATATGCAAAAGATTGAAAGGGATCTTGAGGCCATGACATGGTGTTCTCAGGTTATGAGGATGGTGCCTCCGAACGATGACGCCTTTGGATAAGTTGGCGATATTTCAGCCCATGAAGGATGCAGTAGCATGTGGCGTTCTTTCAGCCATGCCATGTGGCGACGCAGATGCAGTATGAGGCGATCTTTCAGCCGTGCAGATGCAGTATGTGGCGATCTTTCAGCCATGCAGATGCAGTATGTGGCGATCTTTCAGCCATGCTAATATGAGGTGATCTTTCAGCCATGCAAATGCAGTATGAGGCGATCTTTCAGCCATGCAGATGCAGTATGAGGCGATCTTTCAGCCATGCAAATGCAGTATGAGGTGATCTTTCAGCCATGCCGATGCAATATGAGGCGATCTTTCAGTCATGCAGATGCAGTATGAGGCGATCTTTCAGCCATGCAGATGCAGAAGATGCAGATGGAGACAGCGTTTAGTCTCAGAAGGCAGAATGGTAGCCTTATGCAATGCAGAAAATGCAGATGGAGACAGCGTTTAATCTCGGAAGGCAGAATAGTAGCCTTATGCAATGTAGAAATGCAGATGGAGACAGCGTTTAGTCTCGGAAGGCAGAATAGGAGCCTTATGCAAGAAATAAAATGGCGAATGGTAACGAAGCTTTCTTAGCTGATAGCGGATTGCGATATTATGACTGCTGGGGACATTGTGACACACGGAATGTCGTTGGTGTGTGTGGATAGAAAATGTGGTTAAGTGCAATGGTCTGGAGAGTTGTATTCCTGAACAATGTTTGTCTCGTGAGTGTATAGTATGTTTGATGATTTCGCAATCCGAGTGCCTGCATCCAAAGAAAAATCGTGAGTTTTGTAAAAAGGGGAAGGTTAGTTCGTATCCCTGCTGGCTCTGCTTGACTTGTGGCTTCGATCTGGTGATAATGTGTGTATCACTGGGGTAGCGTTGCTAAACAAGGCAATTTCAATAATAAACATGCATGATTTCGTAAAAATATGACATAAGCATATAATTAAGAATAACTTTTTAGATGAACCGACGACTGTGACGTGGTTCAGGACATTGCAACCTCTCTTGCTACTCCTCCTCAAAATTCTGCCCCAACTTCCAATTTCGGAGGGGGGGGGGGGATGAAAATTTTATTTAATTATGACCGAACCCATAGGACTGCCTACGTATCCCCTCTTAAACGGGAATCAGGTCAGGCGTAGTTCAATTTTATCATGCATGGAAAACATAGAGATTACACATAGTAGTGCTTGACTATATCTGAATTAATCGGCTTTGGCCAAACTTCTCCATCCTTTTCTGCAAGTATGAGGGCTCCTCCTGTCAGAACCCGGTGAACCATGTACGGACCTTGGCAGTTGGGAGAGAAATTCCCTTTGGCTTCATCTTGATGCGGAAAAATTTTCTTTAACACCAGCTGTCCCTGTGTGAAATGTCTTGGCTTGACCCTTTTGTTGAAGGCTCTGGACATTCTGTTCTGATAGAGTTGACCATGGCAAACTGCGTTCATCCTCTTTCCGTCTATAAGAGCTAGTTGCTCATAACGACTTTTCACCGATTCTGCGTCGTCGAGCTCAGCTTCCTGTATGATCCTTAAGGAAGGAATTTCTACTTCGGCGGGAATGGCGGCTTCTGTACCATAAACCAGCATATAAGGGGTTGCCCCAGTTGATGTGCGGACTGTGGTGCGATACCCCAATAGAGCAAATGCTAACTTCTCGTGCCACTGTTTATGCTTTTCTATCATTTTCCTCAATATCTTCTTGATATTCTTGTTGGCGGCTTCCACAGCTCCATTCATTTGCGCCTGTAGGCTGTGGAGTTCTTGTGGCTAATCCTGAAGGTTTCACACATACCTTTCATTAGGTCACTATCGAGATTGGAGCCATTATCAGTGATGATCGACTCTGGGATACCGAATCGATAAACAATACGGTCGTGAACGAAGTGTGCCACGACATTCTTAGTTACTGCTCTGTACGATGCTGCTTCGACCCATTTGGTGAAGTAGTTGATGGCTACTAGGATAAACCTGTGTCCGTTGGAAGCAGCAGGCTCGACTTGTCCAATGACGTCCATTCCCCAGGCGACGAATGGCCATGGGAGCTTGTTGTTTGGAGCTCACTCGGAGGCACTCTTATCATGTCTCCATGAATCTGACAGCGATGGCATTTCCGAACATACTGGATGCAATCTGTCTCCATAGTCATCCAAGAGTAACCAGCCCGGAGTATCTTCTTTGCTAAAACAAAACCATTCATATGTGGACCGCAGGTCCCAGCATGAATTTCCTCTAGCAGCTTGGATGCTTCCTTTGCGTCGACACACCTTAATAATCCCAAATCCGGAGTCCTCCTATACAGGATTCCTCCGCTGTGAAAGAAATTGTTAGACAACCTCCTAGTGTGTGCTTTTGAGTATGATTGGCAAACTCCGGGTACTCTCCTTTCGCCAAATATTCCTTGATATCATGGAACCAAGGTTTTCCGCCCGCTTCCTCTTCAACATGGGCACATTAAGCTGGCTGATTATGAATTTTCACTGGAATGGGATCAATGAAATTCTTATCAGGATGCTGTATCATGGATAACAGGGTAGCCAATGCATCGGCGAATTCATTCTGGATTCTAGGAACATGTTGGAATTCTGTCTTTGTGAACCTCTTTCTCAATTCCTGTACATGATGCAGATACGGGAGTATCTTGGAGTTCTTGGTTGCCCATTCCTCTCGTACCTGATGTATGAGTAAATCTGAATCTCCAATTATTAGCAGCTCTTGAATGTTCATGTCAATGGCCATTTTTAGCCCTAAGATGCAAGCTTCGTATTCTGCCATGTTGTTGGTGCACGGGAACCTGAGTTTGGAGGACACCGGATAATGCTCACCGATTTTTGATACTAGGACCGCCCCTATGCCAACTCCTTTGAAATTTGCTGCTCCATCAAAAAACATTCTCCAACCATCATAGGATTCTGCAATGTCTTCTCCTATGAATGATACCTCCTCGTTACGAAAATACGTTTTCAGGGGTTCGTATTCTCCATCCACGGGATTTTCAGCAAGGTGATCTGCTAGTGCTTGTCCCTTGACCGCTTTCTGAGTTACGTAGACAATGTCGAACTCGCTTAACAGGATTTGGCCCTTGGCTAGCTTGCCAGTGGGCATGGGAATTTGAAAGATGTACTTTAAAGGATCCATCCTTGATATGAGATATGTAGTATAGGCACAGAAGTAATGCCTTAGCTTCTGAGCCACCCAAGTCAAAGCACAACAGGTGCGCTCCAAAAGAGAATACCGGGCTTCATACGGAGTGAACTTCTTGCTGAGATAATAGATGGCCTGTTCCCTTCTTCCTATTTCATCATGTTGCCCCAGAAAACAACCGAAAGCTCCGTCCAACACCGCAAGGTAGAGTAATAGAGGTCTACCTGGCTTAGGTGGGACCAAGACTGCTGGTGTTGGTATTCCTTGATTCTATCGAAGGCCTTTTGACAGTCATCGTCCATTTGGTAGCGGCATCCTTCTTCAACATCTTAAAATTGGCTCGCAGATGACTGTGGGTTGTGCTATGAATCGGCTGATATAGTTTAGTCTTCCCAAGAAACTCATCACGTCCTTCTTGTTCTTTGGCGGTGGTAGCTCTTGAATGGATTTGACTTTTGATGGATCCAGTTCTATTCCTCGGCGGCTCACGATAAACCCAAGTAACTTCCCGGCAGGAACCCCAAATGCGCACTTTGCGGGGTTTAGTTTCAAGTTGTACCTCCGCAATCTGTTGAAAAACTTCCTCAGAACTTTTATGCGGTCAGCGGACTTCTTGGATTTGATGATAACGTCATCCACGTATACCTCTATCTCCTTGTGTATCATGTCATGGAAAATGGTAGTCATGGACCACATGTAGGTGGCTCCTGCATTCTTCAGGCCGAATGGCATCATCTTGTAACAATACATTCCCCACGGCGTAATGAAAGCCGTTTTTTCAGCATCTTCTTCATCCATCCAAATCCGATGGTAACCAGCGAAACAATCCACGAATGACTGCAGTTCATGCTTGGCGCAATTGTCAATCAGGATGTGTATGTTCGGCAGAGGGAAGTCGTCTTTGGGACTGGCCTGGTTGAGATCCCGGCAGTCGACACAGACTCTGACCTTCCCATCCTTCTTTGGCACCGGCACTATGTTGGCTAACCATGTCGGGTATTCTACTACCCTGAGAACCTTAGCTTTGACTTGCTTAGTGACTTCTTCCTTGATTTTCAAACTCATATCTGGCTTGAACTTTCTGAGCTTCTGCTTTACCGGCGGACATGTCGGATCAGTTGGCAGTTTGTGAGCCACAATAGACGTACTTAGACCGGTCATGTCGTCATATGACCAGGCGAATATGTACTCATATTCCCTTAGAAATTCTGTGTATTCCTTCTTTTCTGATGGCGATAAGTGAACGCTGATTCGTGTTTCCTTGACGTTTTCTGCATCTCCCAGGTTAACAAATTCTGTCTCGTCCAGGTTGGACTAAGGTCTATTCTCAAAGTTCTCAACTTCTTTGACGATCTCCTCTGGTATGTCATCTTCCTCTGAATCAATGTCTGTTTGTTGTGTTGCCTTATTGCATGTCACAGTCGTGGGTTCATCAAGATTAGTAATAGTGATGCTGTATAAGTAAAGTAATGAGAGAAGAATAACAATGAGTGTTGATTCATAAGAAAAGGTCGAAATGCTTTTGATAAATTTCATAATTGTTCGAACATTGAAGATCTTATTGCGGGAAAAAATGCGAAAAGAAAATCATCTAGTAAATAAAAACAGTGCATGATGCTTGTTTTAGCCTTGCTACCCCGAGGCTCACCGGGCTCTGGTTGTCCTGATAGTCCAGTTATTGAGGTGTGCTCCTCTGCTTACAGCCTGTATGGAAGGGCCTTCCTCCCCCTCTTCCTCAAGGATAACACAGCAATCCATATCATTGTCCTCTAAAAAAAAGTTTTTTACTGCTGCGAGCGCCTCTTCTTCGTCCGTCCCATGGACGACGTCAACCTGTTGAAAAATCTATTCTAAGTGCGGTATCGGCTGCTCCAATGGGTAGTAAGGACCACGCCATGGCGGCGACCGGTTGTTGAACTCTTCCCAAGTGTACTCGTATCCCAGACCGAAGGTAGTGCTGTGCTTCTTGAGCTTTATGGGTTTAGCAATCCCCTGGAGGTTTTGCCGAGCCCCTTGCCAGGTTCGTACCCACTCCAATTCAATATACTCTCGATCTTGTTGTCCCACCATTTATCCTTGTCTACAGCATTGACTAGCTCGATGTGGTGGTATCTCTCTCCACCTAACTTTCTTCTTCCCCCTACTGTCTCTATATATAGGATTGCTGCCGTCACTATGAATGATTACTTCGTGGTGATTCCATTCAAACTTTACGGCCTGATGCAGTGTTGAAGCCACAGCCCCCGCAGAATGAATCCAAGGGCGCCCTAACAGCAGGTTGTAGGATGCTGGCACATCTATCACTTGAATGTCAACCTCGAACCAAGTCGGTCCCATCTGCAGACACAGGCTAATCTCACCGATGGCGGACCTCTGAGACACATCAAAGGCTTTCACGTTGATTGCTACCTCTTTTATCTCGTGCAGGCCTTTGCCCAACTTCTTGAGTGTTATCAATGGACATATATTAAGGCTAGAACCCCCATCGATCAGGATCCTAGTGATGAAGTAGTCTTCACGTTGCACGGTGATATGCAATGCTTTGTTGTGACACAACACTTCAGGCGGCAGCTCGTCCTCACAGAAGGTGATTTTATGGCTTTCTAAGACTTGTCCCACCATATTACCCATTTCCCCGCGACTGATGTTGCTTGGCACGTAGGCTTCACTTAGCACCTTTAGCAGAGCATTTTTGTGTGCCTTGGAATTCTACAGTAGTGAGAGGATGGATATCTGTGCCGATGTTTTGTTCAGCTGGTTGATGACCGAGTACTCTTTGGCCTGTATTTTTCTCCAAAAGTCGTCCGGACCTGTCTCAATGATGGGTGGCCGGTTGGGGGCCTGCTTGCTGGACTCAGCTAGGTATTCAGAGGTATAGACTCTCGCTGTTCTTGTCATTCCTTGTGCTGCAACAGTCTCTTCGAACCTGACCTTGCCTTTCCTCCTAGCCTCGGCTGTGTAATCCCCGGGTATAGATTTTGTGTGGAATAATGGCATGACGGACATCGCCACTGGGATTGGTGCGGCCACCTTTACTTCGAATGGATCATGTTTTTTGGGTGGCAAAACTGCAACTTCAAACGGTGCTGGTGCTTTTGTTGATGCTGCCTCGAACTCAAGAGGGATAGACACATCTACCCCAGTGACTTTAGATGGTTGGATCTGGACTATGATGGGGTTGAGAGTGACTGCTGGCTTCTTTGGATCATCGCCTTCCGTGATCAACCGGATTGATCCCTCGGGATCCCAATCATCTTCTATTTCAATCATGTGGACAACCCCGCCTTTGTGGTCTGGCAAGGGGTTTTTACGGACATTCGGAGCGGCTTCCTTTGCTACAATGACCTTGTTATCAATCAGGGACTGTATCTTATCTTTTGAAGAGCGACATTCATCGATGGTGTGTCCCTTCATGCCAGAGTGGTATGCACAAGATTTGTTTGGGTTAACTGACTGAGAAGGATTCTCAGGGGTTGAAGCAGGGATGGGGGTGACATAACCAGCGGTTTTGAGTCTCTCATATAGCTGGTCAATGGGTTCAGCAATGGCTGTATATTGTTTGGGAGGCCTGCGGTCAAAATTTGGTCGGGGTCTAGGGAAGTTCTGACGGGCAGGAGGTGACTGATAGTGGGATGGTTGAGCATTATAAGTTTGGTAGACATGTGCAGGTTGGGAATATCTGGGCGAAGTAGGCTGATATATGGGAGGCGGAGATGGTTGATAGGCAGGTGGTGAGGGTGCTTGGTAGTTCGGAGTGGGCTGATAGGTGAGTGGAGGTGTTGGGTAGGTTTGGCATTTGATAGGAGATTTGGTTCTTTGTGCAACCATCACGGCTCCTACGTCCCTCTTTTTGGACATACCACCAGACTGTAAGGCCTTATTTGTGGCTTGCAAGGCCTCGAAGTTTGTAACCATACCGCTCTTAATACCTTCTTCAATTCGTTCCCCCAGTTTGATAATGTCAGAAAATTTGTGGCCCTCGATCATCATTAGTCGTTCATAGTATTGCGGATCTTGGGCCCGGACAAAGAATTTGTTCATCTGTTCCTCTTCTAAGGCAGGTCTGACCTTAGCAGATTCGGACCTCCAGCGAGTAGCATACTCGCGAAATGTTTCTGTAGGCTTCTTCTTTAGATTCTGAATATAGAACACATCCGGCACGTTCTCTGTGTTAAACCTGAACTTGTCCATGAAATCGGACGCCATGCCTACCCAGCTTGACCATTTCTTTGGATCCTGGCTGATGTACCAAGACAGCGCATCTCCTTTTAGGCTCCTCATGAACAGTTTCATGCGGACTATCTCGTCTTTCCCTACCCCAACCAGCTTGTCACAATACGTCCTCAAATGGACCCTTGGATCGCCTGTACCGTCAAACATCTCGAACTTTGGAGGTTTGTACCCCTCGGGCAGTTCAACATCAGGCTATATGCAGAGATCTTCGTAATTCAGCCCTCAATTCCCTTATTTCCTTCAATGCCCTGAATCCGGCTAGTTAATTTCTTAAGTTCTTCAGCCAGGTTCCTGATGAGCAAGTCTTTATCATCAGACTCGGGTGTGCCTGAGATGGGTTGGGTGGAGAGTGGCATGGTCTCCACGTAGATGGGGGTGTTATGATGGGTGTGGAAGTGGTCATTTGTGGAATTTTGGAGTTCTGGGAGAAGTAACGGGGTGTTGTTTGAGTTATGGCAGGTGTTGCATTGGGTTTTTGGCGGAACAGTATGAGGAGTGGATGATTCTGTTGCTTCGGGATGTTTTGAGGTGGTGTAGGGTTTTGAGTATTGGGAAAGGTGATATCTGGGGTGCTGAGCGAGAATGACAAGCTTGCCAGATTCCGAACCTGGTCGAGCTCTTCCTGGAACTTCAGCAATTTTTGTTCAAGCTGGGATACATTTCCCTGAGTACCATGACTATTAGTGACCTCTACCCGTTCAGTTGAATTCTCCTTTCTGACATTGTTCAAATCTTCCATCTTGCCTTGTTCTTGTTTTTGATAGGACTAAGAGGAGGAGTGGGTGGAGGGCCCTGGATCTCGTGGAATAGGATGATGTTGCCAGAGTGCACGAACAGTAACCTTTGGGAAGGGGAATAAAAACAAAAAGTAAAAAAAAAGGTAACCAAGTTAGTGAGGATTATAGGAAGTATTGCAATATTTAAACACATAGTGCGGGAACGTAAATCGTGTCCTAATTTGGGGACCTCGTTGTGCCCGAGGTAGGCCTAGCGACAAGTTGATTAGGAGAACTTAGAATGCTAAATGCTTCATTTTATTGATAAAAATAGACGAATCCCAAAATGACACTAAATAAACAAGAAATGAAATCACTAATGGCCATTGGCCTTATTACATTTTATAAAGCGGAAAGATAAACTCCTATCTATTTGGTCCCAGAAGGACCCTCCCCAGATTTGGCATCCTTTGCTCCGTCGAACAGCTTCCCCAACTCGTGAAGTCCCAGCAATAGGTAGGCCCTGGCCAGATATCCGCCTTCGGTTCCTTCAGCATTTTGGCAGTCTTTGACCCTCTTGAGAAACTTTCTTTCTAACTCCACTATGCCTCGCTCCAAGTATCCAAGTCGCTTGTTGGCACTAACAGCCATGTCCTTCCATTCCTCAATTAACTTCTGGTTAGATTCTTGTATCTCGTGGTGCTCTCTTTCGTACTCCCGGATTCTCTTGCGTAATTGGTTGTATTTGACATGTGCCTCGGCCCTTCCATCTATAATCTTGTGACCTCGAGCAAACCCTGGCTGGCCCAGACCATCATGGTTGTCTTCCAACCAACCTGAGTAGAAAGGAGCGCAACCAGCATGATACCTGTCTGGCTCGATGGTATCTTTCCCCATTATGATCTTGCAGTGCCACATATGTTGTGCTTAGCACTTGTAAGGACTATCATCCTCTTGGAAGTCAGCTCGGAAATTACTCATCTTGTCGACCCTGGGTATAACCTGCTTCCTACCAGCTTGCCTCATAACCCGAAGCGGGACGTAAAGGTGTGTCCCCCTGAGACCAATCAATATTAGGAAAGGCGCGTCTCTTGATCGGGCAATGAATTCCTCCGTTAGAAACCATTCGAACATCCACTGAATTTGCTCCTCGACTAAATTATCAAATAGTTTGACCCATCCTTTAGCATCCTCTGGCTGAGCAAACATGTCAGGGATGTAATTCATTAGCTTTGGGTGATGGAAAGCGATGTGATCATCCCAGTCCCTACGCCGGATTTCTTGTCGATATTCGCCTCTCTAGAGATATTCCATGAGCCAAAGTTGGAGTAATAGATTGCAGCCTTCAAAGTGTTTTACTCCTTGCTGACACTTCTCCAAAGCTCGGTATATGTCTGCGATAATCATGGGTACAATGCTGAATGCCTTCCCATCAATCCCTTCCATTAGGGTTTTGGTTACCATAGCCAGCCTAGTGTGGATCCTTGCTTTCTTCATTGGAAACACGACCAGCCCCAGGAAACAGAACATGAAGACGAAAACTCTGCGATGGATGTGTCCCAAAGATGTGATGGCAAATTCGCCAGAGTAGGTACGATAAGATTTGCTGTGACCGTACCTTTCATACAAGTAATCTAAAGGAATGTATGAATCCTTCAAGCATGTTAACTCTAGATTCTTCTTCAAACTCATCATTTTAAGGAAGCCCCTACCTTTGCGGTTCTCAGGCATTAGCAAACCCGGAGTTTCCCACGCCAAACCGGCCAATCCTCCTATTTCCTCTAGCAAGGGTGTCATTTCGATGTCCCCAAAGCGGAACACAACCCTTTTACAATCCCAAAACAATGTGGCATCTTCTATGATCTTGTTATTGGGTTGGATCTCCAGGAGGGAAGGTAGATTTCCTAGATATTTTCGGATGAGAGTTTGATCACTAGAGTGAAGATCTTTCCACCATCTTAGCAGTCTTGGGTGGATATTGGTAACCATGCCGAATCTGGGGATTTTGTGCCTCATTGTCTGCAAAACAGAAGGGTTAGACCCTACCCCCACCAGACTCGACTATTTAACATCAACAATTAACATTAGGCATTTAGTTCTCCAAATTAATGCACAGAATGTGATGATGTCCGTTTGGGTTTAGGGAAACCCAGTGGACTTTGGACAGGGCTATCTTAAAGGATCATTATGTGGACAACATAACTGACCCAGCTAGGTTTGACCATGATGCATGCACAATTTAAACAGAGTAAGGTTTCTATGGGGTTTTAGACTGGTACCCTTGAGCGGACAACTCAAGGGGGAAAGGCACGGAACCATCGACTACACCGTTGATCGACTTGTTTTACCGCAAATATGCCTTTCCGAATTTAGGGGGGTAATGATATAGGAAGAGTGCAACCACTCATTATAAGCGTTGCTAAATATTTGTTTTGGCACGAGTGGAGTATGATGTTGAGCATGATTATGCAATAATTAAAAGCATGTTGACATGTATTTGCACATTAAGAAAGCGATAAATACAGCAGTTTCATAATTTAAAGCAATAAAGGAAAGAAAACAAGGAAAATGTGTTAGTTTTGCTTTTAAAGAAGAAATTAAATGCTTAAAGGAATTAAATAGATAATTGCACATAGAGAGAGGTACAAATTCACAAGAATAATCTGAAATGGTAAAAGCCTAAAAATCCCTAGCAGAGTCGCCATGCTGTCGCGCCCCCTTTTTTCCCTCTTTGCATCGGGAGATCGGGTTTATGACATTTGGGTATAGGGCAACTCGTTCCTTTTGGGAACTGGGTTTTGCATTTGAAGAGTCGCCACCTAATAATTTATGGTGCATTAGGACACCTACAAGGTTCACTACTAAGTTGTTTGACAACTAGAGATAGGGTAAGGGCTTGAAATTATCCTAAGGGGAAGGTGTTAGGCACCCCTCAGGATCCACTAGTGTGGTTCCCGGCCAGATTGTTCTTTGTGAATTTGTGCAATTAGCAAGTAAACAGATAAGGCTCAAATAAGAGGGGATTTTAATACACAAACGCTTGGAAGTAAAATAGAGCAATCATTAAATAAGATGATTTTTTTTAAAAGAAATCATAATGCTTTAAAGGCAAAGAAAGAGAGGGAGGGGTTCCTAGGTTTATTTATTATATGGATCACATCAATGCAATACCCGGTAATCACTCCTATAAAGAGGGGATACACGTGGTATTAGCGCACCGGTCATCATATCCATATCTACCCTTCCTACCCCATTAAGGTACTAAAGCGCAGATTGGTCTCGACCACTATTGCATGCTATTACCCGTCCCATTCCTATCAGTCCCGGAGGCACTTAGGACTACTAGTCCTAAAGGGGAGGGATATTAGGCTGACTTTGAGGTTTCAAAGGTGAAAAAGCTAAGGCGACATACAAAACACATAGGACAGCACATTAAAAGGGAAGCACGTAAACACTGAAGGCTCATGTATACCTCCTCAAGCAAAGCAACCAAAGTAGCATGACTCAAACAACAATCAAAGGTCTGAATCTAAAAAATACAAATGCAAAGCGATTTTAAGTTGTTGAAGCAGACCAATTTATTACATAACTCAGATAAGAAGTCCGAATCAGGCCTGCCTGCTAGTTGTAGCAATTACTAGTTAACAGAAACGGGCTCAGTTTTATTTGTTGTTATTACCTAAGGTTTGCCTAAGTGTTTGGGTGAGATTTTATGAGCATAGTATCTATTACTGATTTAAATTGTGGCAAAGCAATAACAGATTTAAAACGAGCGATTCGAGATCCTATAGGCATGCTCTCTATAAAATACTGATTTTAACATTATGAACATGATATCTGCTTATAGCCGTTTAGATCCTAAAACATGGTGTCTAAGTGTGGTAACGAACATGCAGAATTTAAGGTAAATCCTATAGACATGGTGTCTAAATGCAGAATTGAACATGCAAAATTTAAAATGATTTATATAGACATGGTGTCTAAATACAGAATTGAACATGCAGAATTTAAAATGAGTCCTATAGACATGGTGTCTAAATGCAGAATTAAACATGCAGAATTTAAAATGAATCCTATATGCATGGTGTCTAAATGCAGAATTGAACAAGAAGGATTTAAAGCCAGTCCTATAGGCACGCTTTCTAAATGCAAAATTGAATCATTCAGAACACAAATCCTCTAGGCATGTTTTCTACCCTTGAGCATGCATAATTACTCATCCCATTTCCAATAGCCAACTCCGAGTGTTTATTATAAATTATTACAGACCAGTTGCTGAATTACATCAAGAAAATATGTAAAATAAGAAAATACAACCATAGGAAGCCTGATTCTGACTTCCTCTCTGAGTTATGGAACAAAACGCCTCAAATACCACTTGCTTCAAAGCCTTTCTCAGACCTGGGTGCGTCAAAGTTCCCTAAGGGTCTTAAGGGACCCTTAGGGGTCAGGTTTGGGTCATGCACAGCAATGTCCAATGCTGTCATGCCCCAAACCAACCACAGATACCAAACACCTTGGGGATTGGGGTTTAGGATTCATAGGCCATAATAAGTGAAAAAATTTATAAGAAAACATTAATTAAGAATATAAAGGGCAGATTACAGCATGCTTAACAATGGAACTTGATTGAATACAAACAGGAAACAAGCAAGGGTGCAGGAAATAGTAAAGAAACATGTTGTTGTTGATGCTGAAAATTAGTTAAAACATACCAGTAAGCGAGCTTCCCACAGCCTAGCCTTGGCTTTCAGCCGGCTAGGTAAGGCAGCACCACAAGTAGCAACAGAGAAAAGAGAGAGATTTTAGTGGAGTGTGTGTCTGAACTCAAGTATTTTATTCCTTGTGTTCGTGTCTTTGAAAGAAAAGGATGCAGGTATTTATAGTTTTTGAAAACATGTGAGAAATAAGGCAATAAGTAAAGTTCAATACAAATATGGAAACTATCAATAGTCAGAATCAATCAACGAAGTGATTCCCCTTTAATTGAGGAATCACTTGTTTAACGGGGCTAACAGGTTCAAAAGAAGGAAAGAAAAATCAGTTTATAGGCAGACTGATTATTACCATAAAAAGAAGTAGTAAAATATTAAGTAAGCAATCGAGTCCAAGTACAGAGATACACTTATTTTTGGGAAAAGATTCAGTAAGGCAAAATAAGGAAAGGGATCAATTACATTAACAGGTGAGTGAAATTAGAGTCCGCAAAAAGAGAAGTTTTGAAATTAGTCCCAAGATTGAAAATCAATCAAAGAAGGAACTTCAGCATATAAATAGAGTGCACAAACAATAGACATGTGAGGCCAAACTATTGGCAAAAGAAACAGCATGCAATAGTAGCACAAAGTTCAGCAAACATTCGAAGCATGCTAGTCTAGTAGGTCGAGTCATGTTGAGTCAATAGTGAAGAAAAAAAAGAGTATCAGAAGCATGCAGAGGGTCTCATAATAACATATGAGAAAACCCTTCTGAAAAGTTAGGGTTTCTAAGCATAGTCGAGTTTCAAAGATAGTAAGAACCCAGAATCAGAGTAGTCACACAAAGAAAAGAGATGCTGAAACAAAGGAATTTCAAATCAAGTCAGGTATTCAAACGAGCAGTTTCAAACCCAAAGACATAGGTTTTTCTTTAATAGTAGCAAGCTTAACAACAAATAAATCGAACAAATACTAGCAAAAAGTTTCAGAAACTCGAGTGAACCCAAAGAAATTAGGGTTTTCAACATCAGTCGAGTTCGAAGATGGTAAACAAGTAAATCAAACAAATACGTAGCAAATAGTCTCAGAAACTCGAATGAACCCAAAAGAAATTAGGGTTTTTAACATGCTAAACTTAGATAGGAGAACGACAAGAGCAAAACATAATAAAATCAGAAACACGTTAAGATCAGAGAAGATGCTTCAAATAATTTAGAAGAAAAACCCTAATCGGAGAAGATGAAGAGTCTTTTTTTTTGAAAGCAAAATTAAAGAAGCTTCGAGAATGCGTTTAAAAACTCATAGCAAGCACGGATCTAAGGTAAACCTGAAAGAAGTCGAAAAGGCCTTAGAGATTAGGGTTTCAGAAGAACCCAGAAAAGGTGAGAGAGGCTTCGAAAGTTACCGATAACAAGAGAGTCAAAGGTCTGACTCGAATGGCCATGGCTTGCCGGAGAAAGGTCAAAGATGACCGGAGAAAGGTCATGGAGCAAAGACTGGACCAAGACCCTTCAGAGTCCGGTCATGAGACCACAGAACTAAACACGTAGAAGCCATGGAAGGCTAGTACAGGTCTCCGATGACCTCGAAAGGCCATGGATTAGGGTGGCGGCGGCTAGGGTTTGGGGTTGTTGTAGAGAGGATTTAGGAGAGAAGAAGAGTTCAAGGGCGGCGGATTGTGAATAATGAATTAGCTTTGAGGGGTCTTTTGGGTTTAATTAGGAAAGGGCAGCCAGTGGTCGTTGATCTAAATGATCAACGGCTGAGATTTAAAGGGTTAGGTGGGGATCCGGGCACGGGTCAATTTAACTGGGTTGGGGTCGGGTATGAGTAGGAATTGGGTTGGGGTAAATTGGGGTAGAATTTAGGCCTTAATTGAAATGAAATCTGGCTAGATTTTAAATAGCCATTTTCCCCATTTGATTTATAAAAATAATAAAATAATTTCTGTAAACAAATTAAAGGTACTAAAATGATTTATGACACATAATTAATTATTTAAAAATACCGGACTTAATTTTGTAATATAAACGCAGTTAAATCTTAAAAGTGGCTAATATTGCAATTATATGCAGTTTAGCTTTAAAAATACTAAATAACTTTGTAAAAATGTGAAAAAATTCCCTTGGCTATATTTTAGTATAGATATAAAATTGCAATAAGTGAATCACCAAAATGATAATTTTGGAAGCAATAATTGGATTTTTTATGGATAAAATAGAAGAATAAATAGATTTAAAAATCTTTTAAAATTGAGGAAAGGTAATGAAACACTTGGATATACTTATATATACATACATATACCATTTTGAAGTTATTTGCATACTGAAAATATATAGGAAAAAATTGGGTGTCAACAGTAGGACAAATAAGGTAAAGAATAAATCAGAGTTCATAAAACAGGGTAGTCAAATAAATCAATCAGTTAATTGGGGACTTAACTCGATCAATTCCGACAGAAGAATCCGGAAAGGACCCCCTTAAATTGGGGAGAATCCTTTAACAATTTAGATTGGGATTCAAATAAGGTAAACAAATCAGTCATATACCATATAAGAGTCAATTAAATCCCTAAATCAGACTAATAGTCTAATTAAGGCAAGTAGTACTAATTAAAGTCACAAATAAGGAAAATAGGTAAATCACAGAGAAGTACTGATTTTAACAAGAAAATATAATTCGAACGCTAAATAAAATCAGTCAATATATTTGATTGACAGAGATAAACAAATAACGGGAAAAAGATTGAAGTAATCAGTGCAATAAACAGAAAGACCTAGGGTTTAAAGCATATACACATAATTAGTCAAAACAGTAAAGATAATAAGATTTAAACACTTGGAAGTTAAAAACCCTTTGAAGAGAACTTAGGACGAAACCCTAGTTCTTAGAAAATACTAGAATCGAATAATAATAAGGAACACCGAAGGTTTTTTCGAAGAAAATACCAAATAACACTTAAACGTTTCAGATCTACAAGGATCTGAACAGACCCGAGTAGCATAAGATTAGGGTTTTAAGAAAAATGACAGAGATGGAAGAGACCTGGTTTAAACCCATAAATTCGAGCCATAAACAGGAAGAAAAATAATACTCACAAACGGAAATGGCCATAGACAGGCCTATGAAAGGTTTCAAACAAAAACTCCAAGTTGAATGTCTTCGAGATTCTTTCATGAATCGACATAATCGAACCACCAGAAGAGGTAGAAGGCCGGCAAGGGTCGGAGAACACACAGAAACTCCATAGACGGGAGTTTTTGCCGGTGACGGCGATTAAGGTTAGGGGCAAGTTGAGAGAGAGTCGGAGAGGTTACGGAACAAAGCCGACGGAAATGAAAGAGTGAAGGGAGTTAGGGGGTCATTTGGGATTAATATGGTAAGGTTAATTGTGGACCGTCAATCTAAAAGATCTACGACCACGATTAAACGGGGTTATTGGGTCGGGCAGGTATATGTTGGGCCTGGGGGGTAAATTGGGCTAGTTTTAAAAGGATTTGGGCTAATATTTAGGGGTTAGGCCCGAAAAATTAAAGAAATTAAAGAGGCTATTTGTTAAATATCCAATTAATTAATAAAATAATTTGTAAAACAATTAACAGATTATAAAAAATGATTTTTGTGCATGAAAATATTTTAAGACAATCACTCGATATTATAAAAATGCAAAAAGCTATTTTCTGGTGAGATAATGTAATAATGCATACATAGGCTATTTTTTGCAAAATATGCAATTATAGTCTTAAAAATGCAAGTGTAATTATAAGAAATGAAATTAAAGTGTTTGAACACTCATATGAACATAAATGATGAATTTAGATGATTAAATCATCATAAAATAATATGAGGGATAGTTTTGAACATTTATGTAATTAAAAATGCAGAAATAAATGGATTTAGGGCCTTGAAAAATTGCAGAAAAATTATAGAACACTTGTGCATGTTTGTAAATGCATGTACAATATTTAAAAAGTGTTTATGCATATTTAAAATATGGGGGGGGGGGGGATTGGGTGTCAACACCTAGTTGGATATTGCGTGTTCGTTTCTTAGTTTTACGTTGAGAACTTTTTCCGCGTTTGGTTATTATAGTGGTTTCATATGATATTGTTGGTATTGTAGATCGGGTTGAACGCTGCAACAGTATTGAAACAAATTGATATTGGGGGATTGGTTGCACGCCACAAAGGAATAGGAAATGATATGATATGATAAGATATGATATGATAAGGATGGGATATGATATGAACAGATGATGATAGAGTATTATAATGCAAATAGTATCATGGTATCGTGTTAATTGTTGGGATCGGGTTGCATGCCACAATATATTTATGTGTTGTAGTTGTTGTAGCTGTAGAGCTTGTTCTCAGTGTTGTGATATGAGATTTGAGAATTTGATATTCTAGGGCCCTCTGTCATTTGTATTCTTGTTTCATTCATTACGTGAATATGTGCGTATCTTTTCTCGTATTTTGTTCTTTTTGCTTATTATCTGCACAGGTACAAATCTTTTAACTAAAAAAATCTTGTCACTACTTAACAAAGGTTAGTTAAGATACTTATTGAGTACATGGAGTCGGCTGTAGTCATGCTACACTTATGCACCCTGTGTGCATATCTTGGAGCCGCGTAGATGTGGAAGACGAAGCTTTGCACTGAAGATGTACCTGCGTTCCAGATTCGAGCAGCCTTTTGTTCAAGGTAGCTTAGGACTTTAGTTCTGCCTAAGTAGACTTCAAAAAGTTATTGTATTTATTCTTCCGATCCATATTGTAAATCTAAATCATAGTGGCTCATGAGTTGTACCACCAATTCTTTGGGTAGTTGCACTGAATTTGGTTTTAGTTTCTATTCTATACATTATTGATTTCTCAGTTTAGTTGTAATTTATGTTGTTTGGCTTACCTAGCGGGTTGGGTTAGGTGCCATCACGACTAGATAAATTTTGGGTCGTGACATTGACCTACGTCCCCAGGCAGAGATAAGAATCCACTATATAAAAGAGAGTATAAATATCGAGAGAACAACCTCACAAAAAAGGCAAACACAAGTGGTAGGCCAACACTTGTCCTGAAATTATCCCCCTCAATAAGACTCTCAAACCTCATATAGTTATATTGTGGATGTTAATGAATGAGAATAAAAGGTCCTTAATTAATAGAAGTCAAAAGTTTTTCATCTAAGAAAAAAGACTAGCAAAATATAGAAGAATACTATTTTTTTTTTTGTAAAATAAAAAAACAATTATAGTAAATTGTTAGTAGACTGTGTTCAAAACTAGAAAATCAGAAAAGCAATAAAAATATTAGTGCAATAAACTGCCACGCCCCAACCTGGGGAGGCGTGGCTGGCACTCGGTGCCGTACTGGCCCGAGCGAACCACTCTGTAAATCATGATCGTTCGATGAAAACTAGAACAAACATAACTTGGCTGAACTTATTCTTCCTATAACTATCATGGGCAAACATGGCCACAACTCACAAGGTATGAATGTATGTGGGCAAACGTTGTAGCAGCAAACCATCATACTCAGAACATAAATGCATACGGGCCGTCAAGCCCTCTGAACATAATGAACCTGTGTCTGCAAAGCCTTTAAGAGTATCTGACATCAAAATATGGTCCGGACAGGACACTGACCTACCCATAAGTATATATATATATATATATATATATATATATATATATATACATATA
>NC_031991.1:49603507-49612485 GCF_001879085.1 Nicotiana attenuata
TATATATATAGGATAGTCTGATAACCTCTAGACGCAACTGCACTCCAGATGAAATGGAGCTTTGCAATCCTCAGCTGGATTTCAACTCTGTCTATGACAAGAGCCTGTCAAACTAGATACCTGAACCTGCAGGCATGAATGCAGTGCCCTGACTATGGGACATTAGTACAAAGAAATGTACTAAGTATGTAAGGCAGATAACATATGAATAACTGAATTAAACTGAACTGACATGTATATATGATATACTGAAAGTAATCTGGAGGGTCAATAAAAATCTTGGAATCATACTTACCTTATTCTGACTCGTAACATACCTAAGTATTGAACTATCTAACTTACCTTACAAAGGATGTAGACCAAAAAGGGAAGGCTCCGTTGGCCGAGAACATCTAATGTCGTATATACATCTACTTCGTGTCATGTTATGCCTGAACCTGTTACCATATGCTATCTATACTGGAAACCATCATATTATGGAACTTCATCTATAACATTCTTGTAGCCATCATACCTTATATCTGAATACTTACCTCAGACAGATCAAACATCTCTAGGGCTACACCGAAACATAAAAGTGGCACTTACGCGTTTCATAAGTGACCGTCCATAAGGCTCACTCATAAACATGAATAACCAGTGGCTCGGACGCGTAACATAGTAGGCTGTCCGTACGGCTCATAATACTGAGGTTTAGCTATGCGTGCAACTGAGACCGTCCATAACCAACCTTCATTATGCACATATGCATTCATAGACCGTCCATAGGGCTTCACTGTACAACTACGCGTTCATAGACCATCCATAGGGATCATGTCTTATACCATTCATTTCATATCACTCATGCAGACATCATTCAATCATCAACTCGTATTCATAAACATACAAGTTTGTGACTAACTCGTTACAATAACCAATCCTTATTCCTTAGCCACTTTCTACGTCATCCTTCGTATTCTATATTTTTTAGCCATAAAGAACGCTATAACTATTTTTAAATTGCTCTTCTATCCTTATTTTACATTACGACTCATTTCTGGGATTACATGATTCTTTCTACTTATAGCTATGTAATATTCTTAGCTTGTGAGGCTACTCGTTATATATATATATATATATATATATATATATATATATATATATATATATATATATATATATATATATATATATTCATCAAAATGCAACAAGAGTTGCGGGATTTACACTCTATCAACTTATATTCTTATCGCTAAACTTATCATATTCCATAATTTATGACTCCATAGGTAACATATATCGTCTTTTAACATCGCCCTCATATATAATCAACCTAATTTAACTTGAGATCAATGCAACTACCTTCGCGTGTCTTTATCATAAACAGAAACATAAAATAATTTCGAGCCCACAAGTTGCTTGTATGCACTTAAGGAATTTAATCCCCTCACAGTTGCCCAGGGTTTCAGATTAATTCCTCCCACGATAGAACGGAATTACAATTCTATGATAGCGACAATATAAATCACAGAACTTCGGGGAACTCAAATAATAGTGCAAATCACACTTGATGCTTATTTTTTGCTTTGAAGTAACACAGAAATGTTAAGAAGAGAGAGGGGAAAATTTGCAGATTTTCAGCGGTGAAAAAGGAGGTTAATACTCTATATTTATAGCCAACAAAGCTGAGTTCGAACAGGTGCACAGATGCTAGTTCGTTTGATAAGGTTTCTATTCAGCAAAAATTATTTAAACTTATGTTAAATGGACTGTTAGTCGCGAATTTGATCGTTGAAAAGATAATGTCGCAAATATTCAAATAAAGTTTCGTTCAAAAATATCATAGAAAAATTAAATAACGAAAAAGGAAAATAAATTTTGTCCAAAAATTTATCGCATATCAATTAACCAAAATCCAAAAATCGAATATGAAGTCGAAGCCGAACCGAGCGAGTGACGAAGGCACGATGCTTGCTCTCTTTAATAACTAAAAGAAGTGCTTCTATATATAAGCACAAGAATTTTCCTCTTCCTATCCAATGAGGGACAAAGTTAATTTGTAAAAGAAACCAATTCAAAAATTTATTTCCCTTTATTTCTTTTTTCTTCATTTTCCATTTGCACCTTTACTCTAAAAACCCAGCAAATATGTTGCTCTTCCTTCAAGAAATAGGAAACCAAATATGATAAGAAAATTAGGACAAACACCTAACATATAAACTTGATCCACCTTCGTTACATAACCTTCAACAGGTCGCATCTCTAAATCTCCACCACAAAGTTTGTCTCAGCGTGAGCAACAGTTTGGTCAAATTTCTCAGACAAAAATCATAATTACAGTCAAATTGGTTGATGGTAGAACTAAACATGCCTAGGTGAACCTGCCTTGAACATCACTATGATACCACTTGTTAGGATGGAAATAACTAGGTGTCATGCGGAAGCTAGTAAAGCAAACCTTGAATGACGATACATCAGACAACAAAAGAGAAATATATCAAAAGAGACACAAATATTTAATGGGGTTCGATCAAATGACCCACGTCCACAGGTGTAGATAAGCAATCCACTATATAAAATAGAGTACAAAATATCGAGAGATCAACCTCACAAAGAGGCAAACACAAGTGGCAGGCTAATACTTATCCCGAAATTCTCCCTCTAGAAAAGATTCTCAAATCTCATATGGCTAGATTGTTGATGCAACTGCATGAGAAGGAAAGATCCTTAATTTATAGAAGTAAAAATCTTTTCCTTCAAAAAAAGTACTAACCAAATATGAAAGAATTATATTTTTTGGTAAATAAAATTGAATTATTACCAAAATGGGTGTTGAATTACAAAGTTTGGCGACTGAGTGTTGGACAATAGTCGCAACACTTCAGTCAGGCTCATGAACAAAGTCAACTATATTCTGAACTACCGAGGCAAACTACATACTACTTAAGTAGGGTAGAAATCAAATCTTTCCAACCAACAAACTACTTTGGGTTTCTTACAACCTCTAAAATACACCTCTTGGATTATATGCTTGGTCACTAAGCCCACAGGCTGTTGCTTGTTTTGAAATACTCTCATACTCCTTTCTCTCCAGATAGAGTAGACTGCAGCTGCAAAACACATTTTGTACACCTCTGCTCTAGCACTTATTCCATTAGCAAAACTAATTGACCATTGGAGCTCATCATCCCAGTTCCTAGGCCTTATGTTAATAATACCTTCCCATTTGAGAAGCTCTTCTAGACTTGAGCAGCCAATTCACATGCGAAGAACAAATGGGAATGGGTTTCATTCTCCTGGCCACACAAAGGGCACATTGTATCGCTAGTCATACCCCCATTTACTTAGTCTATCCCTTGTACATAGCTTTCCATGAGCTGCTAGCTGTAACAAAAAGATCCATTTGGGCAGTCCAAGGTTATTACATACCATTTTCCTCCAGGACACCTTTGGAAACTCACCTCTTAGCCTTTGGTAAAATTTCTTTGAAGAGAATTTATCCATTTTGTGTAGATCAGCGTGACGACCCAAAGGGTCATCACCTGTTTCCTCATTCATTCTGTGCTTCCGAGGCCTTGAAAACCTCATTCTTACTTGCCTCGATTTACGTGCGCAGTCCGGGCGCGTAGCCAGAAAGTTTAAATATGAAATTTAAGCAATTGCTGTAAAGTTTGATAAGATTTGGACGTCATTTGACGTGTTTTGAGCTTGAAGCAGTAAACGTGATGTTTTATGAAAAATTGGAAGGAAATCCTGGGTCTTGAGGCCTAATTTGATGATTACAATGTTGTTTTGGCGATTTGATCGCACGGGTGAATTCTTAGGATGTTATTGAGATAGTGTGTGTGCTTGGTTTGGGGCCCTGAGGGCTCGGGTGAGTTTTGAGTAGGTCCCGGGAGGCCTTAGGCTTAAGTCCCGGGAGGCCTTAGGCTTGAGTTTTGGTGGAGGGATTACTGTTTAGCCAGACCAGCAGGGTCGCCGCCTTTGACTTGGGATCAGTTTTCAGAGTTGTTCCTGGAGAAGTTTCTCCCCGCAACTCAGAGGGATGCTTATCGGAGGCAGTTTGAGCGCCTCCAGCAGGGATCCATGTCAGCTACTCAGTATGTGACCAGGTTTATCGATCTAGCTCGCCATGCCATTGTCATACTCCCCACTGAGAGGGAGAGGGTGAGGAGATTTATTGACGGTTTGATCCAGCCTATTCGTCTTCAGATGGCCAGAGAGGCGGGTAGTGACATTACGTTTCAGGAGGCGGCCAATGTGGCCCAGAGGATAGAGATGGTTCTGCCACAGGGGGTGGTCATAGGGGGGAGAAGAGACCCCGTCACTCAGGTCGATTCGGTGGTGCCTCATCTGGAGGCAGGGATTCTTATGATAGGGGTCAGTCTTCCAGGCCCTTTCAGTCAGCCCTCCAGACTTCGCAGGGTGCTCCGGGCGATCGTGGTTTTCGTGGGCAGTATTCTGATCAGCAGCCAATCAGTGCACCGCCCCTTCAGAGTTTTCGTGGAGGTCACTCGGGTCGTCAGGGCCAGTCTCATCGTACAGAGGGATGTTATGAGTGTGGCGAGTATGGTCACATCAGGAGAGCCTGCCCGAGGTTGAGGGGTACACAGTCGCAGCAGAAGGGTCCTCGCCCCATGATTCATGCACCAGTTGACCCACAGACTGCCCAGCCAGCCAGGGGCGGGGGTAGGGATCATAGAGGTGGAGGTCGAGACCGTAGAGGTGGAGGCCGGACCGCCAGAGGTAGGGGTCAGCCGGTGGCCGATCGTCCTAGAGACATGGTTCAGGGAGGTAGGCCTGAGCCCCGTTTTATGCTTTGCCAGCCAGGCCAGAGGCGGAGGCGTCAGATGCCGTTATTACAGGTACTATTCTGGTTTGTGATAGAGATGCGTCAGTACTATTTGACCCTGGGTCTACATATTCATATGTGTCTTCCTATTTATCACCCTGCCTGGCTATGTCTAGTTATGCTTTGGACATTCCTGTTTACGTATCTACACCGGTGGGTGACTCTATAGTAGTTGACCGGGTGCAACGTTCCTGTGTGGTTGTGTTTGAGAGTCTTGAGACCTGTGTTGATTTACCGCTTTTAGATATGGTGGATTTCGACGTTATATTGGGGATGGATTGGTTGTCCCCGTATCATGCCATTTTAGATTGTCACGCCAAGACTGTGACCTTGGCTTTGCCATAATTGCCCCGTCTAGAGTGGAGAGGGACTTCAGGTCATGCCACTCGCAGTGTTATTACATATGTCAAGGCTCGACGCATGGTCGAGAAGGGGTGTTTAGCTTATCTGGCATATGTTCGCGACTCCAGCGCAGAGGTTCCTTCTATTGACTCTGTCCCTATTGTTCGAGAGTTCCCTGAGGTTTTCCCTTCAGACCTGCCGGGCATGCCGCACGATAGAGATATTGATTTCTGTATTGATCTGGCTCCGGGCACGCAGCCCATTTCTATTCTGCCGTATCGCATGGCCCCGCCAGAGTTGAAGGAGTTAAAGGACCAGTTGCAGGAATTACTAGAGAAGGGTTTTATCAGGCCTAGTGTTTCTCCTTGGGGTGCGCCAGTGTTATTTGTGAGGAAGAAGGATGGTTCGATGCGGATGTCTATTGATTACCGGCAGTTGAACAAGGTGACGATAAAGAACAAGTATCCACTGCCGAGAATTGATGATTTGTTTGACCAGCTTCAGGGAGCAAAGGTGTTTTCAAAGATAGACCTGAGATCTGGCTACCATCAGCTGAAGATTAGGGCATTCGATGTCCCTAAGACAGCTTTCCGTACTCGGTACGGGCATTACAAGTTCCTGGTCATGTCGTTTGGGTTGACCAATGCCCCAACGGCATTTATGGAGTTGATGAACCGAGTGTTCAGGCCATATCTAGACTTATTCGTGATAGGCTTCATTGATGACATCTTGGTGTACTCTCGCAGCCAGGAAGAGCACGAGCAGCACCTCAGAGTGGTTTTTCAGACTCTGAAAGATAGTCAATTATATGCTAAGTTTTCGAAGTGCGAGTTCTGGTTGAGTTTGGTTGCATTTCTGGGTCATATTGTATCAGCAGAGGGTATTCAGGTGGACCCAAAGAAGATTGAGGCAGTCAAGAATTGGCCTCGACCAGCTTCAGCGATCGAGATTCGGAGTTTCTTGGGGTTAGCAGGTTATTACCGTCGGTTCGTGGAGGGATTTTCTTCTATTGCAGCCCCGATGACCAGATTGACCCAGAAGGGTGCCCAGTTCAGATGGTCAGATGAGTGTGAGGCGAGCTTTCAGAAACTCAAGACAGCTCTGACCACGGCACCGGTGTTGGTTTTGCCCACGGGTTCAGGGCGTTACACGGTCTATTGCGATGCTTCCTGTATGGGACTTGGAGCAGTATTGATGCAGGATGGCAAGGTTATTGCTTATGCTTCGAGACATTTGAAGATCCACGAGAAAAATTATCCGGTTCATGACCTAGAGTTGGCAGCGGTTGTTCATGCCTTAAAGATTTGGAGGCATTATCTATATGGTGTGACGTGTGAGGTGTACACGGATCACAAGAGCCTGCAGTATCTGTTCAAGCAGAAGGAGTTGAATGTGAGGCAGAGAAGATGGCTAGAGTTGTTGAAAGACTATGATGTTACTATCTTATATCACCCGGGTAAGGCCAATGTGGTGGCCGATGCATTGAGTAGGAAGTCTGCCAGCATGGGCAGTCTTGCGTATATTCCGGCCAGCCAGAGACCGCTTGCTTTAAATATTCAGGCGTTGGCCAATCTATTGGTGAGATTAGATATTTCTGAGCCTAGTAGAGTGTTGGCTTGTACGGTCGCTCGTTCTTCTCTATTGGAGCGTATCCGTGATCGGCAGTTTGATGATCCCCATTTGTGTGTCCTGAGAGACACGGTGCAGCGTGCAGGTGCCACGAAGGTGACCTTAGATGATGATGGTGTTTTGAGATTGCAGGGGCGAGTTTGTGTGCCTAATGTCGATGGGATTCGAGAGTTGATCTTAGCGGAGGCCCACAGTTCTCGGTATTCTATTCACCCGGGCGCCGCGAAGATGTATCACGACTTGCGGCAGCATTATTGGTGGCGTAGGATGAAGAAGGATATTGTTGCGTATGTGGCTCGGTGTTTGAATTGTCAGCAGGTCAAGTATGAGCATCAGAGGCCCGGCGGGTTGTTTCAGAGGATTGAGCTCCCCGAGTGGAAGTGGGAGAGGATTACCATGGATTTTATTACTGGACTTCCGCTGACTCGGAAGAAGTTTGATGCTGTTTGGGTCATTGTTGATAGGCTGACCAAGTCAGCACATTTCAATCCAGTGGCAGTCTCCTATTCATCCGAGAGGTTAGCTGAGATTTATATCCGGGAGATTGTTCGCCTTCATGGTGTGCCAGTATCTATCATTTCGGATCGGGGTACGCAGTTTACCTCGCGCTTCTGGAGAGCGGTTCAGCAGGAGTTAGGTACCCAGGTTCAGTTGAGCACAGCGTTCCATCCTCAGACGGACGGTCAGTCCGAGCGGACTATTCAGATTTTGGAGGATATGCTCCGGGCTTGTGTTATTGACTTTGGAGGTTCATGGGATCAGTTCTTGCCTTTAGCGGAGTTTGCCTACAATAACAGCTACCAGTCCAGCATCCAGATGGCTCCTTATGAGGCATTGTATGGTAGGCGATGTCGGTCCCCAATCGGATGGTTTGAGCCGGGAGAGGCTCGGTTATTGGGTACAGACTTAGTTCAGGAGGCCTTAGATAAGGCCAAGATTATTCAGGAGAGGCTTCGTTCAGCTCAGTCTAGGCAGAAGACTTATGCAGACCGTAAGGTCCGAGATGTAGCTTTCATGATTGGAGAGCGAGTATTGCTCCGGGTGTCGCCTATGAAGGGCGTGATGAGATTCGGAAAGAAGGGCAAGCTTAGCCCTAGGTACATTGGTCCGTTCGAGATTCTCGATCGAGTAGAAGAGGTGGCTTATAGGCTTGCATTCCCACCTAGCTTATCAGTCGTGCATCCGGTTTTTCATATGTCTATGCTTCGGAGGTATCACGGCGATCCTACCCATGTGTTAGACTTCAGCACGGTCCAGTTGGACAAGGATCTGTCATATGAGGAGGAGCCGGTAGCTATTCTAGACCGGCAAGTCCGACAGCTGAGGTCGAAGAGTTTTCCTTCTGTTCGTGTTCAGTGGAGAGGTCAGCCCCCTGAGGCCTCGACCTGGGAGTCCGAGTCTGATATGCGGAGCCGTTATCCACATCTATTTCCTAACTCAGGTACTTCTTTCTTTTGTCCGTTCGAGGACGAACGGTTGTTTTAGAGGTGGAGGATGTGACGACCCAAAGGGTCATCACCTGTTTCCTCATTCATTCTGTGCTTCCGAGGCCTTGAAAACCTCATTCTTACTTGCCTCGATTTGCGTGCGCAATCCGGGCGCGTAGCCGGAAAGTTTAAATATGAAATTTAAGCAATTGCTGTAAAGTTTGGTAAGATTTGGACGTCATTTGACGTGTTTTGAGCTTGAAGCAGTAAACGTGATGTTTTATGAAAAATTGGAAGGAAATCCTGGGTCTTGAGGCCTAATTTGATGACTACAATGTTGTTTTGGCGATTTGATCGCACGGGTGAATTCGTAGGATGTTATTGAGTAAGTGTGTGTGCTTGGTTTGGGGCCCCGAGGGCTCGGGTGAGTTTTGAGTAGGTCCCGGGAGGCCTTAGGCTTAAGTATCAGATGTTGCAGTGTTGCAGGTCCCAGCGCGGCCGCGGTCATTTCCGCGCGGTCCGCGCTGGAAGCCACGCGGCCGCGGTGCAGTCCGTGCGGTCCGCGTGGCCAGGTTCAGAGGGGTCCTCGGCCTTGGCTTGACCAGCGCGGCCGCGCACAAGTTCGTGCGGTCCGCGCTGGGAGATTCAGAGAAGGCCCCAGGTGCAAGACACCAGCGCGGCCGCGCACCAAAATCGTGCGGTCCGCACTGGGTAGATTCAGAGAATCAGTTTTGTCCCTTCCTTGGCGT
>NC_031991.1:49612705-49636912 GCF_001879085.1 Nicotiana attenuata
AGCGAACGCGAGCCCCCCACGTACTAGCGAACGCGAAGCGCTTGAAACATCTTGACCCATCGCGGAACGCGAGAGGTCAGATCGAAACAGCGTAGGAGAACTCGCTCGCCCAGTATTTTTAAACCACCAAAAGGAACCATTATCGGGCAGTTCTACCAATATTTCACCAAAAACTCTTTCTTCTCCAAAGTTCTAGGGCGAATTTTTTGTAAAGCATTCATTTTCACCACAATCTCTTGGGGTAAGTAATCTCTAACAAGTTTCTTCCATTTTCATCACACACTTAATGAATTTCTAGGCCTAAAACATATGATTGAGGGTAGAAGATTAGGGATTTGGTGAGTTAGGGCTTTTTTGATTTCTTGATTTAGACTTCGTTTTGGGGTCAGAATTTGAAAACAAATCATATATTTGGGTTCGTGGGTGAAGGGGAATTTGATTTTGGTCCGAACCTCGGGTTTGACCAAACGGGCCGAGGGTCGATTTCTTTGAGTTTTTTGGGAAAAATGATGGAAGTAGCTATAATTAAAGCATTGGTCGTTTGTTTAGCATTTTATTGATGTATTGAAGTCATTATTGTATAGATAAATTGATATTGGAGCCAAATTCGAGAGGGAAAGCGGTAATTGAGGATTGAATTGGCCGTGGAAGTTTGAGTAAGTGTTTGGTCTAACCCTAGCTTGAGGGACTAGGAGTGAGTCTATTGCTAATGCACTTCTTATTGAGTACGACATAATAGGCATGGTGATGAGTATCTATACGTTGGTGTCTAGCATGACCGGAGTCTTTAAATTGTAGATATCTTGATTTGTTGTAACTCTTGCCTTGGTTGATGATTCCTATTTATTGTGAAAAGCTTGTGAAAGAAATTGTGACCTATGAACAACGAGGAGCATTGGCTCAAGTTATGTTTCAATTGTGAACGTATATTAAATGTTGAACCCTTTGGAGAATTGGCTCAAGTGGTAAAGTGAGATATGAATAAAAAGTGAAAGGAAGAGAAAGAGTAGTATTTAAATTGTTCCTTCCCGCTGGGATATTGTTGTTTATTGATTATTTTCCCTTGCCGGGACGTTGAGATTGTTGATGTTGTACCCTTGCCGGATTTAATTGTTTATTGTGTTCACCTTGCCGGGTATTCTTTTATTATTTTGTTTATTCCCTTGCCCCTTGTTGTGATTGTTGTTTGGGTGAGGATAGTGTTAAAGTACGAAGGGTGAATGCCGTTGCAATTGTTTGTTTATGTGAGGAAAGAGTGTAAAGCACGAGGGGTGATGCGTGCATTGTTTGTTATTGTGAGGAAGGAGAGTTAAAGCACGAAGGTGATGCGTGCCGCACGATGTTACCATTCCGTGCCGGTTCTATTGATTATGTGAGGAAAGAGAGTAAAAGCACGAAAGGGTGATGCCCTGCACACTTTATTATATCATTGCTTGGTGAGGATGAGAGTAAAAGCACGAAGGGTGATCCGTGCACTTGTTGCTCTCCTGTTTCCTTATAATGTCTGAGTTGTGTTATTTTCCTTCGTTACTGGACGACTTTTACTTGAAATTGTTATTTTCCGCATAGCATGCTCCCCTCCCCATATTGATTACTTGTCCTGTATTTCGATTCCGCTGTAATGTATATGGTAAACTTCACAGGTTTATGTGGTAGTGCGGTCTAGCCTCGTCACTACTTCGTCGGGGTTAGGCTAGGCACTTACCAACACATGGGGTCGGTTGTGCTGATGCTAGACTCTGTGCTCTGTTTGCACAGACCAGGTGTAGAAGCGGCTTACGGTGCGCAGCAGTAGTCAGGAGCCGACTTCAGTCCACGAGACTCCGAGTAGCCTTGCTGGCGTCCGCAGGCCCGACGTCTCTCTTTCAATTTTCCGTGTTTGTTGACATTTGTATCCGAAACAGATATGTCCTTTATTTCAAACTCTTATTTGTAGTAATCCAGACAGTCCGTGTATTGTTGTGACACCGGGTGCTGCGGTAGGGACTTGTATTGACTTTCTAGACGTGTTTCTATATTTAGTTCAGACTTCCGCTAAATTTTACTTTTTCGTTGTCTCTTTAACTGCTTATTCATTGATAAATTTAATTGTTTTAATCATGTATGAAATCAAGATAGGTTTAATGTTTGCAAAGGTTCTGGCTTGCCTAGCTACCACGAGTAGGCGCCATCACGACCTCCCAGGGTGGAAATCCGATCGTACAATTCTAAGCCGTAAATTTTCTTTTTCTAAATAAAGGGAAATTTTTGTTTAGTTTTTTCATGCTATATAGCATTACAAGTAATTATTTAGTATATAAAATTTAGTACGTTTAGGCCTCGTTCACATAGAAGGTTCAACAAGGAATATTTAGTATATAAATTTAGTTGATTTGACTCCTAAATATTAGGAATAATGCAAAAATTAAGTTGATTTAGAATTCTTAAATTTTTAGCAATAATTAAATTACTAATTTGTTTAATGTGAAATTTAACCTTAAAGGGTACAAAAAGACGAGCAACATTATGCTAAGGGGCCTTCGGCTTTTAATATATAGTATAGATATAGATATAGATAGATAACTTAAAATTTAAGAAGTCTATTTAGCATATATCTAGAATTATAGGTTAGTCTAAACTACAACTACCGTAAAACGAACAGATGTCTATATCGCATTTACGAATATCGACTACTAACATCGACTTACCAGTACTACATATATATAAAGTTCATTTACTCATCGGAAAGCACATTGCAATATTTTTTTGTCTTGAAACACAATATTCCAATCACTTCTATCTTAAGATGAGTGCATCAAGAAAGTAGAAATGTGGGGAAACGGGGTTGTACCTTATGAAACGACGGTCGGGTCGTTACAAATGTTCTCTTCAAACTGTATGAACACAAAAGCATTTATGTACCAATTATCTTTTAGTGTAATTCGACATATTATATTAGGTTATTTATAATTATTTTAGATATTTACTAATAAGTGTTACTTAATAGAATAACTAACAATTATCGTTCAAATTGATTATAAGGAGTACATATTTTTGACACCGTTTATGCTAAAAAGTTTAAGCTGCTACGTTATGTACATTTATTTAATTCTTGTTTGTGATGATAGCCAAATCAAAATTTGTGGACCTCAACATCCGATTGTCCACCACTTTATTTTTGTGCTCTTCTTCTTCTCTTTGTTGTTTTTTTTTGAAATTCGCTATTTTTTATCTTAAATGCTTAATTATATGTTTAGAAAGTAAATCTTATTGTTAGTGTAAATATTTTATAAAATAAATTTAAGGGCTTTCAATATGTTTCGCCTTAGGCCACGAGATCCATTAAGCTCGACCCTGATCACTTTTGGGTAGAATTCTTAGTCTCCTAAACTTAAGTAACCCCCACTTGAGGCTCTACACATATAAAAGTTATTTAACCCATTAGTTAGTCCATTGATTATGTATTTTCTAAAGTGGATAATATGGTTCTAATACCATATTTTGACCCGTTTAAAAAAAAAATTATTATCCAACCCATTTTTAATGGGTTAATATGAGTGGATATAAACTATTTTCTTTAACCATTTTGCTACTACCAATCACCTCATACAAAAGGTCATATTATTAACCGAAAACTCGTACTTTCAGTTACAATTTATTTTTACTCATTATTTCTTATTTTTTATTTTCAGTCTAATATATATTGACACAATTAAGAGGACCGGACCCAACCGATCGACCCGACCGAAAACCCATATGACAAAAAAATCGTTATACGACTTGGATAGAAAAAGTCATAATTATATAAATTTTTTTTGAAATTTACCCCAGTTACTGTCTGTTACCCCCTTTTTGTATGCATGGAGCTTCAACTATTTTAGAGTTCACAACTTAAAATCTAAAGTTCTAATTAGCATATATCTAGATTTAATAGGTTAGTCCAAATTACGACTACCCTAAAAGATGTCTATATCCATTTATGGATATCGACTCACTATCTCATTTATGGAAATCGGCTCACTATCCATTTAATTATTGAAATCGACCCTGTAGCTCATATATTAACATCAACTAACTATATATAAATTTCATTTCCTCATTTAGAAAGCACACTGCAATTTTTTTTTTTGTCTTGAAACACAATATTGCAATCACTTCTATCTTAAGATGAGTGCATCAAATCTTGTATCATCAGTTTGCAAAAAGATAATCAAACCATATTTTCCTACTCCAACTTCACTTCGTTGTCACAAGCTCTCTTACCTTGATCAAATGCTCGGTGGCATTTACGTGCCTTTTGCCTTTTTCTACCCTAAACTGAGCAATACATGGTCAGATAAACCAAGTAACATTATATCTGAACATCTTGAAAATTCCCTTTCAAAAGTTTTATCCCATTATTATCCATTTGCAGGAAAGTTGAATGAAAATGTGTCTGTTGATTGTAATGATGGCGGAGTTGAGTTTTTCACTACCAAAATCAATTGTCCAATGGCTAAAATTCTCAATGATCCTTTTGTTGATAAAGAAGATTTAGTCTATCCGAAAGGAATTCCCTATGCGTATTCATACGAAGGTAGTCTTGCAATGATTCAACTTAGTCATTTCAATTGTGGAGGAATAGCTATCAGTGCATGTTTGACACACAAAGTTGGAGACGGATATACAATGGCAAACTTTATTCACGATTGGGCTACTATAGCACGTAATCCAAGTTCCAAAATACAAAGTCCTCAGTTTAATGCTGCGACTATTTTTCCACCTACAAAAGACATGATAAATCTACCTGAAGTTGTGCCAAAAGGAGAAGAATGTTGCTTCAAAAGTTTTGCTTTCTCATCATCTAAATTAGCTGCACTGAAAGCTAGGGTTATAAACAATTCAAACATACAAAATCCAACAACCAGTGAGATTGTGTCAGCATTCATTTACCAACGTGCAATGGCTACAAAAAAGAAGACTTCAGGTTCGATTTGTCCATCCGTACTTGTCCAGGCTATGAACTTACGACCTCCATTGCCAAAAAATTTAATGGGAAATATTTTTTCTTTCTTTTCTATGTTAACAACCGAAGAGAAAGAGATGGATCTACCAAAAGTGGTTGGTAAACTACGGGCAGCGAAAGAAGAACTTCGACAAAAATATAAAAATGCTAAAGCAGATGAAGTTTTACCTATAACGATTGAATTATATGAAGAAGCATATGATAATTTTTTCAATAATTCCTGTTATGATATCTATAGGTTTAGTAGCATCAATAAGTTCTCTTTTTACAATGTAGACTTTGGATGGGGAAAGCCTGAAAAAGTAAGTATGTCAAGTAATTGTCCAGTTAAAAACATGATTGTGGTGATGGATAATAAAAGTAGGGATGGAGTGGAAGTATTAAGCTACATGAAGGAACAGGACATGTCCGCACTTGAGAAGGATGAAGAGCTCCTAGAGTTTGCTTCTCCAAGCAGCTAAGATATGTGCACTTTTGATCCCTTTACTTATGAATCTTCACAAATTTAATAAATTATTAAGTGTTGTACTATCTAGTTACTTATGTGTTATGTTTGTTAAATTTGTATTCTTCTAGAAATAGTTTAAATATCATATATCTTATATACACATTTTACTTAAATAGAAGGCTAAATGTGCTTACCCAACTATTACACCGGTCAAAATCAGAATTTAACGGAAGGATCAAAAGTTCGTTATTGTTAAATATATGAATAAATAACTGTTTCATGTGATTCAAACATTATCTAATGAAATAAGTTGAGTTTTGTAGAAAAGTTTGGTTAGCATCTTAAGAGGTACTAAGAGCTTGTTTGCCAAGCTTCTAAGAGGTCCTCAAAAAAGTTTTTTTCAAAAAATTTAAGTTGTTTGGTCAAGACGGAGAAGTACTTTTGGCCAGCAGCAGAAGCAGTTTTTCTGCTTTGGGAAGAAACAGAAAATTCTAGCTTCTNATATATATATATATATATATATATATATATATATATATATATATATATATATATATATATATATATATATATATATATATATATATGAATGTATAGTAACTTTCCAAATTCTTTTTGACTTTTCTTGTTTTGATTTTTCTTTGTGTAATGTCTTGTAAATTTTCAAATTATCTTCTTCTTTTTTCACACTAAAGCAAATTATCTACATCTTCTTTGGATTATCAATTATCTTTCTACAAATAATTATTTCTAAATTCTTCTGTTAATTCCCGAATCTTTAAAATAGTTATCTAAGTTTAATTTGTGAAAATTACCTACAAATAGGTAATAAATTTAGAATTGGATCGCAAAATCTATATCTATATATTATTAAAAGAAGAAGAAAAAGCATCTACATTAAGCCAAGTGTCAGTATCACAATAGGTCACTTGGCAATTTGGGACAAAGTTAGTTTGGTTGGTAATAATTAATTTTTATAATTTAATTTTAAAAAAAATTAAGTTATGCATTATGTGTTTTTAATAATTAGTTACTCTTTTTGAATTTGAATTTAAACATACTTAACTATTTTTTTTTACGAAAATAATAATTTTTTATATTTTTAAAATTATTTATATTTTACGCTCAATGCCATCGTTCATGTCACGACCCAAATTCCACTAAAGGTCGTGATGGCGTCGGACACCACTGTCAGGCAAGCCAACCCAAAATACTTAATTAAATTCTCATTTTAATACTCTTGAAAACCATGACTTTTCTTCAAATTTATCAATTTAAGAAGATGATTGCTTCAAGTCAAACTAAATAATAAGCAATTAATACAAAATACTTTATAACCATCCCAGAACCCGGTGACACAAGTGCATGAGCAATTTCTAAGAAAAATTGAATAAAGTACAACAACTGTCCGGAATACAATTGGACAGAAAATAAATAGAATCCTGAGAGAGAGACTATACTAGCTGCGGGTCGCTTCGAGGAAATACAGCTCGCCTAGTCTCCGTGTCAACCATGCTGCCACGCCTGCTAAGCCATTAGTGGCGCATGTGCCTGTGCAACAAAAATGCATAGAAGTGTAGTATGAGTACAAAAACAACGTGTACTCAGTAAGTATCCCGCCTAATCTCGAAGAAGTAGAGACGAGATGGCAACTTCGATACTTACTAAAGGTCCAGTAATATTATTATTAATGCGATGACTCATGGATTTATTAAGAACCACAGTAGATTCAAGTAAATTACTAAACAGGTAAAAGTTCCTCTTTATTAGAAGTCTCCAGATTCATAATCCATTAATTAACAAATTTTCTCAAGTCGGGAGAGCAGATATTAGTATCAACAAATATCAAAGTAAGCAATAAAAGCATGCGCAACTCATGCCGTGGTCGTACGGTCCAATCCAACAATATTTAAAATATGCACTGCCGAGGGTCGAGCGGCCCGAACCATAGATGCATCTATTACCCTGATCGCGAATCATACATGCGACGCGGTCAAATTTAAATAAACAATCACCCTGCTCGCGTACCATACATGCGACGCAGGTACACATAGGAACACATGCTCAACAGCAAATTAAAAACTTTACGGGGAATATTTATCCCATTAAAAGCCAATTCTCTTTTAATGATTTAAGGAATAAGTTTAATCCTCTTAGAATTTCATTTACCAGTTCGATAAGATTTAAGCAATTCATACTGTCAATAACATTACAAGTATTCCAAGTATAGCATGCTTTTTGGGTCCTAGACTACCCGGACTTACACATATTAGTAGCTACGCACGGACTCTCGTCACCTCGTGCGTACGTAGCCCCCACAAATAGGAGCACATAACCAATTATTTCACCTATGGGGACAATTCCCTCTTACAAGGTTAAAAAGGAGACTCACCTCGCTCCGAAGATCCACAACCGGCATTCCACGCCCTTCCGAAGACTTGAATCGATGCTAAATACTCCCAAAACTAGCCAATGGTTATGCAAATTCATTAATATACGATAAACTACTCATATTAATCCAATTTATAACAATTCCTAACCCCGATCGAAAGGTTGACAAAAACGCCCTCGGACCCACGTCCGGATTCCGAAAATTTTTGAAGAATAAGTTTACCCATAGCCTCACGAACTCAAATATATAATTTTCTCTTAATTCCATACCCAAAATCGTGGTCAAATTCCAAGAATATCAATTTTCTAGGTTTTCCCTCAAACCCCAAGTTTTCCTACAAATTTCCATGTCCAAATCCGTATATATTCATGTATTTAACTCAAAACTAACATAAATTACTTACCTCATGCTTGGTGGTGAAAATGGCACCTCAAAGTTGCTCCAAATCGGCTCCAATGGAGGAAAATGGGGTTGAAATGAACCCAACCCCCGATTTAAAAGAACCTCGCTACCTCCAGCATTTCCGCATCTGCGGTCCCGCTTCTGCGAGAAGACGACCGCATCTGCGAAATGGGGAGGAAGGCTGGGACCGCTTCTGCGGTCTGGAGGCCGCATTTGCGGAGCCGCATCTGCGGCTTGGGAGCCACTTCTGCGGTTCCTGGCCTAGCTTGCCTGGGCCGCTTCTACGATACAAGGACCGCATCTGCGGTCCACCAACCGC
The DNA here is from genome assembly GCF_001879085.1 of Nicotiana attenuata. Taxonomy (NCBI): domain Eukaryota; kingdom Viridiplantae; phylum Streptophyta; class Magnoliopsida; order Solanales; family Solanaceae; genus Nicotiana; species Nicotiana attenuata. Next base: position 49,621,251 of record NC_031991.1, read on the forward strand.
AGGTGCGGTTATGACAGAAGCAGCAAACTTCAGCCCTTCTCAAACAAATCCTTTTTCGATCCGCTAACCTCCCGGAATTCACTCGACGCCCCCGGGACCCCAACCAATCATACCAACCAGTCCCAAAACACATTATGGACTTGCTCGAGGCCTCAAATCATATCAAACATCGCTAAAACCACGAATCAACCTCCAATCCAAGCTTTATGAACTTTAGAATTTCAAACTTCTACTTTCGATGTTTAAACCTATCAAATCACGCTCGATTGACTTCGAATTTCGCACCCAAGTCATATTCGACATTACGGACCTACTCCAACTTCCGGAATCGGATTCCGACCCCGATATCAAAAAGTCCACTTCCGGTCAAACTTCTCAACAACCTTCAAATTTTTATCTTTAGCCAAATGACTCCAAAAATGACCCGCGGACCTCCGAATTCACTTCCGATCGCGCTCCCAACTCCAGAATCACCATACGGAGCTACTCCCTGACTCGGAGTCCCAAACGGATATCGATAACACTGAAATGCACTTCAACCCAAACTTATAGAATTTCTTCCAAAATGCTATCTTCCACAATAGGCGCCAAAACACTCCTGGGTCATCCAAAACCCGACCCGGACATACGCCCAAGTCCGAAATCATCATACGAACCTGCTGGAACCTTCGAATCTTGATTCCGAGGTCGTTTACTCAAAAATCCGTTCTTAGCTAATTCTTTCAACTTAAAGCTTCTGAAATGAAAATTTCCTCTCCAAGTCAACTCCGAACTTCCCGAAATTTAATTCCTACCACACGTACAAGTCATAATACCTGAAATGAAGCTGCTCATGGCCTCAAACTGCTGGACGACGCGCCAGAGCTCAAAACGACCGGTCGGGTCGTTACATTCTCTCCCACTTAAACATACGTTCGTCCTCAAACATGCTAGAAACTGTGCTGGGGTTGTCTGGAATCACTGCTTAATACCTCGTGCACCTACCCGTGCTACCACAACTCAGTTGGGCACATCAGCTCGATCAATTTTAAAGATAACCTCTTTCATTTAGGCAAATAAGCCTTGGAGCCCAGTTTCAACATCCGAAATTCTCTGCCAGGCCTGTTCCATCATACGCTCACCGTATCAATAACTACACGCAGCACCCAAAACACAACTGCATGCCTTAGCTAAATTCACACCTTGCACCACTTTACTCACACGACCACAATAGCATTCTTCGATCCAATAAATCGAAATTCCATGAATCTGATGCTTCCATTGCACCTCATGACCTACATAGGTCTTACTCTGACTCTTACAATACCGCCAAGACGGAAAAGGTGTGTAGAAATTCATAACCAACTATCGAACCAACAATTCATCAGGCCTATACCCCTGACAAGAACCATCACCTCATCCTGAACCTAATAATGGTATTTGCTCCTTAACATACTTCACATATTCAAATTGCACTGATCCTAATTCCAATGATCTCGTCTCACCCAGTGCGAACTGCTCAGGCAATAGCTACCCCCGGACGTGGTCAAAAGTCTCATATGATACCACAACGTGCTAATAGGCTACCAATTCGAACACGATACAATAGGAAAACGAACTCCGAAAAGGAGATCCAATTACCCCGCTCGCGAATCATGCATGCGACGCGGGCACACAACTAATATAAGTTCCTCTGAGGAAAGGAGGAAACCAAACACATAAAACAGACACGGGGGAACTGTACTCAACGTCTCGCTGTTGCAATGTGCAACCCGATCCAAATAACATATCCATGGCGGCATGCCACCCGATCCACACACAGATTTCACATAAGGAAATATACATCGAGCTAAATTGCTCATTACAACAAAATGCCGAATATCAGTCACCAGCACACTAAGTGCATAATACCATCCCTGGGGAGACATATAGTGCCATAAGCTACAAACTCCAGCACAACTGAGGTGCGATATATGTTCTGAACTAAAGAGCCGTACTGCTCACATAACACCATCGCTACGCGGAACCTCAACACATAAGAAATTACCCAAGCCGTCTCAACTCACACGGCGAAATGTATCATTACATGGAATATCTGACGACGAAATAACACCCTGACTACTCCTCCATAAGAAGCGCACTACTGAAATGAACACGTCTAACCTGATATAAAGCCCACATTCACATTTAAATCCATCCATAGACCTCAAGCTGATTCTGATCGCACCGAACTAGGATAATAACCTTTCAAAGGTCCATAAATACTCCCCCTTCTCTCATAGCACATAAGAACAACTATCATAACCGGAGTAATCCTCCACAGTCCACAACCCCAATAAACCGAATGCCATCTAGACATTCTTAATTTAACGGCATCACTACCATTTCATACTCGATTTAACTCTTCAACCGATCAAGTGACTATATGCCACACTAATACCATCTTTCCGGGGGCACGCTCCCACAACTTTCCGTAGCAGATAACAGATCTATACATCCAACTCACCGGCCGCGCTAACGCTAAAGAGCGATCAAGAATTCATAACCAGGATGCAAAGCCCTTTTTCACCAACGCCGATCTCAGGTGACGCTGAAGACATACCAACTTACTTTAGACCTCGAAACTACTTCCCTGTGTCACACCTCCTTTTTACACACCTACCCCGAAGGATAATGTATAAGGGAGTTTTTCCATTTAAAGTGACATTATTCGAAATGGGATTATTTATTTATTTTTAGAGTCGCCACTTGGGAAAGGATTGGCTTTTGGTGTCCCAAGTCACCGATTTAATTTTAATCCCAAATCGAGGAAAAATTCGACTTCCCAATTGGAGTCTGCGAACCAGAAATTCTGAATAAGGAATTCTGTTGACCCGAGGGAAGGTGTTAGGCACCCCCGGATCCCGTGGTTCTAGCACGGTCGCTTAAATTATTATAAATGGCTAAAATCTAATTTTTGTACATGTTCAAACCTATGGTGCAATTTTATAAATTTTTGTTTAACCGCTTTTAATTATTTATTTTTTTATGAAAGTGAACGCCGTTTAAGAGCGTGTTTTTGGATCACGTCACATGAAATGCACCCAGATCCTCGACACCTCTTATTCAACGTTTTGGGATTTAGATTTGGGTTGCATGAAATGCACACCCGTATTTAAGAAGGTAAAATTATTAAAAGCGCGCCTAAAGTGGCTAGCGTCTTATTAACTTTGCGGAAAGCCATGAAAATTTGCTAAATGGCATGTCCCGAATCTCTAAAATATTTTTAATAAAGCATTTAATGAGGGCCCCGCAATTTATGCATTTTTATTTGGCGAGGCTCGTCCCACTTTTTATTTAAAGGCCAATCCTAAAGTAACTATTGTTTTTAGTACGGAATGTCTCTAAAGGGCCCTAATTGGTTAACAATACGGATTGCTATTAATTAAAGTGATTAAGGACTTCGGGCCTCAAGTTCAAGTCCACACTTGAACAAGAGGCAAACCTCTTAACTCAAGCATGCTACTTAACTAGAAGGCCCACATCCTACCACTTAATTATTAATGGGCCATGCAATTATCATTTTTGTTTGGCATGGCGCACCTCAACTAAATGAACTACGGATGTTCATGAAAATAGATCGGCATGAATCGACGTCACATGAGCCCATTCATTACTTGTAGCATCTAAAAATCATGCCTGAAGCTTAATTAGACTTTAATTAAAAAACGGTAGAATTAAGCTTATTTTGTGGCTTTCTATCTTATAACCAACAAAACACTTTAATCATTACCCAAATCGTATGACTCTGGCAGAAGCTTAATTAGAATGTGGCGTCAAATAGATTTGAAATGAAAATATTGAACTATCCATTCAAAGACATAAATTAAACACACTAACTCTAAAACAAATCAAGGCATTCAGAGAATTTGACAAGCAATTCCAATCAAGCAAAATAAATGATATAAAACTCAACGTCAAAGAGATAAATCAGTAAAGCAAAACATGACCTTCGATACTGAAATTTTCTTTTTCCTCTGACAAAGCTCCAAATTAACGTACCAAATCAATATTTAACATGAACTGATGAAATACAGAAAAATCCAACAAAACGAAATCTAACCCCAAGCTCAGAGAAGACGGATCGTCCTTAATGTAAAGCATATGCATAACATTGTGTGATCTCATATGAAGATTTTGTAAAGGAAAACAGTGAGGAAAGATTAAGCAAAGAAACGTCAATTAATTAAGGCATCAAACATTCAAAATCATCAATATGCTCGAAACACTTAAAGCAACAAAACAATTGCAGTGTTCATATATCTTAAAAGCATGAAGTTAACCAAAGAAAGAAGCAGTGAAGAAAGAAAGGGGTTGCACCTTAAGGATCCAAGATTTTATTTATTTAAAGGGAAAGCTCCATCCACGTACACGATAGCAATGACAAATTTGCAACTAAACTCATCCGTCGACTATGACCACACCGGAGAAAACTCGACCTGAACTCTCGGATTTGCAAACGGAAAGCTCGTCGGCTCGACTCGAATCTGTGGTGACGCTTTGGTAGCTATTGCGGCAGATTTCAACTGCGTTTCGGGACAGACTCGAGGATGTTTTGTGGAGGTTTCCCAGCTAGGATTTGGGGCTGTTTAAGGCTGCTGAAGCTCAGAAAGTTCTGAAGCTTTTCTTCAGGTTTTGTGAAGAAGAAGAAGAGACCATCGATGAGGGGTCCCTTTATTGTGTAAGCGGCGGATGGAAATTTTTAGGTGTCCTCCTTATGTTTGTGGTGTAGGTAGTATTATATAGGGTAGGGATTAGGTTAGGGGTATGGGCCTAGGAACTATGGGCTAGGGATTTTGGGCCAAAGACTAAAAAATGGACTNGGTGTTAGGCATTCCCGAGTTCCGTGGTTCTAGCACGGTCGCTCAACTGCTATATTTGGCTTAATTATCTGATTTTAAACAATTATGAACCTATGTGCAAGTTTTAACTTTTAACCGCTTTCATATTTTTTTTAAAGAGAATTGCAACGTCGTTAAAACACGTTTCGAACCACGTCACATAAATGCACCCGCGGTCTTTGACATATTTCAACTTCGTTGGGATTTGGATTTGGGTCACATAAATGCGCACCCGAGTTTAGGAAGGTAATATTTATTAACTAGCGTGCCTAAAACAATTACGCGTTGTTAACTTTGCGAGGGCCATGAAAATTTGCTAAATGGCACGCCTCGAGTTTTAAGGAGTTAGTATTAATTACATGAGGGCCATGGGCTTAGGGCTTTTATTTGGCATGGCACGCCTCAATTTATTTCAAAGGATTGCACTCAACTAAAACAAACTACGGATGTTCATAAAAATAGATCGGCATGAATCGACGTCACATGAGCCCATTCATTACTTGTAGCATCTAAAAAACATGCCTGAAGCTTAATTAGACTTTAATTAAAAACGGCAGAATTAAGCTTATTTTGTGGCTTTCTATCTTATAGCCAACAAACACTTTAATCATTACCCAAATCGTATGACTCTGGCAGAAGCTTAATTAGAATGTGGCATCAAATAGATTTGAAATGAAAATATTGAACTATTAAGCTATCATGCTCCCACTCACCATTCAAAGACATAAATTAAACACACTAACTCTAAAACAAATCAAGGCATTCAGAGAATTTGACAAGCAATTCCAATCAAGCAAAATAAATGATATAAAACTCAACGTCAAAGAGATAAATCAGTAAAGCAAAACATGACCTTCGATACTGAAATTTTCTTTTTCCTCTGACAAAGCTCCAAATTAACGTACCAAATCAATATTTAACATGAACTGATGAAATACAGAAAAATCCAACAAAACGAAATCTAACCCCAAGCTCGAAGAAGACGGATCGTCCTTAATGTAAAGCATATGCATAACATTGTGTGATCTCATATGAAGGTTCTGTAAAGGAAAACAGTGAGGCAAGATTAAGCAAAGAAACGTCAATTAATTAAGGCATCAAACATTCAAAATCATCAATATGCTCGAAACACTTAAAGCAACAAAACAATTGCAGCGTTCATATATCTTAAAAGCATGAAGTTAACCAAAGAAAGAAGCAGTGAAGAAAGAAAGGGGTTGCACCTTAAGGATCCAAGATTTTATTTATTTAAAGGGAAAGCTCCATCCACGTACACGATAGCAATGACAAATTTGCAACTAAACTCATCCGTCGACTATGACCACACCAGAGAAAACTCGACCTGAACTCTCGGATTTGCAAACGGAAAGCTCGTCGGCTCGACTCGAATCTGTGGTGATGCATTGGTAGCTATTGCGGCAGATTTCAACTGCGTTTCGGGACAGACTCGAGGATGTTTGGTGGAGGTTTCCAAGCTAGGATTTGGGGTTGTTTAAGGCTGCTGAAGCTCAGAAAGTTCTGAAGCTTTTCTTCAGGTTTTGTGAAGAAGAATAAGAGACCATCGATGAGAGGTCCCTTTTTTGTGTAAGCGGCGGATGGAAATTTTTAGGTGTCCTCCTTGTGTTTGTGGTGTAGGTAGTATTATATAGGGTAGGGATTATGTTAGGGGTATGGGCCTAGGAACTATGGGCTAGGGATTTTGGGCCAAAGACTAAAAAATGGACTATAAGATTTATAAAAACGGGATAAACCAACCTAAAACTAATTCTTTCTTCTAAAATTATGTATAATTATAATATAAAAATATAAGACTAATTTTAATTAATTGAACTAAATTATAAAACATAAAACCTTTTTTTTTTCAAGATTATAAAAATAAAGATAGGGTACTATTTTTGTAATAATTTTTTTTAAGATTAAAAAATGACTATAAAATATTAATAAAACCTATTTTTTTGTAATTTTTCATTTTCTTGTAATAAAATAAAGTAAAATAGTAAAATTTAGTTGAAATTGCAATATTAGGCCTAAACTAAATATTTACATGCTAAAATGGGTAAAATTTCGGGGAGGGTCAAAAATCGCATGTCAACAGCTGCCCCTCTTTGACTGGAAATGCGAAGAGTTTTCAGACAAAGAATGACTAGACAGGTTTTTTAACCCGACCCTTATTTAAGGAGAGCAAAAACTAAGAGGAGGGAGAATGTGACCGAGCCCTGGTATCTGAGCTGCCTACATATCCTTGGTTATAAAGGAATCAGGCCACGTGTAGTTCAGAAGTGGATGAGATGATGGAGTACCGAGGTTGAGAGCCGAGCGAGGTGCCGTCGAGGTTACGATCCGCGGTCCCGTTTATGACATCAAAATCAAAATTAAAAAGACTAACTAAGCCTATCAGCTACGAGTTACAAGATTCCTATCTATAAATCTCTTGGAGCTTGATCTTGAGTCTTGGCTAGGTCTTGTTGCAGACTCCGATCTGAATCTTGATGCTCGTTAGCTGTAGGTGTTGGTTCTTTCTTCAGCTCTGGATCAAGGCTGGGCATGCGAAGCTTGTGATTTCAATCATATCTTGAGCAGTCCGCGTCTTTCTCCACTTCAGCACTTTGAGTTCACTTCTTTTTGTTCTTTTCTTTATTCTGGATTGAGATTTATTCCATTGGTCATTTCACACCTTGCGTCTTGAGGTTGACCTGCTTAAGATACCAAAACAAACAAACGAACGAAATTTTTTGGCCGAGAGATCCTCGGTTTTTTGGCCGGGATTTGGAAAGAAAAAGCTCCACGGTTTTTTGGCCGGGAGATCCTCGGTTTTTGGCCGGGATATTTAAGGAATGGGATCCTATGCTACCATGATTTGTTTTTCTTTTGGGATTTTCATTTTTATTTTCTTTCTTCTTTCTTTATTTTTTCTTTTGTTTTCCTCTTTATATGTTTTCCTTTTATTTAGCAAAACACATGAAAGAATTTGGGGAGGGGAAACTTCCTTTTTGGTCGTTTTCCTGCTGCAAAGCTGTTTCAGCGCTTGCGCATTTCATTTCCTTTTGGGTTGCACCTGCTTCTTGCATGGTTGCTTTGATTGCACCTGTTTTCAGCAAAGAACAGTTTGTTAGTTTGAAACGGTGGTTGGTTTTTGTGGCCTTGATCATCTCAATTGCTTGATCCCGGCCCCCTTTCCGTTGAGAACTTTGCTGCTCGTTTGCCTTGAGGATAAATCTCTTTTCAAACCGACCGGGTTCAGCCTTCAAGATTTCATTATGACTCGCCCGTGTGGGCTCTGACCTCGTCACTTTATTCTGCCTTTGCCTTTGATTTTCTTTCTTTTCCAATGTTTTTGCTTCGAAAGCATCAACCACTATGGTAAGTCGGGATTGGCCTGACGCACTCGCTGAGGCTAGGTATTTTCTTTAACTCTGACCAGGCAGAGCCCTGTGAAGCCGGTCCTGCCACCTTTTCTTTGTAATAGTTACAGAATCAGAGTTAAACCGAAAGGGATTCGAAGAAAAGTATGCAAAAGGCAAGCATATGAGTTTAAAGAGAAGCGTCCCTTTCGGGGGAAAGAAGGACTTATCTGGGGTGCATGCTGGCTTCAAATGAACATGACATGCTTCTTGGACTGGATGCCCGACCCATACAAACTTTCCAGCTTCTCGTGAACCCATTGATCCGTATATCAAAACCAAGGAACCTTGCCAGGACTCTTTTAGTGATGAGATGTCTTCTTTTAGTGATGAGATGTCTTCTGTTCGGCCGACAGCGCCCTTTGCGGGTTTTCGCCGATCGACCTCTCTCATTTCTTTTCTCACCGTCGCCCGATAGTGCTCTTTGCGAGTTTTCACTACGCGGACTCTCTCATTTTCAGCTTCTCTTCTCACCATCGCCTTATGGTGCCCGAAGGTTTTCACCGATAAGACTCTCTCATTTTATTTCTCTCAATTTGCATTGTGTCAGATTCCAACAATGACGTTCTTCACTTCCATGCCTTTGCCAATTGATCGGAAGGACTTGGACAAGGTTTTTGGGGTAAACAGAATTTTGGGCGGAACTTCAACTTTGGAACCATTTCGGTGGATTCATGGCCGAACCATTATATCATCTGCCCCAGTTTCAACTTTTGGGGAAATTGGGATTTTTGTTTTGGTGTGACTGAACCTCATGTAGAGGCTGCTTACGTATCCTTTTCGGAATCAAGTCAAACGTAGTTCAGAGCAAATAATTTTTGTTTTTTTTTTTTTTTTTTGTCGTTTTGTTTTGGTTTTTGTTTTCTTTTTGTTTTCTTTTTCTTTTTCTTTTCTTTTGCTCTTTTTTTTTCTTTTCTTTTCTTTTCTTTTTCTTTGTTTTTTTTTGTTTTTTTTTTGTTGGTTTTTTTTTTCTCGCTGGTACTTCCGGGTTCCAAAGAGGGTGATCAAAGAAGAGTAACCGGCTCAAAGGGTTTACAAAGGATTGATAGTGTTTGGGTAGCGGGAAGGAAAGCCTTCGTCATCTCAATTGCACAAAAACCAACACCGTAGAGAACCTAGACATAGTACCTTTTTATTTCATCCGCATTCACAGCTGTTTCAGGATCATTTCCTTCGATATCTTCCCAAATACAATGCTCCTCTCGGCAATATCTTTCAGATGATGTATGAACCCTTCCAATTAGGAGCGGATTTTCCTTTTGCTTCCCGGTGATGAGGGATAATGCGTCTTAACACGAGTTGTCCCACTTCAAAATTCCTGGGACGCACCTTCTTGTTGTAAGCGCGGGCCCATTCTTTGTTGGTACAACTGCCCGGGTGTGCCCTGAGTACAGCACACTCTTTTGTTGCAATGTATGGACCTTTCCAACCCGCGAACCAATTTTCCTCAATTGTTCCAATTCTTTGTTTTATTTCCTCAAGGTTACCTTCTTTGTATTTCGACTCTTGATTCATTATTTCGAAAATCTGACAGCGTTTTGGGATCTAGGCATGAAGTCCGCAAGCATGTCATGTTATTTAAAGTTGCATTATTAGAGCTAAAGAGAAGAAATGAAGGAGAAAAATAGCAAAATCAGAAAAGATAAAGAAAAATGAACGATGAAATATTGATTTCATTTCTTGGAATTTTGAAGATAACAGGGTTCACATTCGGGAACTTAAAGACCAGAAACTAAAAGAAACATCCGAGTTACACCCTGGAATAACTCGGGATGCAGAAAAAGTAGCAGGACGGGTCTACCGGGACTCCCGCCTAATCGGGAATGGCATAGCCTTCCAGTTTTGAAACTTGGCGCTTGGTCCCATGTATAACACCTCAGCGGTGCTAGTGCCCTCTCCCGGCTGGACCATGTAGGTTTCGTAGAGCATTTTCCTCATTGCCCCATTTATTTCCTCAATTTCTTCAGCCGTAAAAACCTTATCATCTTCCTCTTTACTGTACTTAGGCTTGACAAGAGTTTTATACAAATGTACCACCTCATAATCGGCCATTTTCATTTTTTGAAAGAACATTTCTGCTTCCTCAGCACTCACAGGCTTCTTATGCGGGAAACGCCTTCNATATATCAGGGGAGTGAGATTCTTGGGGAGTGGGAGGCGGATCTCCTTTTTTCAGGCATGTTTTTGTGTATCCCCTGTGTTTGTGGTATAGGTAGTATTATATAGGGTAGGGATTAGGTTAGGGGTATGGGCCTAGGAACTATGGGCTAGGGATTTTGGGCGAAAGACTAAAAAAATGGACTATAAGATTTATTAAAACGGGATAACCAACCTAAAACTAATTCTTTCTTCTAAAATTATGTACAATTATAATATAAAAATATAAAACTAATTTTAATTAATTGAACTAAACTATAAAACATAGAACTATTTTTTTTTGTGTTTTCAAGATTATAAAAATAAAGATAGGGTACTATTTTTGTATTTTTTTTTAAGATTAAAAATGACTATAAAATATTAATAAACCTTTTTTTTTTGTAATTTTTTATTTCTTGTAATAAAATAAAGTAAAATAGTAAAAAGTAGTTGAAATGGCGATATTAGGCCTAAACTAAATATTTACATGCTAAAATGGGTAAAATTTGGGGGAGGGTCAAAAATCACATGTCAACAGCTGCCCCTCTTTGACTGGAAACGCGAAGAGTTTTCAGACAAAGAATGACTAGACAGGTTTTTTGACCCGACCCTTATTTAAGGAGAGCAAAAACTAAGAGGAGGGAGAATGTGACCGAGCCCTGGTATCTGAGCTGCCTACATATCCTTGGCTATAAAGGAATCAGGCCACGTGTAGTTCAGAAGTGGATGAGATGATGGAGTACCGAGGTTGAGAGCCGAGCGAGGTGCCGTCGAGGTTCCGGTCCGCAGTCCCGTTATTACATCAAAATCAAAAATAAAAAAGACTAACTAAGCCTATCAGCTACGAGTTACAAGATTCATATCTATGAGTCTTCTGAAGCTTGATCTTGAGTCTTGGTTGGTTCTTCATGCGGACCCTGATCTGAATCTTGATGCTTGTTAGCTGCAGGTGTTGGATCAATCTTCTTTAGTTTTTCAAACCAAGACGGGACATGCAGAGCTTGTGACCTCAGCCGTGTCTTGAGCAGCTCACATTTTTCATCAATTTCTGCATTTTGAATTCACTTCTTTTCTTTTCTTCTTTTTCTTTATTCTGGATTGAGATTTATTCCATTGGTCATCTCACACCTTGTGTCTTGAGGTTGACCTGCTTAGGATACCAAAACAAACAAACGAACGAAATTTTCTGCCCCAGTTTTCACTAGGAAAATTTCGTGAGTTAGTTGTGACACATATCTAAGCAATCAAATTAGGAATGTGTAAAGGGATCCTCGGTTTTTGTTCCGGGATTTTGGAAAGAAAAAGCTCCACGGTTTTAGTCCGGGAGATCCTCGGTTTTTGTTCCGGGATTTGGAAAGAAAAGGCTCCACGGTTTTTTTGCCGGGAGATCCTCGGTTTTTGGCCGGGATTTGGAAAGAAAAAGCTCCACGGTTTTTGGCCGGGAGATCCTCGGTTTTTTGGCCGGGATTTGGAAAGAAAAAGCTCCACGGTTTTTTGGCCGGGAGATCCTCGGTTTTTTGGCCGTGATTTGGAAAGAAAAAGCTCCACGGTTTTTGGCCGGGAGAGCCTTGGTTTTTTGGCCGGTATTTGGAAAGAAAAAGCTCCACGATTTTTTGGCCGGGATTTGGAAAGAAAAAGCTCCACGGTTTTTTGGCCGGGAGATCCTCGGTTTTTGGCCGGGATATTTAAGGAATGGGATCCTATGCTACCATGATTTGTTTTTCTTTTGGGATTTTCATTTTTATTTTCTTTCTTCTTTCTTTTTTTTTCTTTTGTTTTCCTCTTTATATGTTTTCCTTTTATTTAGCAAAACACATGAAAGAATTTGGGGAGGGGAAACTTCCTTTTTGGTCGTTTTCCTGCTGCAAAGCTGTTTCAGCGCTTGCGCATTTCATTTCCTTTTGGGTTGCACCTGCTTCTTGCATGGTTGCTTTGATTGCACCTGTTTTCAGCAATGAACAGTTTGTTAGTTTGAAACGGTGGTTGGTTTTTGTGGCCTTGATCATCTCAATTGCTTGATCCCGGCCCCCTTTCCGTTGAGAACTTTGCTGCTCGTTTGCCTTGATGATGAATCTCTTTTCAAACCGACCGGGTTCAGCCTTCAGGATTTCATTATGACTCGCCCGTGTGGGCTCTGACCTTGTCACTTTATTCTGCCTTTGCCTTTGATTTTCTTTCTTTTCCAATGTTTTTACCTCGAAAGCATCAAATTGGCCTGACGCACTCGCTGAGGCTAGGTATTTTCTTTAACTCTGACCAGGCGGAGCCCTGTGAAGCTGGTCCTACCACCTTTTCTTTGTAATAGTTACAGAATCAGAGTTAAACCGAAAGGAATTCAAAGAAAAGTATGCAAAAGGCAAGCATATGAGTTTAAAGAGAAGCGTCCCTTCCTGGGGAAAAGAAGGACTTATCTGGGGTGCATGCTGGCTTCAAATGAACATGACATGCTTCTTGGACTGGACGCCCGACCCATACAAACTTTCCAGCTTCTCGTGAACCCATTGATCCGTATTTCAAAACCAAGGAACCTTGCCAGGACTCTTTTAGTGATGAGATGTCTTCTTTTCGGCCGACAGCGCCCTTTGCGGGTTTTCGCCGATCGACCTCTCTCATTTCTTTTCTCACCGTCGCCCGATAGTGCTCTTTGCGAGTTTTCACTAAGCGGACTCTCTCATTTTCAGCTTCTCTTCTCACCATCGCCTTATGGTGCCCGAAGGTTTTCACCGATAAGACTCTCTCATTTTATTTCTCTCAATTTGCATTGTGTCAGATTCCAACAATGACGTTCTTCACTTCCATGCCTTTGCCAATTGATCGGAAGGACTTGGACAAGGTTTTTGGGGTAAACAGAATTTTGGGCGGAACTTCAACTTTGGAACCATTTCGGCGGATTCATGGCCGAACCATTATATCATCTGCCCCAGTTTCAACTTTTGGGGAAATTGGGATTTTTGTTTTGGTGTGACTGAACCTCATGGAGAGGCTGCTTACGTATCCTTTTCGGAATCAAGTCAAACGTAGTTCAGAGCAAATAATTTTTGTTTTTGTTTTTTTTTTGTTTTTGCTTTTGTTTTGGTTTTTGTTTTCTTTTTGTTTTCTTTTTCTTTTTCTTTTCTTTTGCTCTTTTTTTTTCTTTTCTTTTCTTTTCTTTTTCTTTGTTTTTTTTTGTTTTTTTTTGTTTGTTTTTTTTTCTCGCTGGTACTTCCGGGTTCCAAAGAGGGTGATCAAAGAAGAGTAACCGGCTCAAAGGGTTTACAAAGGATTGATAGTGTTTGGGTAGCGGGAAGGAAAGCCTTCGTCATCTCAATTGCACAAAAACCAACACCGTAGAGAACCTAGACATAGTACCTTTTTATTGCATCCGCATTCACAGCTGTTTCGGGATCATTTCCTTCGATATCTTCCCAAATACAATGCTCCTCTCAGCAATATCTTTCGGATGATGTATGAACCCTTCCAATTAGGAGCGGATTTTCCTTTTGCTTCCTGGTGATGAGGGAGAATGCGTCTTAACACGAGTTGTCCCACTTCAAAATTCCTGGGACGCACCTTCTTGTTGTAAGCGCGGGCCATTCTTTGTTGGTACAACTGCCCGGGTGTGCCCTGAGTACAGCACACTCTTTTGTTGCAATGTATGGACCTTTCCAACCCGCGAACCAATTTTCCTCAATTGTTCCAATTCTTTGTTTTATTTCCTCAAGGTTACCTTCTTTGTATTTCGACTCTTGATTCATTATTTCGAAAATCTGACAGCGTTTTGGGATCTAGGCATGAAGTCCGCAAGCATGTCATGTTATTTAAAGCTGCATTATTAGAGCTAAAGAGAAGAAATGAAGGAGAAAAATAGCAAAATCAGAAAAGATAAAGAAAAATGAACGATGAAATATTGATTTCATTTCTTGGAATTTTGAAGATAACAGGGTTCACATTCGGGAACTTAAAGACCAGAAACTAAAAGAAACATCCGAGTTACACCCTGGAATAACTCGGGATGCAGAAAAAGTAGCAGGACGGGTCTACCGGGACTCCCGCCTAATCGGGAATGGCATAGCCTTCCAGTTTTGAAACTTGGCGCTTGGTCCTATGTATAACACCTCAGCGGTGCTAGTGCCCTCTCCCGGCTGGACCATGTAGGTTTCGTAGAGCATTTTCCTCATTGCCCCACTTATTTCCTCAATTTCTTCAGCCGTAAAAACCTTATCATCTTCCTCTTTACTGTACTTAGGCTTGACAAGAGTTTTATACAAATGTACCACCTCATAATCGGCCATTTTCATTTTTTGAAAGAACACTTCTGCTTCCTCAGCACTCACAGGCTTCTTATGCGGGAAACGCCTTCTGGTGGCATTGTTTACCTCCTGTACATTTGAATATTTCTCAACAGAAGTTTTCCCTGGAAGTTCCCCCGAAATTTCTTTGCCCTTGTATGTAACCACTATTTGCTGATAGTTCCACGGCACTACAGAGGGGTCTGTCATTGTCTTCTGTGGTACGCGTCCAATAACCACGCGTCCCCAGCAGAGTCGCCAGAGCTGTCACACCTCCTTTTTTACACACCTACCCCGAAGGATAATGTATAAGGGAGTTTTTCCATTTAAAGTGACATTATTCGAAATGGGATTATTTATTTATTTTTAGAGTCGCCACTTGGGAAAGGATTGGCTTTTGGTGTCCCAAGTCACCGATTTAATTTAAATCCCAAATCGAGGAAAAATTCGACTTCCCAATTGGAGTCTGCGAACCAGAAATTCTGAATAAGGAATTCTGTTGACCCGAGGGAAGGTGTTAGGCACCCCCGGATCCCGTGGTTCTAGCACGGTCGCTTAAATTATTATAAATGGCTAAAATCTAATTTTTGTACATGTTCAAACCTATGGTGCAATTTTATAAATTTTTGTTTAACCGCTTTTAATTATTTTTTTTTATGAAAGTGAACGCCGTTTAAGAGCGTGTTTTTGGATCACGTCACATGAAATGCACCCAGATCCTCGACACCTCTTATTCAATGTTTTGGGATTTAGATTTGGGTTGCATGAAATGCACACCCGTATTTAAGAAGGTAAAATTATTAAAAGCGCGCCTAAAGTGGCTAGCGTCTTATTAACTTTGCGGAAAGCCATGAAAATTCGCTAAATGGCATGTCCCGAATCTCTAAAATATTTTTAATAAAGCATTTAATGAGGGCCCCGCAATTTATGCATTTTTATTTGGCGAGGCTCGTCCCACTTTTTATTTAAAGGCCAATCCTAAAGTAACTATTGTTTTT
>NC_031991.1:49638832-49639348 GCF_001879085.1 Nicotiana attenuata
GATTTTGATTTGATTTTTGAAGTAAGACTTCAAAAATTTCATTTCGTTTTATTGGAACTTTGGAAAGTTTTTAGAAGTTAAACAGTAAATATTTTTGTTTGAATTTTCATTTATTTCTCTTTTCTATAATGAAATATAGTTTTTTTTGACTTTGAAAGTTGCCTCTTCATTTTCGGAAGAGGGATTTTTACGTAAAATGTTTTTGGATTTTTGAGCAAAAGTATTTTCGGACTTCAAGTTTTTCTAAAATTTATATTTTTTTTTATTTTTTTTTTATTTATGAAAGAAAGACATCTCAGGAGTATTTTAATGACTTATTCTGACCTAAAAGAAAAAAGTGGCTATTTTTGCAAACTTTTCTATATCTAGAAAAACAAGGGCTTGGTTTTGCAGATACGGCCTTTCAGCATTTCTGGGAGGAAGATTTTAAGGCTGCGTCCGCAAACCCTTTTAAAAATGACTCACGGTGGCTGTTCTTGCAAAAACGGCCTTCCGACGCCCTTTTGGGGACATTCG
>NC_031991.1:49644514-49645928 GCF_001879085.1 Nicotiana attenuata
GTCTCTAAAGGGCCCTAATTGGTTAACAATACGGATTGCTATTAATTAAAGTGATTAAGGACTTCGGGCCTCAAGTTCAAGTCCACACTTGAACAAGAGGCAAACCTCTTAACTCAAGCATGCTACTTAACTAGAAGGCCCACATCCTACCACTTAATTATTAATGGGCCATGCAATTATCATTTTTGTTTGGCATGGCGCACCTCAACTAGATGAACTACGGATGTTCATGAAAATAGATCGGCATGAATCGACGTCACATGAGCCCATTCATTACTTGTAGCATCTAAAAAACATGCCTGAAGCTTAATTAGACTTTAATTAAAAAACGGTAGAATTAAGCTTATTTTGTGGCTTTCTATCTTATAACCAACAAAACACTTTAATCATTACCCAAATCGTATGACTCTGGCAGAAGCTTAATTAGAATGTGGCATCAAATAGATTTGAAATGAAAATATTGAACTATTAAGCTATCATGCTCCCACTCACCATTCAAAGACATAAATTAAACACACTAACTCTAAAACAAATCAAGGCATTCAGAGAATTTGACAAGCAATTCCAATCAAGCAAAATAAATGATATAAAACTCAACGTCAAAGAGATAAATCAGTAAAGCAAAACATGACCTTCGATACTGAAATTTTCTTTTTCCTCTGACAAAGCTCCAAATTAACGTACCAAATCAATATTTAACATGAACTGATGAAATACAGAAAAATCCAACAAAACGAAATCTAACCCCAAGCTCGAAGAAGACGGATCGTCCTTAATGTAAAGCATATGCATAACATTGTGTGATCTCATATGAAGATTTTGTAAAGGAAAACAGTGAGGCAAGATTAAGCAAAGAAACGTCAATTAATTAAGGCATCAAACATTCAAAATCATCAATATGCTCGAAACACTTAAAGCAACAAAACAATTGCAGCGTTCATATATCTTAAAAGCATGAAGTTAACCAAAGAAAGAAGCAGTGAAGAAGAAAGGGTTGCGACCTAGGATCCAGATTTATTATTTAAAGGGAATCTCCATCCATGTACAGATAGCAATGACAAATTTGACAACTAAACTCTAATCCGTCGCTAACTGACCACGACCGAGAAAACTCGACCTGAACTCTACGGTCTTAGCGAAACGAAAGTCTCGTCGGCTCGACTCGATTCTGTGTGACGTCGTTTGTAGTCTAGTTGCCGGACTACGATTTCAACGTGTCGGTTTCGGGTCGAAAGTCGTCGAGGGTTTGTTGTTGGGACGTTTCCCGAGCGTGGGATTTCGGGGTCGTCGTTTAAGGCGTGTCGTGAAGGTCCTGACGGTAAGTTCGTTAGAGGTCCTTTTCCGTTTGTCGGTTTTTAGTAGGGAATAAAGGGAAAGTCGGACTACGGCTAAGGTTCGGACGGGGTTTCCCGTT
>NC_031991.1:49649527-49652091 GCF_001879085.1 Nicotiana attenuata
AACCAATTTTCCTTCAATTGTTCCAATTCTTTGTTTTATTTCCTCAAGGTTACCTTCTTTGTATTTCGACTCTTGATTCATTATTTCGAAAATCTGACAGCATTTTGGGATCTAGGCATGAAGTCCGCAAGCATGTCATGTTATTTAAAGCTGCATTATTAGAGCTAAAGAGAAGAAATGAAGGAGAAAAATAGCAAAATCAGAAAAGATAAAGAAAAATGAACGATGAAATATTGATTTCATTTCTTGGAATTTTGAAGATAACAGGGTTCACATTCGGGAACTTAAAGACCAGAAACTATAAGAAACATCCGAGTTACACCCTGGAATAACTCGGGATGCAGAAAAAGTAGCAGGACGGGTCTACCGGGACTCCCGCCTAATCGGGAATGGCATAGCCTTCCAGTTTTGAAACTTGGCGCTTGGTCCCATGTATAACACCTCAGCGGTGCTAGTGCCCTCTCCCGGCTGGACCATGTAGGTTTCGTAGAGCATTTTCCTCATTGCCCCACTTATTTCCTCAATTTCTTCAGCCGTAAAAACCTTATCATCTTCATCTTTACTGTACTTAGGCTTGACAAGAGTTTTATACAAATGTACCACCTCATAATCGGCCATTTTCATTTTTTGAAAGAACACTTCTGCTTCCTCAGCACTCACAGGCTTCTTAGGCGGGAAACGCCTTCTGGTGGCATTGTTTACCTCCTGTACATTTGAATATTTCTCAACAGAAGTTTTCCCTGGAAGTTCCCCCGAAATTTCTTTGCCCTTGTATGTAACCACTGTTTGCTGATAGTTCCACGGCACTACAGAGGGGTCTGTCATTGGCTTCTGTGGTACGCGTCCAATAACCACTGGCTCATTCAGCCGAGGCGACTTAATTGTCCCTCGTACCACATAAGCTCCTTTTGGCACATATATTTGCGTTTCCCTTTTAACTTCAAACTTCCTTGGAGCACTGACAACTAATGGTTTTTCTTGGCGTCGGAACATAGAGGATTCCATTCTTAGGAAGTTCCGTCTCTGCTTTTATCTCAGGTTTCTTCTTAGGCTCAGTTTTGACACTTTTATCCTTCTTCTCCTTCGGGGGTACCTTGGGCTTCTTTTCTGCATCGGCAATAGCAATTATGGCTTTTAATGCTGGATCAAATTCTCTATCTTCACAGATCATCCCGATCACCGGCCCGTTGTTGTGAGCGGGCAACGGATTATTGGTCACATTCGGGGCTTCTTCATCCCTCAACACTATTTTCCCTTGTTCGATCAAATCTTCCACAGCTTTCTTCAATGTCCAGCAGTTATCAGTACTATGCCTTTCAGCTCCTGAATGGTAGGCACAGTGGACCCCTCGTTGATAAGCTGGAGATTCCGGGTTCTGTCTGTTTTGGGGGATAGGCTGCAGCAGATTCATCTGAACGAGCTTCGGGAACAGACTGGAATAGGGTTCACCAATCGGCGTAAAATTTGGTCGTCTGGGTGGTTCCCGAGGGCGGAAGTTATTTTGCGGTGGTCGGGGATTATATTGGTTCTGGTGAGGAGGTTGATTTCTTTGGAATGGAGGTGGATTTCGGTTAGCTTGTGGTTGCGGTCGGCCGAAGGGTTGAGCATTCATGACTGCATAAGGTGGAGGAGCGTAAGCCATATCAGTATGAGGATAGTAGTGTTGAGGGGTTCTTTCAGAGAATACCGGTCTAGGGGCCCGGTGTCTCCTTGCCCCTGAGGCTGCCATAACCGCTTCTTCTTTCTTATTACCTTTGGCCATTCCTCCAGACCCGCCTTGGATGGCTTGAGAGGTTGCTCTAATGGCTGACTGGCTCAAGATTCTGCCCGTTTTCAGACCGTTTTCTACCATTTCACCAATTTTAATTGCCTCTGCAAAAGGCTTGCCCATGGCCGACATCATGTTTTGGAAGTAATCTGCTTCCTGGGCCTAGAGGAAAACAGTGACCATTTCTACTTCATCCATGGAAGGTTTCACCCTCGATGCCTGTTCGCGCCACTTAATAGCATATTCTCTGAAGCTTTCCGAGGGCTTCTTCTTCAAGTTTGCCAAGGAGTTCCTGTCCGGCGCAATGTCTATATTGTACTGAAATTGCCTAACAAAGTCTGTGGCAAGGTCGTCCCAAATATGCCAACGTGACACGTCTTGGTCCATATACCACTCTGAGGCAATGCCGATTAAGCTTTCTCCAAAATACACCATCAACAATTCCTCTTTGCCACCAGCTCCCCGTAACTGATTGCAATACTTCTTTAGGTGAGCAATGGGGTCACCGTGCCCGTCATACTTCTCAAATTTTGGTGTTTTGAAACCTGGTGGCAGATGTACATGTGGGAACATACATAGGTCTGTATAGGAGACACTCTTTTGCCCGCTCAAGCCTTGCATATTTTTTAAACTCTGCTCGAGGCTTCTCATTCTCTTTACCGTCTCATCCTGCTCTGGGGCTTTGGGGGTTTTGTCCTGACCGGGTGTAAGCTTGTATGATGGCTGCTGAGAGTAGGTATATTGAGTATAATGAGGAGGGTTAGCCTGAAAAACGGGATTTTGGAATGTGAAGACT
>NC_031991.1:49652191-49666571 GCF_001879085.1 Nicotiana attenuata
TTTGCACGTTTCGCTCGTATCGTATGGATCATGCCAAAAGAATAGAAGGGATAGCCTTAACATACCTGGAGTAGGAAAAACTCCGTATAATATTCCGTTGAAAATTTTCGTGGATTGAACTTAGAACCTAAAAATCGGATTAAGCTTAT
This sequence comes from Nicotiana attenuata, assembly GCF_001879085.1. Lineage (NCBI taxonomy): Eukaryota > Viridiplantae > Streptophyta > Magnoliopsida > Solanales > Solanaceae > Nicotiana > Nicotiana attenuata. The sequence continues at coordinate 49,652,341 of NC_031991.1, forward strand.
GCGCTTTGAAATTGAGGAACGAAATCTTGCTTGGATTTGTTGAAATTTGGACGAAACTGCTTCAAATGAAGCTTTCGTTTGAAATGAAATGTTTCTGCTCACGTTCTTGGCTTTAGGAAGCATTTCGTTAGCTTCAGATTGCTTTCATGAAAAGCCTTTCTAATCTCTCAAATGTTGAAGATATCAATCTTCTAATTTGTAAGATAAATATGTAGCCTTTTTGAAATTCAAGGCTTGACTTTTAATTTGTTGCCACCTAATCCCAATATGACTAATGAGTCATTTATTTTGGGTGGTGGTTGCTGCCACGTTTTTGGGGTGGGGTTTTAATCTTATCCTTTTAATAGTTAACTGGGTAATGTCTTGTTACCCGATAATTAATCAATTATCCGTATAATTTAAAAATTATCTCAAATTACTTAAAATTCTACTTATTTTTAATATATTTTATACACCTTACTATTATGGCTATGGGGTACCTTGTATGGTACTAGTCCATAAATACCGGGTATTTTAGCTCGAGCCGTATTTTATCTCAAAATGCCAAACTTCGACAAAAATTTATTTTCTTCGATATTACTTACCTTCTTACCTTCACGAATTTACTCATCACTTATAATCCTTATAATCCCCAAATAATTCTTTCCTTGGACTGATGCCAATTACCTTACGACAAATTCAACGTACAATACTGCATGGTGCAATATTATCGTAACTTAATACTGTGAAGCGTGACATCACCGTAATGTAATATTGCAAGGCATAACATCATCGTAATATATTACTGCAGAGGGTAACATCATCGAAATATATTACTGCAGAGCAAAACATCATCGTAATACTGCGGGGCGTAACATAATCCCTGCCTCCGTATTTGCATGAGGCTAATCCCTGCCTCCACATTTGCATGAGGCAAATCCCTGCCTCCACATTTGCATGAGGCTAATCCCTGCCTCCATATTTGCATGAGGCTAATCCCTGTCTCCATATTCGCATGAGGCTAATCCCTGCCTCCGTATTCGCATGAGGCTAATCCCTGCCTCCGTATTCGCATGAGGCTAATCCCTGCCTCCGTATTCGCATGAGGCTAATCCCTGCCTCCGTATTTGCATGAGGCTAATCCCCGCCTCCATATTTGCATGAGGTTAATCCCTGCCTCCATATTTGCATGAGGCTAATCCCCGCCTCCATATTTGCATGAGGCTAATCCCCCCCCCCTTTCCCTCCACATTTGCATGAGACTAAGCTCTTTTCTCCATACCTGCATGAGGCTAAACTCTGCCTTCAATTTACATTCTTTCACCGAGACTAAGCGATGTCTCTCCGGCACTATCTATTTGCTCCTTTTTCGGGCTAAGCTCTACTCTCAACCTCGCAAGACTAAGCCTTGTCTTGTTAAACATTATCATTGCATCTCATGGGCTGAAATATCGCCAATCTATCCAAAGGCGTCATAGTCTAAAGGCATAATCCTCATAGCCGGAAGACACCATGCCATGGCCTGAGGGTCTCTCAAATTTGCATATCATTATTCAAATGTGTCATGGTTCGGAGCACCATCTTCATGGACCAAGAACATCATTTCATGGCCTGCAAATCCCTCACTAAACAATTCATGGCCCAGGACATCATGGTCTGAGGACGTCATCCTTAACCATCCAAAGACAACTTACATGGTCCAAAGGAAATCCGTATGATGTTTAAATTTTCGCACAAATACATGTTTGTAGCATCTCTTTATCTGCAGGTGACCAGTAAGCAACCGATATCCCATCAGGAGCGACCTTGCTCCAGTTCCTTCAACAATCTTGAACATCATTGCTTGGCTCATCATCATCTTGCATCACCACATCATCATTCACAATTTGCCTTAAGTTTGAGGTACTAACAACTCCACCTTTTCCATTTCTTATAGTCACCGCCATAGTGTTGATACCCAATTTTTCCCTATAATAGTTTTGAAATGCATATATACCTTTAAAACTACGCATTAGCATCAATTGGTATTTTTTCATAATTTTTATATTTTTTAAATTAATTTATCTCAGTATTTTATTCATATAAATAATTACAAAATTGCATCACAAATGTTTTAAAACATTTCTTGATTTAATTTATGGTCCTATTAAGTCCAAATTATTTCATAAATGGCCAAATTTACATCTTTTGGTTACACTTGCAATAATCTTGCAATTATAGCCCATGCATACATCACTATATTATTTTACAAGAAATTAGCCCGATATATTTTTAAAATATTTAATATTTATTTTAAAGTATCCCCGTGGATGAAAATTATTTTTTCTCATTGTTAATTATTTTATAAAATAATTTTTATTCAAGTACCTGGGTATTTAACAAATAGCCCTTTTTATTTCAAACTTAACCCTTTTAATACCTAAAATCTACTAGCCCAAATACCTTTATCAGGAAGCCCAAATACCCTAGGCACAAACCCCTTATCTACCCGACCCAACTCTTGTTAAATCCTGGTCGTTGATCATTTTTGATCCACGGCCCAGAACCTTCCTACCATAATTAAACCCTAATGACCCCCCCCCCCACCCCCAACCTCTCATTTTCTCTCCTCCCACCGCCGTCACCCACCTCTCCTCCTCCCAAATGCCCTCCAATCCTAACCCTAATTCACCCTCATCGTCACTCATCTACTGTCGTTCATGGTGCTTTCTCACCACCATCGGGCCTCTAATGGCCTCTCCTATGCTGGTACCGCCATCTCTAAGGTCCTCGAGGGACCAGGGTCAGTCCACTTACACCTGTGGCCCTTTCTTGCCTATTTCAGGATGTTCCGATTTGATTTCGAGTAAGATCTTCCTATTTCACCTTAAACCTATCGATTTCTAAGCTTACTTCTTCATCTCTATGTTGTTTTTTGCTCGAAACCCTAATTTCGTCCTTTGAACTTCTCAGATTTGTACAAGATCTGAGATGGATTGAACTTATTTTACATGAGTTTTACAAAAATCTTCTGATTTTCGAGTGGCTTCCCATTTTCCTAAACTAGGGTTTCCTGAAAATCTCTTTCTTCAAAACGTTTTGCTGATTTTAAGTACTTAATCTTCTATTTTTATATGTTTTGACTGATTTCGAAGAGTTTGCTTCAACCCTAACTAATTTATGCTAAAGCCCTAATTTTTTTATGTTTTTTCTTCGATTCTGAGTCTTTCCGTGCTACTTGTTACATTATTTGTTCTGTGATTTGACTTTCATGATTTTCCCCCTTAGTCTAATTCAATGTCTTGTGATTTTTTTTTTACCCTAGTTCACCTCTATTAGGGTTTCTGATTCGATTTTCTCGGCTAATTTCTGTATGTTTATGAAATTCTATTTCAGCCTATTTTTCTATTTGGAGAAAACCTATATTTTTACCCTTAAATCAGTACTGTTTGAATTTCTGATTCACTGATTGGCTCTGTTAAAAACTATGTGCTGATTCTTGATTATTTCCTTCATTTACGACCTTGATTAGTTTTCTTACCTGATTCGATTAACTGCGATATTTACTGATTCCTCACTAATTATTTCCTTAATTAAACCTCTGTCTATTTACCCCTAATTGCTCACTTGATTATTCTTTCTTTAAATGTATTCTGCCTTTACCGTTGGGTAATTACCCTTTAAGGGAAAATTACACTAATTTATGCATAATTGATTCTGTGGATTCCTTAATTGTTGAATGACTGATCTTCTCTACCTTATTCTCCTTGCTCTTAACTACTATATATACTCTCCTTTATTCTCACTTCGAGACACAGGCATTAGTTCACCACTACTCTCACACTCTAAAAAGCTCTCTGTTCTTCCTGCTACTGGTGATCTTCATTAGTCTTGCCGGCTGTAAGCCAAGTCTAGAATTGCACAACACCTGTCTTGCATCTCGTGTTCTCTTTCCCTAATTGGAATGCCTCTGATTAAATTTTAGAATCTAAACCCTATGTGTTTCATTACTGCCGTAGTTCATCAGTCATGAGTTCATTCCTGCTCCTGTTTACTGTCTATCCATCATGCCGAATATTGCTTTGTTCAGTATGTGATTAGCATGCCTCAACTTTACTTGCCTGTCTACTGTTTATCTAGCATGCCTAATACTGCCTTGTTCAATATGTGATTAGCATGTCTCAACTATACTTGCATGTCTACTGTTTGTCTAGCATGTCTAAATCTTGTTTTGCTCGGTGTGTGGTTGGCATGTCTACATTATGAATGCTTGGTGGTGTTTTGCCTAGTCTGTTCATTTAAGTCCTTTCCTACTCTACTTTGCTAAGTCATCTAGTCGCTCAAGGCTCTAGTTGTGTGTTTGAGGTTTATGTGTTCTCAACATCTTTGCTCCATGTCTCAATCACCTATCCTTGTGACTAACTTAGTAACTCTGTACATCTGTTTGCTTCTGTGCTCCACTATACACTAAGGTGTATTCTATGTATCCCCAACCCCTCTCTGTTTGTGTGGAACCTGCTTGCCAAGTGTTTCTGAATATGGTTGTTCTGTGATTTGTGTTTTGATTTCAAAGTGTTTTCATACTTTTCTCAAGCTGTTTTACCACCAAATTAGTACTGGTTTTTCAGAAAATCTATTCACCTCTAAGAGTCCTCTCTATACTGTTTACCAAAACCTTTTCAAAATTATGCACTCTCACTTGCTCTTAGATTAATAAGTCATGCTCCTCTGGTATGTGTACTGCTTAGAGATCCTTGAGATCTCTCTGAACTCTGGCATATCAGGGCTGGCTCTTCCACACTGCACATAATCATTTTTTATTTGAGAAAAGGCTGGGTGTGAGCACTTCCCGGGATCCGTGAGGTCCTTAGGGAACTCTGACACACCTGGACATGAATTGGGCTATAAAATCCTTGGCATTTGAGACTACTGAAGGCCTGGTACACCAGGATTTGCTTTGGGCCTACTTCAGGCTCCCTATAGCTTAATTTATATTTTATTTATGTAATTTATTCAATTCTTGGTCTGTAATAATTAATTGTAAACAGATATTGGGGGTGACTAGTGAAAAGGGAGGGTAGCTGTAGGGTACTGTGGGTAAACTGGGTAGAAAACATGCTTCTAGGTCTTACATTGTGTAAATCTGCGTTAGAAATCATGTTCTAGGACTACTATATCTATTTGCATTCAAACCATGCCAAACTTGTGCACTAGACATCCTGATTTAGGGTGTGCACGTTTATCGCTTCAGCATACTGCATATCATGTACCATTATTCCAACTTTTGATTTGTGCATAACTACTATCGCATAAAGATCCTGCCATTAGGTCAATAATCCCGTTTCAAATAAAAATAGTCATACCATGTATGCATTAGATACCCTGCTTTAAGAACTCTGTTTGCATTTATTTGAACTTTGTCTATTTCGATTGAAATAAATAACTGGCTATGAAAAGGTTTAAACAGCCTCACATACAAGCATCATGTCTAAAAACATAAATAAGGCGCCTGTTATAATCTCTGTCACCTAGAATAGCATGATGTAGGTTGAACAATTTCTTAAAACTGTTAATCACCTCCTGTGATTATGATTGCACACAGTCCCCCGCCTAGGCAAGCCTTAGGTAATCAGTCTCTATATATATGAACTGGAAACTGCGTTTGATTGTTTTAAACTGCTTAAGCTTAACAGGCTATAAAACCAGTAGGCAAACTGGTTAGGATTCTGCCACTTTCCTTATGCATATCCTGTATCTGTAACATTCATCTAGATATCATGTTCTTAGGATTTCTGAACTTCTTCAAAATCTGTGTTTTAGACGTGCTGTTTGTTTGCCTATACACATGCGGACGTAAATATGAGCCTTCTAACTATTTGTCCTTATTTTCTTGTCCTACATGTTATTCGCTTGACGCTTAGATTTTTACCTTTTAAAAAATCCTTAGGTTGTCTAGAACTGTCCAGATTTAGAGGTCCTAAATTCCTCCAGGACCATAAGAAAGGGACGGGTAGCAGCACGCTTAGAGGTCGTTAATTAAACTCGCATATAACCACTAAGAGGAGGGTAATGGATAGTGAACGGATATTATGGCCTGCGCGTTAATGTCACGTGTAGCCCCTCTCATTGAGGAGTGATTACCGGGCATTGCATGGGTATGATCCTGTAGGCTAATCAACTTAGGACTTCCCTTTCCCAATTCCTATATGTGTTTAAATTATCTAAACTTTTTTTCCCTTTGCATATATGTGTGTTTAAGTTGTCCAAGCCTCTTTTACCTTCAAAATTTCCATGATCATATATATGTTTAGACTGTGAAAAACCGCCTTTATTTGCAAATATGTGTTGAAACTATTTACTTGTGAAAATGACTAATTCATATAGTTTAAGTTCGGCCGGTACCCACCGTTGTGGACCGCGAGGGTTGCCTAACACCTTCTCCTCAAGGTTATTTTGAGCCCTTAACCTAATCTCTGATAATGCAAACTAGTTACACGAGTTAATTACTCTAGGTGCCCTAACGCACCATAATTCGTTAGGTGGCGACTCTTCAAACACCCAATTCCCAAAAGGAAATAAGTTGTTCCCCCCATGAATGTCGAAACCCGAACTTCCCCGCGAGGGAAAAAAGGGGGCGCGACACATAGCATGCCCCCTATTGTTCCCACCCTTCGGGTTTACTACCGTATCACTTGGTAGTGCCCCTTAGGGCGAGTATTCATTGCATGAGAAATTTGGCCAAGTTGGACTTCCAAGTTGCGGATAGAAGTGTTATGGGAGGCTAATTGGGCATCGGAGTCAGCATTTTTCTCCATCATCTGTTTAAACATATTTTCAATTCTACCCATCGCATTAGAAGAAGAGCTTGGTCCTTGAGAAGGATAGGGAGGTGGATTTCTTGGTTGTTGGAACATCGGAGGCCTTTGAAAACCCGACCCCCGATTATTGTTGTTGTTCCACCCTCCTTGATTATTGCCTCCCCAGTTGCCTTGATTGTTGTTGCCCAGTTGCCTTGATTACCCATATTACCTTGATTTTCCTTGATTGTTCCAATTGATTTTATTAGAATTACCACCACTACAATTGCCTTGGTGGTTTCGGTTGTTCCAATTACCTTGGTTCCCTTGTGACCTCCATTGTTGTTGGTTTTGCCCTTGAGCATTGTTTCTTTGACCTTGGTAATTGTTGACATATTGAACTTCTTCATCTTGGTCATTGAATGAATCACCTAGATCATAACCACTATCATCTTGCATGAATTGTTCCGGACGGTTTTGTATTTGTTGACCTTGTTGTCGCCTTTTGTTTACCATCATATTCACACCTTCCATTGCATTCACTTGTTTTGGCCCTTGAACTTGTTAAAGCTGAGCTTTGGCCAATTGGTTCATGGTAGTTGTCCCGCCCCTTTTTCTCGCGAAATCGGATTTCGACATTTTTGGGACAACTCCTTTCCTTTTGGGATAGGGTAAGGGATTTGAAGAGTCGCCACCTAACGGATTAAGGTGCGTTAGGGCACCTAGAACAATTAACTCATATAACCATTTTACGTCACTAGAGATCGGGTAAGGGATCGAAATTACCTTGAGTGGAAGGTGTTAGGCACCCCTCGAGGTCCACAATGGTGGGTCCCAGCCGAACTTAAATTAAGCGAATTAGTCTTAAAAGGGAAAACGAATCAAACAAATACAATATTCAACTTATTTTTTACACAGGAGTATAGGGGGTGATCCTAAGTTTTTAGCCTATAGGATCATTCCATGCAATGCTTTGCAACTCCCACAAGTCGGGGTTTTACTCATAGCATTAGCGCATGGGCTATCATTTTCTTTACTACCCAATTACAATCTTTCAGTTGTTACCTAAGCGTTCTAGTAGCTTCTAACTCGTGCCTTATGCGTGCACTACCCGTCCCTTTCCTATGGTCCTGGAGGTATTTAGGACCTCTATTTAGGGTGGTTCTAGACTGACCTATGTTACATAAATGAGAAAAGCTAGGCAACAAACAAAATTCAAATAGGACTATCATGTAAGAAGGAAATAAGGGCTCACATAAACCTCCATAAGTAGACAACAAATGTACGCAGTTAAATCAACAGATTTCGTTAATTTACGATCCTATGGGCAGGATATCTAGATAAGCAAAAACAGAATGCAAGACAGCAGTTTATTAAGGCGGGCATCTGGACCTATCAATTTGCCTACTGATTTTATTAAACCTTGAATCTGGACATTTTCAGGCTGTAAGATATCTCAATTTTAGGCCAAGAATCATTGGTAACCCCTACGGATTTGCCTAAGTGATAACCAGAATTAATCGAACTCAAAACTGATTAACAGAACTCTATAGGCATGATATCTACAACCTATAACGTGATTTCTAAGTGAATTGCTGATTTTAACTCATAAAGAAAGGTTTTATCCCTTTTAGATCCTATAGGCACGCTTTCTAATTAGTTTAAACCCCTATAGGCAGTATTTCTAAGTGTTGACTTGATTTAAACCTCTATCAGCATGGTTTCTAAGTTTACAAACTGATTTCACCCTATAGGCACGATATCTATTAGTTTAAATCCTATAGACATGATTTCTAGGTTTGAAACTGATTCCTTTTATTCCTATAGGAATGGTATCTAAGTTGAAACTAATTTTTTTACCTCCTATAGGCATGATATCTATTAATCACATGTGGGCAGAATTTTAAGCATGTTGCCAGGAAAGGTTATTATTCAAGCAGATAGAATCCTATAAGCATGGTCACTAATGCATGTAAGTTAAAGATATGCATCGATCCTATGGACAGGATGTCTAATGAAAGGGGCCTGTAAACAGGATTTCTAGCATGCGAGTGAAATACAGAACAAAGCAATCAGAAAATCCTATAGGCATGATCTCTAAACAAGTAGTAACATTCACATAATAACCAATAAACCTATAGGCAGGATTTCTACCCGAGTTTCAAACAAAGATATAGAAAAAAACCCAGCTTTTACTAATAAACCCCAGATCTGTTTATTACAGAGATTATTACATCCCAGAATGAATAAATTACATAATAGTATCTATTACACTATAGGGAGCCTTAGTAGGGGAATCAAGTTTGAGTCATAGACAGCAATACTTAATACTGTCATGCCTTGAACAAGCCATCATTATCAAACACCTTGGGTAGGGTTTAGGATGCATAATAGATTCAGAATAGGCAGAAGGGAATTGCAACATGCTTAGAATGAAGTACTGAATTAAACACAAGCAGTAGGCAGACAAGAAACAAAGNAATAGCAGTGATCCACAGTACCTTAAACTAGGCTTCCAGTGTGTTAAAGTTCCCAAAGAGCCTCGGGGACCCCGGGCAATGCTCACATTAGAACCACACATTCAACACAGAATTTATAGGAGATTGAAAAACCAGCCTCAGTGTGTCAGAATTCAAAGGAGTCTCAGGGACCCTAGGCAGTGCTCACACTGGGGGTGGTAGGAACCTAGATAACTAAGAATAGGAGTTTGAAAACCAGTATACATAGGGTAAGAGGGAACAGGTTTAGAAATCAGTACATACAGAATAGTAACAGAACTGCACCAGAAAACAAACAAACTCCTGTTCAGCATATAGTTCAACTAAGTTGATATTTGTTCAGACTAGATACTCATACCAGCATTTAAAGTAATCACAAAGCAAAGATACTTGAACTAACATACAGAATTAGCCATACATTACATGCTTGCAGTCAGAACTGGGAACATACAGCTGAATTGGACAGGGTTTCACATTACTGGAGGTAACTTAGTTTAGTATTATCACTAAGTAGGATCATGTAGTCACATAGAAAGCAGAAGCATGCTGAAAATTTAAATAGACTAATCGAATAAAGGAGATAGAACAGAATAGAATAATAGGAGTTAAGGCATACCAGTTGAGAAGAAAGCAAATAGGAATGCAATAGCAGTTAGAATCCAGAGAATCTGGCCTTGGCATTCAGCCGGCCAAATAGTGCAGAAATCAGAACAATAGAAAGAGAAAGCTCAAGTTTTTGAGAGCAGAGAGATTGAAATTTCTAAGTTGTAAAGTGTATAAGTGTCTCAGTGTGTAAATTCCGGACAAGGGAAGGGCTTTTATAGCATACAATAGAGTAAAACAAATAAGGTAATGAACCAATCACACACAAATAAGATATAAAAATCAATTAACAATCAATTAAGGTCAGCATGGATCAATTAACAAGACATAATCGAGTAAAGTCAGGCTAGTACTACTTGATTTAAGGAAAACCTTATACGGAATCGACTAGTAATTAAATACTAGGTTAAATAAGGTAAAGAAATAATTCCAGGATCAACTTGAAGTTTAATTTAAGGGAGATAGTACAGAGTTCAGTCAATTAACGAGCAATCCGGCGAGTACTACTCAGAATAAGGTAAGTATCATATAGAACCAATTATCAATCAGCAAACAAGGTGAAGAAATAAAGGAACAAGGTAGGACGAACAGAATAAGGAAAGCATCAGTACATACGAGAAAGATTAAAATCTTGGTAAACATTTTAGAGGCCCTAGTTTTGGGGTAAATAAAACTAGCCCGCAACTAACGGCATGAGTGAAAGATGCATAGAGGCAAATAGACAGAAACATTTAAAGGAAAAAATACCAAATAATGACAACCCAAACTTAATGTAAGCAAAAGAAAAAGCAGAAACACAAAAGCTTTAATAAAACACACGAAGACATATAGATGGAAATAATTAAAGTTTGAACCATATTTTGTTCGAAGAATCAAAACCCTAGATTTTAGGGTAAGTAAAATCAGCGTAGAAAACAAAAAAGGAAACTATAATAGAGATGGAAATACATAGATTTAGTTCGTCTTTAAGAAATCCAAAAACCCTAAATTTTAGGGCAAACAGAATCGATCAGAAATAGTAAAGAAAATATGAACACATAGGTAGATATACTGAAACATTAAAGGAAAAATACAAAGGAAGAAAATTATTTTGGATCTGGAAAGATCTTGAGCCCTAATTTTAGGGTAAGTAAAAGATTCAACTAAAATAAACGGATTTGTGAGTAATAGAGAAAATATAGATGGAAAATAATCATAAAACAAACAGAAATCGGACCAAATCTGGTCCGAATCAAAATCTGAAGCCCTAACTGAAAGATACGAAAATATTCGTACTCACAGAGGTTAGGACGAACACAGACGGAAATAATCAACCTATAAGAGGTATTGAACCAAATCTGGTTCGAATCTCTTGAGATCAACTTGCCATTTGAGGCGAACCAGTTTGAGTAACATCAAAAACGAGTAGCTGGCAAGGAGGTAAGGCCAGATATGGTAGGGGTATTCAAAACCGAACCGAAACCGAAAACCGAACCGAAATCGAAGCTTAATGGATTATTGGTATCGGGTTAACGGTTTAACGGACGGGGAACAGATTGAAATTTTTTTATTAACGGCTTATCGGTTTGGGGGCGGATTATTCAATTTTCTTAACGGATAATCCGTTAACTCGTTAAGAATATATATATACATATAAAATTTCTTTTATCCATGTATATATTAAATAATCAAAAACCCTTCTTCCTCCAGTACTCTATCAGAGTGAATTAGAATAAAAGAAAGCCAAATAAAAGGAGCCATCTAACTGTGACAAAAGACACAATTTGCTGTTTGAAACAAGATAACAACACCGGTTACACCACTGCTTCATCAACTTTGCCTGGGTTTTAAGGCATCCTAGAATTCAATGCATGACGAACATTTGTTTTAACAACGACCAACTGGAAATCTTTCACATGGACTAAGGCCAATGTGCATAAACATAAATAAGATTCTGGACAGATGATTTACCCATCACGGTGTCTCTTCTGCTTCGTCCCTCTTAGTACATCGACTACCTATTTAAACATACAAAGACTAAATTTTATTTTATTTTGATTGAATTAGGCCGATAAACCGCCCGATAACCGTCCGATAAGAGCTAAACCGATACCAGTCCGCCCGATATCTTATCGGGTGGCTAGTGGATTAATACATTTAAAAGCCGATAACCGATAAGCCAAGCCGTTAAGAGTAAATAACCGCACAATTCGCCCGATAAGCAGCCCTAAGATATTGTAAGGAATCAAGAGATGATTCTATTTTTGGATAGGAATCACAAGAGGATGGTGACAGTGTTAGGGTTTGATGAAGAGAGAAGGGGAGGAGATGAGAGAATACAGAGGCGGCGGGTTTGGGTGAATGAGGGTTAGGGGTTAGGGGTTTGGTTAATTAAAAGAAGGGGAAGGGATATGGACCGTTGATCTCAGAGATCAACGGTCACGATTAAAGGGGTATTGGGTTAGGGTTAACGGGTATTTGGGCTAGTGTGTATAATTGGGCTAGGTCCGAAATTAGTCAATTAAAAAGGGCTGATTTTAAATACCCAATTAATTTAATTAATTTTATAAAATAATTTATAAATGATAAAAATGTCATTTGTGCATGAAAATGATTTAAAATAATTACTTAATATTATAAAAATATAAAAAATTATTTTTCGTGTAAATAATGAAATCATGCATATATAGGCTATTATTGCAAAGTTATTGTAATTATAGCCTAAAGATACAAATATAATTATGCATAAAATGATTAAAGCTTAATATAAATATAAATGATAAAAATATAGTAATAAATCATTATAAATTATTTGTGATGCAATTAGTAATTATTTAGATAAAAAATGTTGGAATAAATCAATTAAAATCCTTTTAAAATTACAGAAAATTATGGAAAAATACAGGTTGATGCTCATGCACTATATTGAAAGTATATATGCATTTTAAAAATATATGAGGAAAAAATTGGGTACCAATAGCTGCCCCTCTTTACCCGGGAAGGATGAAAGAGTTGTCGGGTAAAGAAATGATGACCGATTTTGACCAAATGGGATGTTTGGAAAAATGTGGGCCGCACCCTGGTCTCTAAGCTGCCTACATATCCCTGGTTTTACAGGAATTAGGCCATGTGTAGTTCTGGACCCAACGGTGAATGAAACCGATGGAATTGCTATAGGAATGGTAGTGTGTTTCAGAAAAGGTTCTTTTGGGAAGGATGGTATCGGATGAGTTTATGCGGAGATATGAAGGCGAATCTAAATTGTAACGGATTCATCACAGGGCAGGTATTTGAACGGTCGTAGGGTAAAGCGAGTAATTGATGGGAGTCTGTTACGCTTGAAATAATGGCAAGATAAAAATGGTATAAGTGGAAACCGGAGCAAAAGTTGCTCCTGTTTGAAGAACAGTTACCTCCTGGATTTCCTGCGAAACTTAAAACAAGATACATGCAAGTGTATAGGTTACCGCGGGAGTTTAAACATGATGCAAAATTCCCTTTCGACCATGAAGGTTGTCTTTGGACGGAAAGGATGACGTCCTTAGACCATGACGTCCCGGGCCATGAATCATGAGATAAGAGATTCGCAGTCCATGAAATGATGTTCTCGGGCCATGAGAATGGTGCCTCCGAACCATGACGCCTTCGAATAATGATGTGCAGTATTGAGAGATCCTCAGGCCATGACATGGTGTCTTCAGGCTATGAGGATGATGCCTTGGGACTATGACGCCTTCGGATAGAGACATGATGATGGATCATATAAGCAAACAAGACAGAGCTTAGTCTTGCATAGAATCGGTACAGAGCTTAGCCCCGGAAAAGGCAAAATAATGCTAGGTTTCAGATAGTGTAATATTCAGCATTAGACAATGAAAGGTAGAGCTTAGTCTTATGCAGAGAGAAGGCAATGCTTAGCCTTATGCAAATATGGAGGCAGGGCTTAGCCTTATGCAAGATTTGAGACAGGGCTTAGTCTCATGCAAAGAGAAGGCAATGCTTAGCCTTATGCAGATAGGGAGGCAGGACTTATCCTCATGCAAGATTTGAGACAAGGCTTAGTCTCATACAGAGAGAAGGCAATGTTTAGCCTTATGCAAATATGGAGGCAGGGCTTAGCCTCATGCAAGATTTGAGACAGGGCTTAGTCTCATGCAAAGAGAAGGCAATGCTTAGCCTTATGCAGATAAGGAGGCAGGGCTTAGCCTCATGCAAGATTTAAGATAGGGCTTAGTCTCATGCAGAGAGAAGGCAATGCTTAGCCTTATGCAAATATGGAGGCAAGGCTTAGCCTCATGCAAGATTTGAGACAAGGCTTAGTCTCATGCAATTGGAGAAGGCAATGCTTAGCCTTATGCAAATATGGAGGCAGGGCTTAGCCTCATGCAAGATTTGA
>NC_031991.1:49668975-49756011 GCF_001879085.1 Nicotiana attenuata
GAATGGTATGCACAGGTTTGTTGGGTTGGTACCACTAAGAAGAGTTTCCATCACAACAGTAGGAATGGGGGTGGACATATCCGGCAGACTTCAATCTTTCATATAGTTGGTCAATGGGTTCAGCGATAGGTGTGTATTGTCTGGGCGGCCTGCGATCAAAACTAGGTCTGGGTTTTGGATAGTTTTGACGGGTTGGGGGTGAATGGTAATAGGCTGGCTGGGTGTTATAGGTGTGATAGGCGGTAGCGGGTTGAGAATATCTGGGAGGTGAGGGTTGGTATGTAGGCGGAGGTATTTGGTATGTGAGTGGAGATTTTGGACCTTGGGCCACCATTACTGCCCCTACTTCTTTCTTCTTTGATATTCCCCCTGACTGCAATGCTTTGTTCGTGGCATGTAATGCCTCGAAATTGGTCACCATCCCACTCTTGATCCCTTCTTCAATCCTTTCTCCGAGTTTGATGATGTCGTAGAACTTGTGATTTTCGATGACCATTAACCTTTCATATTATTGTGGATCCTGGGCCCTGACGAAGAATTTGTTCATCTGCTCTTTCTCTAGTGCTGGCCTGACTTTTGTAGCTTCTGACCTCCATCGAGTAGCATATTCGCGGAAAGTCTCTGTTGGCTTCTTCTTGAGATTCTGTATGTAGAAGACATCCGGTGCATTCTCTGTGTTAAACCTGAATCGATCCATGAAGTCCGACGACATGCTTACCTAATTAACCCACTTCTTGGGATTCTGACTGATATACCAAGATAGGGCATCTCCAGTGAGATTCCTCATGAACAGCTTCATGCGAATCCTTTCATCTTTTCCAACACCCACGAGCTTATCACAGTATGTTCTCAAATGTACTTTCCGGTCACCTGTTCCGTCAAACATTTCGAACTTAGGAAGTTTGTAACCCTCCGGCAGTTCCACATCTGGCTGAATGCACAGATCCTCATAATTCAAACCTTCAATTCCTTTGCCTCCTTCAACACCCTGGACTCGGCTCGTCAGCTTCTTGAGCTCTCCGTCCATGTTCTTAATGAGCAGGTGTTTCTCAGCAAATTCTGGAGCGTATGATGTTGGTTGAGTAGAGTGAGGTAAGGTTTTCACGTATATGGGATTGTTTTGGTGGGTGCCAGGGGTTGGAGTGTAGTGGTGATTGTTAGTGGAGTTTTGCGGATCAGGGATAGGTTGCGGGATATTTTGGGGAGTATGGGAATTGGTTTCTGGGTATTGGGTAGGAAGATGTTGGTTCTGAGGGGGAGTGGGTATTGATGGAGGATTAGGATTTTGGGGAGGAGTTGCGTATTGATGGGGTGCGGGAGGATTTTGTGGACGTGTGTTTTAAAGAGGTGCTAGATTTTGAGCATTTTGTTGGTTAACGTCTGGGACGTTTAGGGTGAGGGAGAGGTTTGCCAAGTTGCGGACCTGCTCAACTTCTCCTTGCAATTCCAGTATTTTCTATTCCAATCGTAGGACCAAATCATTCTGGGCCCAAGTACTCCGACTGTCTGAAGTTTCAACATTCTCAGCATGTACAGCATTTTCTTTCCGGATACCACTCATATCATCCATCTTCGCTTTTCCTTTGCTTTTCAGATTACTTGGAGGAGGAGGTGGTGGAGGGCCTCTAGATCTGGTATGATATGCCGACAATGCTAGTATGTGCGAACCAACCTTAGGGGATGGGAATAATCAAAATAAAGAAAAAAAAACAAAAGGTAGACAAGTCAGTAAGGATTCTGAAAAACATTTGCAGGATTTAAACACATATTGCGGAAACGTAAATTCGCGTCCTAATTTGGGGAACCTCGTTGTGCCCGAGGTAGGCCTAGCGACAAGTATATTTGGAGAGATTTAATGCCGATAAATGCCTCATTTCATTAATGCAATAAATAAGTCGAACCTAAAAACGAAAATAAATGAGTTACTAATGACATCTGCCTTATTACAATTGAATTCCAAAATGACTCAAAACAGATAAACCTAATCTACTTGGTCCCGGAGGGACCTTCCCCATATTTGGCCCTCTTGGCTCCATCAATCAGATTCCCCAGGACGTGCATGTCAAGCAGCAGGTATGCTCTTGCTAGATGTCCTCCTTCGTTGCCTTATGCATTCTGACAATCTACGACCCTTTTCCTCATCTTCCCTTCCAGTTCCATTAGACCCTGCTTCAAGTAGTCCAACCTTTCCGCCGACCTTGTAGCCATTTCTTTCCGCTCGTTGATTGATTCCATGTCAAACTTGTGTTGCTCCAGATGCTTGGCTTCGGATTCAAGGACCCTCTTGCGTAGCCTCTCATACTTCACTTGTGCTTCAGCGACTTCATCTGTGACCATGTTTCCTTGACCAACCCTTGGCTCGCATATTCCTGCTATGTTATCTTCTAACCATGAGGGGTATAAGTACACATGACCGGCGTGATATCGATCTGGATCGATGGTATCCTTTTCCACAATAATCTTCAAGTGCCACATATGTTGGGCCTCACATTTGTATGGAATGGCGTCACCCTGAAAATCGGCTCTGTAATGACTCATTTTGGAGACTCGTGGTATGACTTGTTTTCTACTAGCTTGTCTCATAACCCTGATAGGAACATAGGGATATACTCCCCTTAACCTAATCAACACCAAGTGCGGAACATCCCTAGATCTGATAATGAATTCATCGGTAGGGAACCACTCGAACATCTAGTGAACCTGGTCCTCGGTCAAATTGTTGAAAAACTGTACCCATTCTGTAGCGTTCTCTAGCTGTGCAAATCTGTCTGGGATAAAGGTCATTCTTTTAGGATGGTGGAAAGCGATGTGATCGTTCCATGGTCTCCGTGGAAACTCTTGGCGGTATTGACCCCTCTGAAGATGTTCTAACAACCAAATCTGTAGTAGCAAGTTACAACCCTCAAAGTGTTTGAACCCCTTCTTGCAACGATCCAGGGCCCGGTATATGTCCGCTACAATCATTGGGACAATAGTATAGGTTTGTCCCTCAATTCCCTCCATTAAAGCTTTGGTTACCATGGCCAACCTGGTGTGAATTCTGTCGCCTTGGCTTGGGAACACCATCATACCCAGAAAGCAGACGATGAATACAAAAACCCTGCGATGAGTCCAACCTAGGGAAGTGATGGAGAATTCGTCATGAAAGATACGGTAAGATTTGTTGTGTCCGTATCGTTCATAGAGGAAGTCAAAGGGTATGTAAGACTTCTTCAGGCACTCCAAGTCCTCTTTCTTTCTTAGGCCCATCATTTTCAGAAACCCCCTGGTATTGCGGTTTTCTGGTACTAGTAAACCGTGACTATCCCATGGTAATCCAGCGAACCCTCCGATTTCCTCCAGGAGAGGAGTTATTTCTATGTCACCAAAACGGAATACAGCCCTTTCTCCGTCCTAGAACATAGTAGCAGCTTCGATCAACATGTTGTTTGGTTGGATGTCCAATAAAGAAGGTAAATTTCCAAGAACCCTTTTCACGTGATTTTTACCGCTTGGCGAAAGATTTTCCCACCAGTCCAACAACAGCGGTGGTATACTTCGGACCAGGCCAAACCTGGGGACTTCGTGCCTCCTTTTCTGTAAAATAAACAGAGTTAGACCATTGCCCCCTCCGGATTCGACTACTTGCACATTAATGACTAGCATGTCGGTATTTATCTCTCCAAATAATGCACATATCGTGATTGCGTCTGTTGGGATTATGTAAATCCCGGTGGACTTTGGACAAGGCTTTCTTAGGGGGTTATTATGTGGACAGCATATTAACCCCGGCTAGGTTTGACCATGATGCATGTATAGTTATTTATCAGAGCAAGATTTCTATAGAAGTCTAGACTGGTACCCTCAAGCGAACAACTTGAAGGGAAAAGGCACGGAACCGTCGACTGCACCGTTGATCGACTAGTTTTACCGCAAATAAGCCTTTCCGAATTTAAAGGGTGATTTTAGAAAGAGCGCGGACACTCATCAAGTGTTGCTATGGTATTAATACGCACGAGTGGAATATGATGTTGAGCATGGAGTTATGCAAAAGGAAAATAACACGTTGTCAAGTATTTGCATGATGAATAACGATGAAATGCAATATTTAATAATTGTAAAGACCTTTATGAAAAGAAAAACAAGGAGATAAGTCAGTTTCCATAGTAAAAGTGATAAAGCAGGGGAGGGAAATCATAAATGACTAAGGATAGGCAAATAAATCCACATAGAATAGGAAGGGGTGTGCAAGAATTAACGAAATAATAAAGACATGCTTAAAGACTAATTCACAGACATGTTTGTTATGGTAAGAGCCTAAAGATATCCCCAGCAGAGTCGCCATGCTGTCTCGCCCCTTTTCTCGCAAAATCGGGTTTCGACATTTTTTGGGGCAACTCCTTTCCTTTTGGGATGGGGTAAGGGATTTGAAGAGTCGCCACCTAACGGATTAAGGTGCGTTAGGGCACCTAGAACAATTAACTCATATAACCAGTTTACGTCACTAGAGATCGGGTAAGGGCTCGAAATTACCTTGAGGGGAAGGTGTTAGGCATCCCTCGAGGTCCACAACGGTGGGTCCCGGCCGAACTTAAATTAAGCGAATTAGTCTTAAAATGGAAGAAAACGAATAAGACAAATGCAATATTCAACTTACTTTTTACAAGGGAGTATAGGGGGTGGTCCTAAGTTTTTAGCCTATAGGATCATTCCATGTAATGCTTTGAAACTCCCACAAGTCAGGGTTTTACACATAGCATTAGCGCATGGGCTATCATTTCCTTTACTATCTTTCAGTTGTTACCTAAGCGTTCTAGTAGCTTCTAACTCGTGCCTTATACGTGCACTACCCGTCCCTTTCCTATGGTCCTGGAGGTATTTAGGACCTCTATTTAGGGTGGTTCTAGACTGACCTATGTTACTTAAACGAGAAAAGCTAGGCGACAAACAAAATTCAAATAGGACTATCATGTAAGGAGCAAATAAAGGCTCATAAAAACCTCCACAAGTAGACAACAAATGCACGCAGTTAAATCAACAGATTTCGTTAATTTAGGATCCTATAGGCAGGATATCTAGATGAGCAAAAACAGAATGCAAGACAGCAGTTAATTAAGGTGGGCATCTGGACCTATCAGTTTGCTACTGATTTTATTAAACCTTGAATCTAGACATTTTCAGGCAGTAAGATATCACAATTTTAGGCCCAGAATCATTGGTAACCCCTACGGATTTGCCTATGTGATAACCAGAATTAATCGAACTCAAAACTGATTAACAGAACTCTATAGGCATGATATCTACAACCTATAACGTGATTTCTAAGTGAATTACTTATTTTAACTCATAAAGACAGGTTTTATCCCTTTTAGATCCTATGGGCATGCTTTCTAATTAGTTTAAACCCATATAGGCAAGATTCTAAGTGTTGACTTGATTTAAACCTCTATAAGCATGGTTTCTAAGTTTGCAAACTGATTTCACCCTATAGGCACGATATCTATTAGTTTAAATCCTATAGACATGATTTCTAGGTTTGAAACTGATTCCTTTTATTCCTATAGGCATGGTATCTAAGTTGAAACTGATTTTTTTACCTCCTATAGGCATGATATCTATTAATCACATGCGGGCAGAATTTTAAGCATGTTGCCAGGAAAGGTTATTATTCAAGCAGATAGAATCATATAGACATGGTCACTAATACATGTAAGTTAAAGATGTGCATGGATCCTATGGACAGGATTTCTAATGCAAGGGGCCTGTAACAGGATTTCTAGCATGCGAGTGAAATACAGAACAAAGCAATCAGAAAATCCTATAGGCATGATCTTTAAACAAGTAGTAACATTCACATAATCACCAATAAACCTATAGGCAGGATTTCTACCAGAGTTTCAAACAAAGATATAGGAGAAAAACCCAACTTTTACTAATAAACCCCAGATCTGTTTATTACAGATATTATTACATCCCAGAATGAATAAATTACATAATAGTATCTATTACACTATAGGGAGCCTTAGCAGGCCCAAAATAAACCTGGGAGCCAGGCCTTCAAACACAACAGCTTTGAAATAATAGCAGTGATCCACAGTACCTTAAACTAGGCTTCCAGTGTGTTAAAGTTCCCAAAGAGCCTCAGGGACCCCGGGCAATGCTCACATTAGAACCACACATTCAACACAGAATTTATAGGAGATTGAAAAACCAGCCTCAGTGTGTCAGAATTCAAAGGAGTCTCAGGGACCCTAGGCAGTGCTCACACTGGGGGTGGTAGGAACCTAGATAACTAAGAATAGGAGTTTGAAAACCAGTATACATAGGGTAAGAGGGAACAGGTTTAGAAATCAGTACATACAGAATAGTAACAGAACTGCACCAGAAAACAAACAAACTCCTGTTCAGCATATAGTTCAACTAAGTTGATATTTGTTCAGATTAGATACTCATACCAGCATTTAAAGTAATCACAAAGCAAAGATACTTGAACTAACATACAGAATTAGCCATACATTACATGCTTGGAGTCAGAACAGGGAACATACAACTGAGTTGGACAGGGTTTCACATTACTGGAGGTAACTTAGTTTAGCATTATCACTAAGTGGGATCATGTAGTCACATAGAAAGCAGAAGCATGCTGAAAATTTAAATAGACTAATCGAATAAAGGAGATAGAACAGAATAGAATAATAGGAGTTAAGGCATACCAGTTGAGAAGAAAGCAAACAGGAATGCAATAGCAATTAGAATCCAGAAAATCTGGCCTTGGCTTTCAGCCGGCCAAATAGTGCAGAAATCAGAACAATAGAAAGAGAAAGCTCAAGTTTTTGAGAGCAGAGAGATTGAAATTTCTAAGTTGTAAAGTGTATAAGTGTCTCAGTGTGTAAATTCCGGACAAGGGAAGGGCTTTTATAGCATACAATAGAGTAGAACAAATAAGGTAATGAACCAATCACACACAAATAAGGTATGAAAATCAATTAACAAACAATTAAGGTCAGCATGGATCAATTAACAAGATAGAATCGAGTAAAGTCAAGCTAGTGCTACTTGATTTAAGGAAAACCTTATATGGAATCGACTAGTAATTAAGTACTAGGTTAAATAAGGTAAAGAAATAATTCCAGGATCAACCTGAAGTTTAATTTAGGGGAGATAGTACAGAGCTCAGTCAATTAACTAGCAATCCGGCAAGTACTACTCAGAATAAGGTAAGTATCATATAGAACCAATTATCAATCAGCAAACAAGGTGAAGAAATAAAGGAACAAGGTAGGACGAACAGAATAAGGAAAGCATCAGTACATACGAGAAAGATTAAAATCTTGGTAAACATTTTAGAGGCCCTAGTTTTGGGGTAAATAAAACTACCCCGCAACTAACGACAAGAGTGAAAGATGCATAGAGGCAAATAGACAGAAACATTTAAAGGAAAAAATACCAAATAATGACAACCCTAACTGAATGTAAGCAAAAGAAAAAGCAGAAACACAAAAGCTTTAATAAAACACACAAAGACATATAGACGAAAATAATTAAGGTTTGAACCATATTTTGTTCGAAGAATCAAAACCCTAGATTTTAGGGTAAGTAAAATCAGCGTAGAAAACAAAAAAGGAAACTATAATAGAGATGGAAATACATAGATTTAGTCCGTCTTTAAGAAATCAAAAAACCCTAAATTTTAGGGTAAACAGAATCGAGCAGAAATAGTAAAGAAAATATGAACACAGAGGTAGATATACTGAAACATTAAAGGAAAAATACAAAGGAAGAAAAATTATTTTGGATCTGGATAGATCTTGAGCCCTAATTTTAGGGTAAGTAAAAGATTCAACTAAATAAATGGATTTGTGAGTAATAGAGCAAATATAAATGGAAAATAATCATAAAACAAACAGAAAATCGGACCAAATCTAGTCCGAATCAAAATCTGAAGCCCTAACTGAAAGATATAAAAATATTCGTACTCACAGAGGTTAAGACGAACATAGACGGAAATAATCAACCTATAAGAGGTTTTGAACCAAATCTGGCTCGAATCTCTTGAGATCAACTTGCCATTTGAGGCGAACCAATTTGAGTAACATCAAAAACGAGTAGCTGGCAAGGAGGTAAGGCCAGATATGGTAAGGAATCAAGAGATGATTCCATTTTTGGGTAGGAATCACAGGAGGATGTTGACGGCGTTAGGGTTTGATGAAGAGAGAAGGGGAGGAGATGAGAGAATACAGAGGCGGCGGGTTTGGGTGAATGAGGGTTAGGGTTAGGGGTTGGTTTAATTAAAATAAGGGGAAGGGATATGGACCGTTGATCTCAGAGATCAACGGTCACGATTAAAGGGGTATTGGGTTAGGGTTAACGGGTATTTGGGCTGGTGTGTATAATTGGGCTAGGTCCGAAATTAGTTAATTAAAAAGGGCTAGATTTTTAAATACCCAATTAATTTAATAAAATAATTTATAAATGATAAAAATGTCATTTGTGCATGAAATGATTTAAAATAATTACTTAATATTATAAAAATATAAAAAATTATTTTCCGTGTAAATAATGTAATCATGCATATATAAGCTATTATTGTAAAGTTATTGTAATTATAGCCTAAAGATACAAATATAATTATGCATAAAATGATTAAAGTTTAATATCAATATAAATGATAAAAATCAGGTAATAAATCATTATAAAATTATTTGTGATGCAATTAGTAATTATTTAGATAATAAAATGCTGGAATAAATCAATTAAAATCCTTTTAAAATTACAGAAAATTATAGAAAAATACAGGTTGATGCTAATGCACTATATTGAAAGTATATATGCATTTTAAAAATATATGAGGGAAAAATTAGGCATCAACAGTAGTTGTCAACTCGGCTATAGCTTACCTGTGGTCATGTAGCTCCTTGTGTAGGTGAATAACATTAGGGTCACCTTGTGGCACATTGGCTCTACTTTGCCACGCCGAAGAGGTATCTGCCATCTCATCAAGGATTTCACAAGCTTCGGCATATGGCGTGTTCATGAAGTTCCCCCCGGCGAGTTGGTTAACCACACATTGGTTTGTTGTGTTGATCCTCCTGTAGAAGGTCTGTTGGATCATGGCCTCAGTCATATCATTGTTAGGGCACTCTTTAACCATGGTACGATATCTCTCCCAAATCTCTTGCAATGGCTCGTTGGGTTCTTGCTTGAAGGCAAGAATCTCATCCCTAAGCGTCGCCATATGTCCCGGAGAGAAGAATTTAGAAATGAACCTTTTGCCAACTCATCCCAAGTGATGATGGAATGGTTGGGCAACCTCTCTAACCAGTCCAATGCTTTTCCCCGTAGAGAAAAGGGAAATAGCCTCAACCTCAGTGCATCCTCAGAGACGTTGGTTTGCCTGCTCCCCCAACAGGTATCGATGAACCCCTTGAGATGCTCGTAGGCATTTTGGTGTGGAGCTTCGGTGAAGAAACCCCTCTGCTCAAGCAGTGTAAGTATCACGTTGGTTATTTGAAAATTGCCCACCCTTATCCGGGGCGGGACTAAAGCACTTGCATAACCCTCATTTGGCAACACCCGGTGCGCTACTCTTAGTGGAAGTGGGGGAGGGACGGGCACATTATCGTGAGGTGGGAGGCCTCGTCTATTAGCTTGAGGTTCAATAGGGACCTTGTCCATGGCATCATCGTCCACGTCCTCCCCCAAGTGCACATTCTGATGGGCTCGTTGTTGAGAGCCATTTTCGTACCTAGAATCAGTTCAAACACAAATTAGTAACTCAGAAGGAAAGAAAGATAAAACACATAAAAACCAAGATATATAGCTAAATCCGTTTAACTCCCCGGCAACAGCGCCAAAAATTGATCTCGGCCAAATCCACACCACAATTAAGTAGCGAGGCGGTCGATGCAAAATAATAACCCAACAAAGGTCGGGATCGAATCCACAGGGAGTTAGAATATGGGATTAGGTGTATATCTAAGTTGATTGCAAGTTTTGGCTTCAATTGTACTTCCACAAAGTTGATTGGTGTATTGTTTCTACTTTACTCTATTGATTTCAAAGATAAAACTAAAGTATAGTGTTTTTGGTTTTGAGATGTTTTTCAGTTGATAAAGGAATCTAGGGTTGTGACTTCCACCTAGGTGGCTACCTAACGGGTTCTAAACTATAGGGCGAGTTTGATTTATCGGGTTCTGGTATAGCAATCATACACAATTACTCACTCTATACCTCTCGATAATTTGAGCGATTTTGCCCGATTTGGCTTTCTCAAGCTCAAATGGGTATTTGCACAAATCAAGTGATATATGCTCAAGTCGGGTCTTACTATCTCAAGATTTGACCCTTTAATTGGGGCTATCAATTTCATGAATTCACCCCAATTCCTTGCTAGCCAAGTTTTCCTAAACCTAGTCTCTCTTTCTCAAGGAAAGACTAGGTTAAATAGGCATGAATCAATGTTTGCAACTATTAATTCTATAATTTAAACATAAACAAGACTAGATATCACTAACCCAATCACAAATAAGCCCTAAATTAAATACCCATTAAGTATCCACACTAGGGTTGGGTCACAACCCCAGCTAAAGATCTAGGTACTCATAAAAAATGAAGAAATACAAGAAGAAATAAAAGTAGAATGCATAATCATAGATGAAACAAAGAAAATCTAGTGTTAAGAAGTCAATCTATTACAAAAGTACTTAAAGAAGCAAGGGAAAACATTCAGGTGCACCTCTGCAAACTAAACTTGACCTAAAAATAACAAAAAGTTGTATTTATACTAAGCTGAAAATATCTGACAAAAATGCCCCTACGGAGGTTATGCGGCCGCATAATTCTGATGCGGACCGCAAAAAGGCCTACTACGGCCGCACAATTCTAGTGTGGTCCACACACTTGGGATTTTGGGGCTGGAACTTGAAGTCTTCTGCGGTCCGCATAAAACTGATTGTGGCGGCACTTAGGGTTCTGCGACCGCACAAAAATGTTGCGGTCTGCACTCTTCAGCATTTGGGCTTTTATCAACTCTCTGAATATTCAATCTTGCGGACCGTGTAATAATGCTTGCGGCCGCAATTGTCCTTCTGCGGCTGCTTATTTTTGGTGCGGTCCGAACTGTCTGAGTTGTCTAAAATCCTCCTCTCTGAACCTCATTCTGCGGCCGCACTAGAACTGTGCGGTCCGCACTACTGGCCTCTTTGCCCAGTTTTGGCTCTTGTTCACTTTTGACTCCTTTATGAGTTGATTTTGACTTATTTGTATCTTTTGCAAGTAACCACATTTCGTTAGTTTTCGGGAATACTTTTAAGCATTTTTGAGCTAAAACACAAGTAAAAAAGAGAAAATAAGCGGTCAAAATCCCTACTTATCAACCCCCGTGAAGCAGCCACGGAATATGTCATCCCCTTCGTGGGTCGCTCCCACATAGGGGTCTCCATAGTCTGTGCCTCCCAAAATTACCCTCTAGAAAATTTGGGGCCGGGTGGCGTATCATCAATATTGATTGCCCCAAGCAAGCCACTTGGGGCACTCTCTCCTTTTCGATGGGCCTCAGAACCGGACCCTTCGGGCACGCCCGCCGATTGTTCATCACTGCAAATAGTTTCACTCGTCGGTTGTTCGTCACGGCAGGAGACATCTTCAGCCCCCGATGACTCTAGGACTTTGCTAGGACCATCTTCCGAGATCTCCTCGCTCCAAAGATGAGCCTCCTCGACCGTCACTGGATCAGCTGCTTTTGAAGCTTCGACGCTTCCCCTCTTTCAAGCCACCAGCTCACAGTCACCATCTTCTCCCTCCTCTTCTTCATCTCGTAGATTTTGGGCTACATCGATAGATAGAGTGGCAGTATCATTCTTCGTTATATGAGCCTTGCTCTTCTTAGGCTTTGGAGTATCGGAAGGCGAGGCCCTTCTCCTCTTCTTGTCCTTAGCCATTTTCGGGGCCTCCTCTTCCCCAGGTGGGGCCGGCCTCAAGGCAGTGTTGTCTCTGAGACCTGTATGGGAGGAAATCAAGTAAAAATGAGAAAGACACATTTTACAGAAAGGTATCAAACACGATAGAGAAGCTTACCGTAATTTTTGGCCTCCCATCGGTCCTTGGCCAAATCACGCCAAAAATGCTCAGAGTACGAAGAGGTCAGGCCAGCTTTCGAACCCAGCCTTCAAGGTTTGGGATTGCACCGGGCACCGAAGAAACTGTTATCATAGGAAAGGATATCAATACGAAAAGACAAAAGAAACAAAATGGTAGACGGAAGCTATAGGTGAGTTCGTCCTTACGCTTCATGTTCCACTCTTCAGGGAACGGCATCTTCTCCGCCGGAATTATGTCGAAAGTCCTTACTCGGACAAACCGGCCCATCTATCCTCGGTCCTTGTCCTCATATATGCTCAAGAACAGCACTTTGGTAGCCCGGTGCTGAAGCCTTATCAACCCGCCTCGATAGAGATGGGAGTTGTACATTCTAATAAGGTGGTCGAGGGTAAAAGGCATCCCCTCGACTTGGCTCACGAAGAATCGGAGCAAAATAACAATGCGCCAGAAGGAAGGGTATTTGGTATTGGCGGCAGAAATCAAGGATAACGGGGTCAACGGGACCCAACGTAAAAGGGTAAGTGTAAACACTCAAAAACCCTTTCACGTGAGTGGTGATGTCCTCTTCAGGGGTCAGGATCACCACCTCTTTGCCTTTCCAACGGCAATCCTTTTAACATGCTTCAGGTCGCCCTCAGTTATCGAGCATATGTATCTCGACATCGGCTCACATCTACTAGGGACAGACAAGGGTTTCTCAATCTTGAAATCGGAGATAAGATCGCACGACCCCGGAACACACTCCTCGATGCGTGGCTCCACCGGCGTTTTATCACCGGCCGGCCGCGACAAAGAGGCTTTTTCCTTTTGGAAACGCTTTTAGATGTTTTGCCATGTCTATGTGAGTTCAGAAAAAAGAAAAAGATGAAGTTTGTTGTTTTAAGAGAGGATTGGCGAACAGGATGTAGATAATTTGCAGAATTGAGGAACTTGAAGGGAGTAGGAGAGCTTTGAAGATTAAAAAAAGTTTTGAAAGTAAAGTATGAAAAAATTATGAGGAGGGTCTATTTATAATGTTTGTCGTGACGGTTCAAAGGCATTAGTGGCCGACCATCAATTGGCGCTAATTAATGGTCTTGAGAACTGTGCAGATGCGACGCTTCAGTAGCCTCCGTCACTTACATCACGAGGGTGACATCATGATTGGTCGAGGTGCAGAATCGAAGGCTCAGTTCGTTTCTTCTCATTACACTATAAGAAATGAGGGGACTATCTGTATACGGTCAAAATCGGGCCTACCCAATTTTGCTATTTGATCGGAACAAAGGAGCTGTATCGAGGGTAACCTCATAATGAATCAGACCCGAGCTCGAAGATGAGGCATCGAGTCCAAAGATCGAAGTGTCCGTCGAGACCCAGGCCAGCAGCAATCGAGATTAAGTATGACTGACTTCGAGTGAAATGCAATAACGGAAAGGCGAGATACCCGTAACCGGTCGGAGATCACGGCGGAAATCTCGGAGCAGATCAAATCAAGGGCGGTTATTTGTATCAATCATGGGATTTACTTCCGTAATTAGAATTGTACCACAATTAGGATTCCTCTAGTATATAAAGAGGGGTCCCCATCATTTGTAAACACCTTACATTCATACAGATCAAGGCAATATAATATTTCTCTATTGTTCATCAACTCATTGCTCTTTAACTGTTCTTACTTCATTACTCTCGAGGGTTCATCAGCTCGAGGGCATTGTCCAAGCATTGGTTTGTTTTACATTCTAAGTTAATCAACTGGTATTAGGTGAAATCACGTAAAAGGTCAACGAGACCCAACGTAAAAGGGTAAGTATAAACACTCAAGAACCCTTTCACGTGAGTGGTGATGTCCTCTTGAGGGGTCGGGATCACCACCTCTTTGCCTTTCCAACGGCAATCCTTTTTTACCTGCTTTAGGTCGCCCTCAATTATCGAGCATATGTATCTCAACATCGGCTCACATCAGCCAAGGACAGACGAGGGTTTCTCGATCTTGAAATCGAAGGTAAGATCGCACGACCTCGGAACACATTCCTCAATGCGTGGCTCCACCGACGTTTTATCACCGGCCGGCTGCGACAAAAAAGGCTTTTTCCTTTTGGGGAACGATTTTAGATGTTTTCGCCATGACTATGTGAGTTCAGAAAAAAGAAGAAGATGAAGTTTGTTGTTTTAACAGAGGATTGGCGAACGGGATATAGATAATTTGCGGAATTGAGGAACTTGAAGGAAGTAGGAGAGCTTTGAAGATTAAAAAAAGTTTTGAAAGTAAAGTTTGAAAAAATTATGAGGAGGGTCTATTTATAATGTTTGCCATGACGGTTCAAAGGCATTAGTGGACGATCATTGTTGATACCCAATTTTTCCCTATAATATCTTTTGAAATGCATATATACTTTTAAAACTATGCATTAGCATCAATGGGTATTTTCCCATAATTTTTACATCTTTAATTTAATTTATTTCGATATTTTCTTCATATAAATAATTGTAAAAATTGCATCACAAATGAATTTAGAACATGTCTTGATTTAATATTACTACTATGATCCTATTGAGTCCAAATTATTTCATAAATAGCCAAATTGGCACCTTTTGGCTATAATTGCAATAACTTTGCAATTATAGCTCATGCATACATTTTTTGTATTATTTTACCAGAAATTAGTCATTTGCATTTTTGAATACTAAATAACTATTTTTAAAACATTTCTATACATGAAATTCATTTTTTAAAATTAGTAATTATTTTACAATTTACTTTTAATCAATTGTTTGGGGTATTTAACAAATAGCCTTTTTTTATCTCAATTTTAGCCTAAAATCTACCAGCCCAATACCTTATAAAAGCAAACCCAAAACTCCCTTAGGCCCAATCTGATAGCCCCGACCCAATAGCCACGTTTAATCGTGGTCGTTGATCATTTTGATCAACGGTCCACGATTAAACTTACCTTATTAACCCAAACGACCCCCTAAACCCTTTCATTGTCTCTCATTTTCGCCGCCCTTTCGTTCCCTCGACTCTCAAACGCTCTCTAACTCTAACCCTAAATCTCCACACGTCGTCACTCACCTACTGCTCTCCTATGGTGGTTCTTCACCACCTCGGGCCTCTAATGGCCTCCTGTTTGCTATGGCGTCTCCATCTTTCGGATACTTGAAAAGATCCTCAAGGGACCTCGGCGGTCTGTTTACACCTTGGGTTTTCGTGCTGGTTTCAGGCTATTTAGCTTGATCTTGAGTAAGATCTTTCTCATTTTTCGTCTTGGATCCGTGGTTTCCTAAGTCAGTGCATGTCTATGTTGCTTTTCCAAAAGGGACCCTAATTTTTTTCCTTTGATCTTCTCAGATCTGTCCAGATCTGAGATGAAGCGAGTCTATTCCACATGTTTTCACAAAAGTCTTCTGGTTTTTTAATCAATTCTCCATTTTTCCTAAAAACTAGGGTTTACTAAACTCACTCTTTTAAAGACTTTCCGATTTTTGAGTGTTTAATCGTGGTTCGTAAGTGTTACTGACTGATTCGTGTTAATATTGTTCGGACCCTAGTCGATATATGCTAAAAGCCCTAATTTCTCATATTTTTGCTTCGATTCTGAATCTTTCCGTGTTACTGGCTACATTGTTAGGTCTGTGTTTTGACTTTCATGATTTTCCTTAGTATCTTGTGACTTCTACCCTGGTTCATCTCTACTAGGGTTTCTGAGTCGATCTCTTGGCTCATTTATATGCGTTTATGAAGTTTTGTTCAGCCTACTCATCTATTTGTGGAAAACCAATATTTTTCCCTCTCTTTAAATCAGTATTATTTTGAATTTCGATTTACTGATTTGCTTGGTTCAAATTATGTGCTGATTCTTGATTTATTCTCTTGTTTACGACTCTAATTATTCTTATTACCTTATTGTCTTTAATGCTATTGATTCTTCACGATTACTCCTTAATTAAATTCTGTTTGTTTACCTCTTTATTAAGGTCTGATTTGATTTTCTTTCCTTAAGTGACTCCTGCCCTTTAATAATTTCATGCGTGATTGATTGTGTAATTTCCCTGATTGCTGAATTATGATTTCTTTACCTTTTTCTGCTCTGCTCCTAAACTGTTATATATACTCTCCTCTATTTCACTTCTAGACACAAACACTAGTTCACAAACACACTTACACTCAAAAAGCTCTCTGCTCTTCTCTGCTACTTGTGATATTCATTGGTCTTGCCGGCTGAAAGCCAAGGCTAACCACTGCACAACCTTTACTCTATATTCTGTGTTCTTCTTCCTAACTGGTATGTCCCTGATTAATTTTTGAAATCTAAACCTTATGTGCCTTAGTTCATCAACTGTGATTTCCATTCTTGTTCTTGTTTACTGCTTTGTTTAACATGCCTAATCCTGTCTTGTTCAATATGTGATAATTGCATGTCTACTGCTTTACATAGCATGTCTCAATCTTGTTTGGTCGATAGGTAATTAGCATGTCTAAACTACATTGCATGTTTACTGTTTCACCTAGCGTGTCTGAACCTTGTTCTGTTCAATCTGTGATTAGTATGTCTAATCTATAATGACATGTCTACTACTTTATCTAGCATGCCTCAACCTGTTTTGTTCTATATGTGATTATCATGTCTAAACTATCAGTGCTTGTGTGGTGTTTGCCTAGTCTGTTCATTTAAGTCCTTGCCTACTCTGCTTTACTGATGAGATTATGCTAAGTCATCTAGTCTCTCAGGGCAACTCTAGTTGTGTGTTTGGTCATGTCCAGGGTTTATGTGTTTTCAACATGTCTTTACTGTAATCTTTGCTCCATGTCTCAATCACCTACCCTTGTAACTAACTTATTAATTATACAAATTATGGAGAATTCTGTGCATCTTGTTGCTTATGTGCTCCACTATACATTGAGGTGTATTCTATGTGTCCCAACCCCTCTCTCCCTGTGTGGAATCTGTTTGCTAAGTATTTCTGAATCTGGTTGTTCTATGATTTGTGTTCTGATTTCAAAAGTGTTTTCATACTTTTCTCAAGCTGTTTTGCCACCAAACTAGTTCCTATTTCAGAAAACCTTTTCACTCCTAGAGTATTCTCTATACTATTTTTTCAAAACCCTTTCAAAACTATGTCAAGCACTCTCACTTTACTCTTAAGTCAATAGGTTCTGCCCCTCCAGGGTGTGTACTGCCTAGGATCCTCTTGAGATTCCTCTGAACTCTGGCACACTGGGGCTGGCCATTCCACACTGCACATATTTAGTCCCTATTGTGAAAGTCTGAGTGTGAACACTACCTGGGATCCTTGAGGTCCTTAGGGAACTCTGACACACCTGGACATAAATTGGCAATGAGAACTCTCGGCATTTGAGACTACAGAAGACCTAGTATACCAGGATTTGCCTTGGGCCTGTTTCAGGCTCTCTATAGCTTAATTTCTCTTCTATTTGTGTAATTTTTATTCAAGCATTGGTCTGTAATAATTATTTGTAAACAGATAATGGGGTGACTAGTGAAAAAGGGAGGGTAGATATGTACTCTGTGGGTTTAAAAACCGGGTAGATAACATGACTATAGGATTACTTTGGTTCAAATGTGTTTTTTATTAGATAACATGTCTATAGGGTTTCGTTTTGGTCCAAATAAGCGCTGCCTGCTTTGCTTTACATGATTAGACATCATGCCTATAGGAAATAAAATAAGGTTCAGTTCTCATTACGGTATATATTCAAATCTGTCTCTTTAGAGATCATGCCTATAGGATCTAAAAATCAGTTTTAATTAGAGATCATGCCTATAGGTGCTGAATCCGTTTAATTAATTATCCTACTCGTTTCTTTGTCTTCAACGTTGTGTCACTAGAAAGCATGCCAATAGGATAAAGGACTCAAAAAAGGGATTTTTCCAGAATTGCGACTGCTATTACACACTTAGGCAAACCTTAGGGCGTTAAAATTAAAACCAGTTCTGTTTATGTGTGAAATTACCCAGGCTTAACAGGTTGTAAAACCAGTAGGCAAACTGATTAGGATTTTTGCCACTTTCTTTATATCCTAATTCTGCAACATTCGCCTACATACCATGTTCCTGAACTTTCTTCAAAACTTATGTTTTAGACGTGCTGTTTGTTTGCCTATATACATGTGGAGGTAAATGTGAGCCTTCTGAATGTTCGTCTTTATCTGCTTGTCCTATGTGTTATTTTCATGTCGCCTAGACTTTTACCTTTTTATAAACCTTAAGCTGTCTAGAACTGTCCAGATTTAGAGGTCCTAAATTCCTCCGGGACAATCAGGAAGGGTCGGATAGTAGCACGCTTAGAGGTCGCTAATTAAACTCGCTCATAACTACTAAAGGGGGGTAATGGGTAGTAAAGGATATGATGACTGCGAGCTAATGTCACGTGTAGCCCCTCATTGAGGAGTGATTACCGGGCATTGCATGGGTATGATCCTGTAGGCTAATCAACTTAGGACTTCCCTTTCCTAACCCCCCTATGTGTTTAAATTCTATAAACTCCCTTTCCTTTACATGTACATGTGTAAGCTATTCAAACCTCTTACTTTCATTACTTGAATCACACATGTATTTAGAACGTGAAAATATGCCTTTATTTGCAAATATGTGTTGAAACTGTTTACTTGTTCAAAATGATTGATTCATATAAGTTTGGTCGGGACCCACCATTGTGGACCGCGAGGGGTGCCTAACACCTTCCCCTCAAGGTTATTTCGAGCCCTTACCCTAATCTTTGGTAATGCAAACTAGTTACATGAGTTAATTATTCTAGGTGCCCTAACGCACTGTAATCCGTTAGGTGGCGACACCTCAAATTACCCACTTCCCAAAAGGAAGCGAGTTGATCCCCCATGAATGTCAAAACCCGGACTTTCTCCGCGAGGAAAAAAGGGGGTGCGACAGCATGGCGACTCTGCTGGGGACATTCCAGGCTCTTACCATAACGAACTTATTTTTTATGAATCAATCTAAGCATGCTCTATCCCACGTACCCTTTCCCCTTATTTGAATTTAACTGTTTATTTTTTAAGAATTTATGATTTCTTTATCTTCCTGAAACTAACTTGTCTCCTTTTTTTCTTCTTCTGTAACTGCCTTTCAATTATTTAAATACTGCATTTATCATTTTTTACGTGCAAATACTTGACAACATGTTGTTTATTATTGCATAAATCATGCTCTAAATCATATTCCACTCGTGTGTATCAAATCCTATAGCAACGCTTAATGAGTGGTTGCGCTCTTCCAATTTATTACCCTTAAATTCGGAAAGGCTTATTTGTGGTAAAACTAGTCGATCAACGGTGCAGTCGACGGTTCTGTGCCTTTCCCCTTCAAGTTGTCCGGTTGAGGGTACCAATCTAGACCCTCATAGTAACCTTACTCATATCATAACTGTGCATGCATCATGGTCAAACCTAGTCGGATTAATATGTTGTCCGCATAATAATCCTTTAAGACGAGCCTCATCCAAAGTCCAACGGGGTTTCCATAATCCCAACAGACATAATCACGTTCTGTGCATTAATTTGGAGAACTAAATGCCGATATGCTAATCATGAATGTATAAATAGTCGATTCTAGTGGAGGAGAAGGGCCTAACCTTTTGTTTTGCAGAAAATGAGGCATGAGGTCCCCAGATTCGGCATGGTCAGCAACATTCCACCATTGCTACTGGATTGGTGGGAGGACCTTTCCTCAAGTGACAAGAAACACGTGATAAAACACTTGGGTAATTTACCTTCTCTACTAGCATTCGGCCAAACAATAGGATGATCGAGGCTGCCACTTTGTTCTGGGACAGTGAAAGGGCCGTGTTCCATTTCGGCGATATGGAAATGACACCACTCTTAGAAGAAATTGGGGGACTTGCGGGACTGGCTTGGGATAGCCCTGGGTTGTTGGTGCCGGAGAACCGTACTGGTAAAGGGTTCCTAAAGATGATGGGGCTGAAGAAAAATGCTGACTTGGAATGCCTAAAGAAATCCTACATACCCTTCGAAAGTATGAGAGATACGGCCATAGCAAGTCCTACCGTACCTTCCATGGCGAGCTTTCTATCACTTCTCTGGGACACATCCACCGCAGAGTGTTCGTATTCATTGTGTGCTTCATGGGCCTGATAGTATTCCCGATGAAAAGGGAAAGAATCCATACTAGATTGGCCATGGTCGCCAAGACTTTGATGGAAGGGATCAATGGACAGACATACACTATAGTCCCCATGATCATAGCCGACATCTACAGGGCTCTGGAGCGCTGTCAAAGGGGGATCAAGCATTTCGAGGGTTGTAACATGTTGCTGCGGTTGTGGTTATTAGAACATCTTTAAAGGGGCCAGTATCGCCAAGAACTTCCGCGAAGGGCTTGGAACGACCATATTGCCTTCCATCACCCCAAGCAGATGACTTACATTCCGGAAAGGTTTGCTCAGCCGGAAAGTGCCAAAGAGTGGGTAGAGTTCTTCGACAATCTGACCTAGGAACAAGAGCAATGGATGTTTGAATGGTTCCCAACAGACGAATTCATCATCAGATCCAGAGACGCTCCACACTTGGTGCTGATTGGGTTAAGAGGAATATACCCCTATGTCCCTATCCGAGTTATGAGGCAAGCAGGCAGGAAATAGGTTGTACCAAGAGTTGCCAAGATGAGTCATTTCAGAGCAGACTTTTAGGACGACGACGTCCCTTACAAGTGCCAGGCTCAACACATGTGGCACTGCAAGATCATTGTGGAAAAGGACACCATTTAGCCTGACAGGTATCATGCAGGGTGCGAACCTCTCTACCCAGCATGGTTAGAAGACAATCTAAAGGGAATGGTGAGTCCAGGAGCCGGTCGAGGTAATAGGATCATAGATGAAGAAGCTGAAGCTCAAGTCAAATACAACAGACTACGCAAGAGGATCCACGACCCTGAGAAGGAGCACCAGGAAATACACGAGACAAATATGAGGTTGATCGACGAATGGAAAGAAATGGCTGTCACTTCCAACAACAATTTGGAATATCTGGAGCGAGGATTAGTGGAGCTGGAGGGTAAAGTCATAAAGAGGATTGAGGATTGCCAGAATGCTGAAGGAAGCGAAGGAGGACATTTGGATAGAGCCTCCTTCTGCTGGGTCTGCGCGAGCTGGGAAACCTATACGATGGAGTCAGGAAGATCGAATCTGGGGAAAGTTCTTCTGGGACCAAATAGGCTAGATTTATTTGCTTTCCAAAAATGTAATAAGGCCAAGTGCCAATAGTGACTTACTTTTCTATTATATTAGTGTCGTTTTGGGATTCGTCTATTTTTCATATTATGAAATGAGGCATTCACTAGCATCTAAAGTTTTCCAAATCTATTTGTAGCTAGGCCTACCTCGGGCACAACGAGGCTCCCAAATTAGGACACGAATTTACATTCTCGTTGTATGTGTTTAAATACTGCAGACTTGTTTATCTTTTGTTTTTTTCTTTATTTTTTATTATTCCCATCCCCTAAGGTTGGTTCGCTTATACTGGCATCATCAGCGTATCATACCAGATTTAGAGGCCCTCCACCTCCTCCTCCTCCAAGCAATACAAAGAGCAAAGGGAAGGCTAAAATGGACGACTTAAGTGGTATTCGAAAGGAAAATGCGGAAAATGCAAAAACTTCAGATGGTCGGAGTACTCCGGCACCGAATGATTTGGTTCTAAGGTTAGAACAAAAGATACTGGAGCTACAGGGAGAACTTGAGCAGGTCCGCAACTTGGAAAATTTATCCCTTACTTTGAATGTTCCCGACATTAATCAACAAAACCCAAAGAACCCAGCACCTCCTCAGAACACACCAAACCAACATCCGCAAAACCCTCCTACACCGCATCAATATGCAACCCCTCCTCAGACCTCAATCCCTTACTGGTACCAACTCCGCCACAACACCACCATCAATCAATCCAGTACCCACCAACCGCCACTTACCACACTCCCCAGAACACACCACAACCCATTCCCGATCCTATAAACTCCACCAATGACCACTACACCCAAGTCCCTGGCACTCATCAAAACAACCCCATATATGTGGAGACCATACCTCACCCTACTCAACCAACTTCCTATACACCAGAATCAGCTGAGAAGGACCTGCTCATCAAGAACATGGCCGAAGAACTCAAGAAATTGACAAGTCGGGTTCAGGGTGTCGAAGGCGGCAAAGGGATAGAAGGTTTAAATTATGAAGATCTATGCATACAACCAGATGTAGAACTACCAAAGGGTACAAACCTCCTAAGTTCGAGATGTTTAACGGTACAGGTGATCCCAGGGTTCATCTGAGGACCTATTGTGACAAGCTTGTTGGAGTCGGAAAAGATGAAAACATCCGGATGAAACTCTTCATGAGGAGTTTTACTGGAGATGCTTTGTCCTGGTACATCAGCCAGGATCCCAAGAAATGGTCCAATTGGGTAAGTATGGCATCAGATTTCATGGACCGATTCAGGTTCAATACAGAAAATGCACCAGATGTTTTCTACATCCAGAATCTTAAGAAGAAACCTACCGAGACTTTCCGTGAGTACGCTACTCATTGAAGGTCGGAAGCGACCAAGGTCAGACCATCTCTGGACGAGGAACAGATGAACAAGTTCTTCGTCAGGGCACAGGATCCGCAATACTATGAAAGGTTGATGGTTATTTAAAACCATAAATTCTCCGATATCATCAAACTTGGGGAAAGAATTGAGGAAGGCACCAAAAGCGGGATGGTAACGAACTTTGAGGCATTGCAGGCCACAAATAAGGAACTGCAATCAGGCGGCATATCAAAGAATAAAGACGTTGGGGCAGTAACGATGGCTCAAGGCCCGAAATCTCCACTTACCTATCGAACACCTCCACCCACATATCAAACACCTCCACCCACATACCAAGCACCACCACCTACGTATCAACCATCGTCTCCCAGATATTCCCAACCAGCCACTACCTATCATACCTATAATTCCCAACCGTCTCATTTCCAATCACCTCCAACTCGCCAAAATTATCCAAGACCACGACCTAGTTTTGACCGCAAGTCACCCAGACAATACATCGCTATTGCTGAACCCATCGACCAGTTGTTTGAAAGGTTGAAAGTTGCGGGTTACGTCACTCCTGTTCCCGCTGTGGCATTAGAGAATCCATCCCAATGGGTCAATCCTAACAAAACTTGTGCGTACTATTCCGGTATGAAGGGACACACCACTGACGAGTGCCGAGCATTGAAAGATAAGATCCAGACGCTGATTGACAACAAGGTCATATAGGCAAAGGAAGCCACACCCAATGTTCGCAACAACCCTCTCCCTGATCATAGAGGTGGTGGGATACATGTGATAGAGATGAACGAAGAGTGGAATCCTGAGGGGTCGATTGGGCTTATTCGGGAAGGTGATGACATTAAAACCTCAGTCACACTTACTCCTATTGTAGTACAGACTCAGTCGCCGATCGAGGTTGAGGTAGCCACATCAGTTCCATTTGAGGTAGAGGTAGCTCCACCCGCGGCCACCCCTGTTCCGTTTGAAGTAAGTGGTTGCACCTTTTACAATGACTGTATCAACCACACCCCCTTTCAATTCAAAAGAAATACCTTGGGATTATGTTGCCAAAGCTAGGCGAAAAGGAAAGGCAAAGATGGAGGAATCTGACGCCGCACAAGGAATGACTAGGACCGAAAGAATCTATACACCTGAACACCTGGGAGGACCAAGTAAGGATGCCACTGCCAAGCAGCCTGTCATTGAAACAGGGCCAGATGACCTTTGGAGGAAAGTACAAGCAAGGGAGTATTCCGTCATTGATCATTTAAACAAAACCCCAGCTCAGATATCCATCATGTCACTGTTT
Source organism: Nicotiana attenuata (assembly GCF_001879085.1). Classification (NCBI taxonomy): domain Eukaryota; kingdom Viridiplantae; phylum Streptophyta; class Magnoliopsida; order Solanales; family Solanaceae; genus Nicotiana; species Nicotiana attenuata. The sequence continues at coordinate 49,692,909 of NC_031991.1, forward strand.
CAAAATTCAGAGGCACACAAGAACGCTTTGATGAAGGTGTTGAGCGAAGCTTATGTGCCGTATAATATCACAAGCGGAGAAATGGCTAACATGGTGGGACAGGTGTTGGAAAGTCACAAAATCACTTTCCACAAGGATGAGTTGCCACCTAAGGGTTTGAATCACAACAGGGCACTGCACATCACAGTGCAATGCGAAAGACTACTTCATTACCAGGGTCCTGATTGATGGAGGATCCAGTCTTAATATTTGCCCATTGACAACACTGAAGAGGCTGGGCAAAGGCCTATATGAGATACGAGAAGGGACCATGAACGTGAAGGCTTTTGATGGGTCTCAAAGAGCTACCATCGGAGAAATTAGTCTCTATCTGCAAATGGGTCCTACGTGGTTCGATGTCGAGTTTCAAGTGCTGGACATATCTGCATCCTACAATCTGTTGTTAGGAAGACCATGGATACACGCCGCTGGGGCTGTGGCATCAAACTTGCATCAGGCAGTAAAGTTTGAATGGAACCATCAGGAGGTGATCATTCACGGGGATGGGAGTAACCCCATTTACACCAGCCAAACCATCCCGGTTATCGGAAATAGAAGAAGGCTAGGAGGAGAAACCTATCATCACATTGAACGAGTCAACGCCGTTGAGAAAGAAAAATGGTGGAGTAGCAAAATAGAAAGCATACTAGCATGGTCTGGGTATGAACCCGGCAAAGGGCTTAGAAAGAATCTCCAGGGTATTACTAAACCGATACAACTGAAGGGTCATGGCACTACCTTTGGGCTCGGATATCGATACACGTGGCAAGAGTATAATGATTGGTCGCCTCCATGGCGCGGACCGTATTACCCCCTCAAGCAACCAGTGCCACATCTGGATCAAGCTTTTTACCAAGCTGATACAATATGGGGAACTGCAGAAGAAGAAGCATTAGCTGGGCTGAGGAATCTTTTCTTGGAGGATGAAGACATTGACTGCAGTGCGATAATTGAAGAGGAGGAGGAAGAAGGCCTCACTATTCAGACTATGGAGAAGGGGGTTGTTCTCAGGAACTGGACCGCCACACCATCCCGGGCCCGCTGAGTCCCTGGGTAGCTTGGCAGATTTTATTTCTATGGCCAATCTAGGCATTTAAAATTTTCTGTAATTTTGTTTCAAAGACTTACTTGTTTCAATGCTCGATTCATCAAGCCATACTTGTCTGGCTGTTTTTCAAGTTTTAATCAAATGCATTGCTCTTTAATATTTATTATTATCTCCCACATTTTCTTTCTACAGCGTCACTATTACTTTTCCCGATGGACCGGTGACTGTGACATGTAATGAGGCAATGCAATATGAGGTCAGTGATTCAGATGAAGAAGATGAAATACCCGAGGAGGTTGTCAGAGAGGTTGAAAACTTTGAGAACAAGCCTAAGTCCAACCTGGACGAAACCGAAGCAGTAAACTTGGGGGACGTCGAGACTGTTAAGGAGACTCGCATTAGCATTCACTTGTCACCAACAGAGAAGGAAGAATACATTCGTTTCTTAAAAGAGTATAAGGAAATTTTCGCATGGTCATATGATGACATGACCGGTTTGAGCACGTCCATAGTGGCTCACAAGTCACCTACCAATCCAATGTGTCCGCCAGTAAAGCAGAAACTCAGAAAATTCAAACCATATATGAGCCTGAAAATCAAGGAGGAAGTTACTAAACAGATCAAAGCCAAAGTTCTCAGGGTAGTTGAGTACCCAACCTGGTTAGCCAACATTGTGCCAGTTCCGAAGAAAGATGGGAAAGTCAGAGTATGTATTGACTATCGAGATTTAAACATAGCAAGTCCCAAGGATGACTTCCCACTGCCGAATATACACATCCTGATCGACAATTGCACCAAGCATGAACTCCAACCCTTTGTAGATTGCTTCGCGGGTTATTACCAGATCTGGATGGACGAAAAAGAGGCAGAGAAAACCACTTTTATCACACCATAGGGGATATATTGCTACAAGATGATGCCATTTGGTCTAAAAAATGCTGGGGCGACCTACATGAGAGCCATGACAACCATCTTCCATGATATGATACACAAATAAATAGAGGTGTATGTGCATGACGTCATTATCAAATCCAAGAGGGCCGCAGATCACATAGCAGACTTGAGAAAATTCTTTGACAGGTTAAGGAGGTACAACTTAAAGCTAAACCCCGTAAAGTGTGCGTTCAGGGTTCCCGCAGGAAAGTTATTGGGATTCACTGTCAGCCGTCGAGGGAACGAGCTAGATCCGTCTAAAGTCAAGGCTATTTAGAGTTACCGCCGCCTAGGAGCAAAAAGGACGTGATGAGCTCCTAGGACATCTCAACTATATTAGTCGCTTCATAGCACAATCCACAGTCATATGTGAACCCATCTTCAAGATGCTGAGAAAAGATGCCGAGACAAGCTGGACCGAGGACTGTCAGAAAGCTTTTGACAAAATCAAGGAATACCTGTCCACTCCACCGATCTTGGTCCCGCCAGAGTCGGGACGGCCTTTGCTACTCTATCTATCTGTATTGGATGGAACCTTCGGATGCGTTCTGGGACAACATGATGAGACAGGGAGAAAGGAGCAAGCCATATACTACTTGAGTAAGAAGTTCACACCTTATGAAGCACGGTACTCTCTGCTGGAACGCACTTGTTGTGCTTTGACCTGGACGGCCCAGAAGTTGAGGCATTACTTCTGTGCCTATACCACATACCTCATATCCAAGATGGACCCTCTAAAGTACATATTTCAGAAACCCATGCCGATTGGGAAGTTGGCCAAGTGGCAGATACTGTTGAGTGAGTTCGATATTGTCTATGTAACTCAAAAGGCGGTCAAAGGACAAGCATTGGCAGATCATCTTGCTGAGAATCCGGTGGGAGGAGAATATGAACCCTTGAGAACGTATTTTCCTGATGAAGAAGTGTCATTCGTAGGAGAGGACATTACTGAAGCATACGACGGTTGGAGGATGTTCTTCGACGGAGCTGCAAATTTCAAAGGGGTAGGCATTGGAGCGGTTTTGGTATCAGAAACAGGTCAACATTATCCAGTATCTACTAAACTCAGATTCCCCTGCACCAACAACATGGCAGAGTATGAAGCCTGCATACTAGGACTCAACATGGCAGTCGACATGAATATTTAGGAGCTGCTGGTAATCGGTGATTCAGATTTGCTTGTGCACCAGGTACAAGGAGAGTAGGCCACCAAGAATTCCAAGATATTGTCATATCTGCACCATGTGCAGGAATTGAGAAAAAGGTTCACGAAGATAAAGTTTCGGCATGTTCCCAGAATTCAGAACGAGTTTGCTGATGCATTGGCCACCTTGTCATCTATGATACAGCATCCGACAAGAATTTCATCGATCCCATCCTGGTGAGAATTCATAATCAACCGGCGTATTATGCCCACGTCGAAGAAGAAACAGACGGGAAGCCTTGGTTCTATGACATCAAAGAATATTTGGCGAAAAGAGAATATCCGGAGCAAGCAAACCATACTCAGAAACGCACACTTCGGAGATTGTCCAATCGCTTTTTCACAGTGGAGGAAACTTGTACAGAAGAACTCCTGATTTGGGCTTGCTAAGATGTGTCAACGCAAAAGAAGCTTCTAAACTACTTGAGGAGATACATGCTGGGACCTGCGGCCCGCACATGAATGGTTTTGTCTTGGCCAAGAAGATACTTAGGGCCGGTTACTTTTTTGACTATGGAGACAGATTGTGTTCGGTATGTCCACAAATGCTACCAATGTCAAGTGCATGCTGATATGATAAAAGTGCCGCCGAATGAGCTTAATGCGACAAGCTCACCTTGGCCGTTCGCCGCCTGGGGAATGGATGTCATCGGTCCTATCGAGCCCACTGCTTCAAACGGGCATAGGTTTATTCTGGTAGCCATTGATTACTTCACAAAATGGGTAGAGGTTGCATCTTACAAAGCTGTGACCAAAAAAGTCATCGCGGATTTTGTCAAAGATCGTATTGTTTGCCGATTCGGAGTTCCCAAGTCCATTGTTACTGATAATGCCGCCAATCTCAACAGTGATCTAATGAAAGCCATGTGTGAAACTTTCAAAATCAAGCACAAGAATTCCACAGCCTATAGATCTCAGATGAATGGAGCCGTAGAGGCCGCCAACAAAAACATCAAGAAGATACTAAGGAAGATGGTAGAAAACCACAAACAATGGCACGAGAAGCTACCCTTCGCTCTGTTGGGATACCGCACTACAGTTCGCACATCAACCGGGGCAACTCCCTACATGCTGGTTTATGGTACCGAAATTGTCATTCCAGCCGAGGTAGAGATTCCTTCTTTATGAATCATACAGGAGGCTGAACTCAGCGATGCAGAATGGATAAGGAACCGCTATGAACAATTGGCCCTTATCGACGGAAAGAGGATGAATGCAGTATGTCACGGTCAACTTTATCAGAACAGAATGTCCAGAGCTTTCAACAAAAGGGTCAAACCGAGACAATTTGCATCAGGACAGCTGGTGCTGAAGAAGATCTTCCCACATCAAGATGAAGCCAAAGGGGAATTCTCTCCCAACTGGCAAGGTCCTTACATGGTTCACAGGGTGCTAACAGGAGGAGCACTTATACTTGCAGAAATGGACGGAGAAATCTGGCCAAAACCAATCAATTCAGACGCAGTCAAAAGATATTATGCTTAGACTATTTACATTTCCTCATCTGATGTAATTGAACTACGCTTGACCTGATTCCCGTTTAAGATGGGATACGTAGGCAGCCTTATGGGTTCGGTCATACCATTATAAAATTTCCATTTCCCCCCAAGATCAGAAACTGGGGATGAATTGAGGAGGACCCTCAAAATTCCGGAGCAAGTCCAGCCAAAGCCAACATATGTCAGACGGTCAGGAATCGGTTAATAAACTGGGGTATAATTTTGAGGAGGACCCTCAAAATTCTAGCATAAGAAGCTGCAATATCTCTGAAACGTATTACAGTCACTAGTTCATCTAAAGTTACTTGATATTTCAATTTGTTTTAAATAACGCTATTTTTTTATCAATGATTGCATATTTTCGAAAGCTCTATTTTTCGTACAGTCAGGTATTACCCAGGGAAATTCAAACGAGGCCCCCGAAATGGAGCATAGCAAGGCCAGCGGACATAAGCACGAACCAACCTCCCCTCACAAAACTTACAATTTTTCTTTGAGCGCAGGCACATCTGACATAGCGATAGCATTCGCAAATAAATGTACACGAGGCAAAATCACTATCCAAACGGGCCACCAGACACTGAACATATCCCCACATAGTGAGGCATATGTACCCAGCAACATAACTGGAGGAGAAATGGCGAACATGGTAGGGCAAGTGTTGGAGAGTCACAAAATCACTTTCCACGAAGATGAGCTGCCACCAGAAGGGCTGAGCCACAACAAGGCGTTGCACATCACCGTGCAATGCGAGGATTATTTCATCACCAGAATTCTGGTTGACGGAGGGTCTAGCCTCAATATTTGTCCATTGGTGACTCTCAGAACATTGGGGAAGAGCCTGCATGAGATCAAGGATGGAGCCATCAATGTCAAAGCTTTCGATGGATCCCAAAGGTCCACTATTGGGGAAATCAGTTTGTGTCTACAAATGGGACCGACCTGGTTCGACGTTGAATTTCAAGTAATAGACGTCCCAGCATCTTACAACTTGCTATTGGGACGGCCCTGGATCCATGCCGCTGGAGCTGTAGCATCAACCCTACACCAGGCAGTGAAGTTTGAGAGGAATCACTGAGAGGTGTTATTCACGGCGATGGTAGCAATCCCATATACAGTCGCCAGACCATCCCGGCAATAGGAGGAAGAAGGAAGATAGGCGGAGAAACTTACCATCACATTGAGCGAGTCAACACCCTGGACAAGGATAAATGGTGGGATAACAAGATTGAAAGTATACTGAATTGGTGTGGATACGAGCCTGGCAAGGGACTTGGCAAAAACCTCCAGGGAATTGCCAAACCCATTAAGCTAAAGAAACATGGCACCACTTTTGGTTTGGGGTATGAATACACTTGGGAGGAGTTCAACCACTGGTCTCCACCATGGCGCAGTCCCTACTACCCACTGGAGCATCCGATACCTCGCCTGGAGCAGACTTTCCAGCCAGCAGATGTCATATATGGGTCAGAAGAAGAGGAAGCGTTGGCGGCAGTAAGGAATCTATTTTTGGAAGATGACAATATGGACTGTTGTGTCATTTTTGAGGAGGAAGGGGAGGAAGGCCCTTCCATACAAGCTGTGAACCGAGGAGCACGCCTCGACAATTGGTCCATCAGAACCACCAGAGCCCGGAAAGCTTCAGGGTAGCAAGGCTGAACAAAGCACCGTGCATTACCTTTTACTTTTTCGCTAGTTGATTTCATTTCCGCATTTTTAATTTCGAAAATAAGAGCTCCAATGTTCAAAACAACTATAAAATTTATCAAAGCATTTCAGTTTCTTATAAGTCTCGCTCTTATTATTTTTCTATTGTTTACTTTATTTACACAGCATTACTATTACTTATCTTGATGAACCGACGATTGTGACATGCAACGAGACAACACAACAAACGGACATAGACTCAGGAGAGGATGATATACCAGAAGAGGTCGTTAAAAAGGTTGAGGGTTTAGAGAATAGGCCTAAGTCTAACTTGACGAAACTGAGTTTGTCAACTTGGGGGATACAGAGAATGTCAAGGAAACACGCATCAGTGTTCATCTGTCGCCATCGGAAAAGGAAAAGTACACGAAATTTCTAAGGGAATATGAAGACATATTCGCCTGGTCGTATGATGATATGACTGGTCTCAGTACATCTATTGTAGCTCACAAACTGCCAACAAATCCGACATGTCCGCCGGTAAAGCAGAAGCTCAGAAAATTCAATCCTGACATGAGTTTGAAAATCAAAGAAGAAGTTACCAAGAAAGTCAAAGCCAAGGTTCTCAGGGTAGTGGAGTACCCATCATGGTTAGCCGACATTGTGCCAGTGCCGAAGAAGGATGGTAAGGTTAGAGTCTGTGTCGACTACCGGGATCTCAACCGGGCCAGTTCGAAAGACGACTTCCCCCTGCCGAACATACATATCCTGATTGACAACTGCGCCAAACACGAGCTGCAGTCGTTCGTTGATTGTTTTGCCGGGTATCATCAGATATGGATGGATGAGGAAGACGCTAAGAAAACAGCTTTCATTATGCCGTGGGGAATGTATTGTTACAAAATGATGCCGTTTGGATTAAAGAATGCTGGGGCCACCTACATGAGGGCCATGACTACTATTTTCCACGACATGATACACAAAGAGATCGAGGTGTATGTAGATGATGTCATCATCAAATCCAAGAAAGCCACTGACCACATGGGAGATCTGAGGAAGTTCTTCAACAGACTGAGAAGGTACAATCTGAAACTGAATCCCGCCAAATGTGCATTCGGGGTTCCTGCCGGAAAACTACTTGGATTCATTGTAAGTCGACGAGGGATAGAACTGGATCCATCAAAGGTTAAAGCCATTCAAGAGTTGTCGCAGCCGAAGAACAAGAAGGACGTGATGAGTTTCCTGGGGAGACTCAACTATATCAGCCGATTCATAGCTCAGTCCACTATCATTTGTAAACCGATCTTTAAAATGTTGAAGAAGGACGCCGCTACCAAATGGACTGATGATTGCCAGAAAGCCTTCGACAGAATCAAGGAATACCTGTCAACGCCGCCAGTTTTGGTTCCGCCCGAACCAGGTATACCTCTTTTGCTCTACCTTGCGGTATTGGATGGGGCATTCGATTGTGTTTGTGGACAACATGATGAAACGGGTAGAAAGGAGCAGGCCATCTACTATCTCAGCAAAAGTTCACCCCATACGAGGCCCGGTATTCCCTATTGGAACGCACCTGTTGTGCTCTGACTTGGGTAGCTCAGAAGTTGAGGCATTATTTCTGTGCCTATACCACTTACCTCATATCAAGAATGGATCCGCTGAAATATATCTTTCGGAAGCCCATGCCCACTGGCAATCTAGCCAAGTGGCAAATCATGTTGAGTGAATTTGACATTATCTATGTGACTCAAAAGGCGATCAAAGGACAAGCACTGGCAGATCATCTTGCTGAAAATCCCGTGGATGGAGAATACGAGCCTCTAAAGACGTATTTTCCTGACGAAGAGGTATCTTTCATAGGAGAAGACATTGCAGAATCCTATGACGGTTGGAGAATGTTTTTCGACGGAGCGGCAAATTTCAAAGGAGTTGGCATAGGAGCAGTCCTAGTATCAGAAACCGACCAGCATTATCCGGTATCTGCCAAACTCAGGTTCCCGTGCACCAACAACATGGCTGAATACGAAGCCTGCATCTTAGGGCTCAAGTTGGCCATTGATATGAACATTCAGGAGTTACTACTGATCGGGGATTCAGATTTGCTCATACATCAGGTCCGAGGAGAATGGGCAACCAAGAGCTCCAACATACTCCCTTATCTGCATCATGTACAGGAGTTGAGGAAGAGGTTCACAAAGACAGAATTTCAGCATGTCCCTAGAGTCCATAATGAGTTTGCCGACACATTGGCTACTCTATCATCTATGATTCAGCATCCAGATAAGCACTTCATAGATCCTATTCCAATAAAGATTCATGACCAACCAGCTTATTGTGGTCATGTCGAGGAAGAAGCAGACGGAAGACCATGGTTCGATGACATCAAGGAGTATTTGACAACAGGAGGATATCCGAAACTTGCAAATGCTGCTCAGAAACGCACACTTCGGAGGTTATCTAACAACTTCTTTCACAGTGGGGGAGTCTTGTACAGGAGGACTCCCGATTTGGGATTACTAAGGTGTGTCGAAGCAAAGGAAGCATCCAGGTTGTTGGAAGAAGTTCATGCAGGAACCTGCGGTCCACATATGAATGGTTTTGTCCTAGCAAAAAAGATACTCCGGGCGGGATATTTTTGGTTGGCTGTGGAAACGGACTGCATACAGTACGTCCGAAAGTGCCATCGCTGTCAGATACATGCAGACATGATAAAAGTGCCTCCAAACGAGCTTACTGCAATAAGCTCGCCATGGCCGTTCGCCGCTTGGGGAATGGATGTTATCGGACCTATCGAGCCTGCCGCATCAAACGGGCACAGGTTCATTCTAGTGGCAATTGATTATTTCACCAAATGGGTTGAAGCAACGTCATGTAAGGCAGTGACTAGGAAAGTCGTGGCAGACTTTGTTCGCGACCGTATCGTTTGTCGATTCGGCATCCCAGAGTCGATCATTACTGACAACAGTTCCAATCTCAACAGTGATTTGATGAAAGCAATGTGTGAAACATTCAGGATCAAACACAAGAACTCTATAGCCTACAGACCCGCCGAGGTTGAAATTCCCTCCTTGAGGATTATGCAGGAAGCGGAACATGACGACGCAGAATGGTTAAAAAGTCGCTACGAGCAGCTAGCTCTTATAGATGGAAAAAGGATGAACGCAGTTTGCCATGGTCAATTGTATCAGAACAGAATGTCCAGAGCCTTCAACAAAAGAGTCAAGCCGAGACAGTCTACACCAGGAGAGCTGGTGTTAAAGAAAATATTTCCGCATCAAGACGAAGCCAAAGGGAAGTTCTCTCCCAACTGGCAAGGTCCGTACATGGTTCACCGTGTTCTAACCGGAGGAACCCTCATACTTGCAAAAATGGACGGAGAAGTTTGGACAAAGCCGATCAATTCAAATTCAGTAAAGTGATACTATGTGTAACCATTATGATTTCTTTGTGATGTAATTTGAACTATGCCTGACCTGATTCCCGTTTAAGAGGGGATACGTAGGCAGCCTTATGGGTTCGGTCACAATTCAATAAAATTTCCATTTCCCCCCGCAATTGGAAACTGGGGCAGAATTTTGAGGAGGACCCTCAAAATTCCGAAGTTGATCTTCAGCCAGTCATAGCACGCAGCCGTTGGAATCATCAACCCAGCAAACTGGGACAGAATTTTGAGGAGGACCCTCAAAATTCCGAAGAGAGAGGTTGCAATGTCTTGAACCGCGTCGCAGTCGTCGGTTCATCTAAAAGAAAACTATTTTTTTTTTTTGAATTATATGATTACATTACGTTTTTCACTAAATCATGCATGTCCGTTATCAAAATTGTTTTGTTTAGCAACGCTACCCCAAGGGTACGCACAGCATCACCAAAAACAAGGGCCGAGCGGGACGAGCAAAGTCCATGGGGATACGAACTAACCTTCCCCTCTTTTACAGAACTCACGATTTTTCTTTGGATGCAGGCACTCAAGTCGTAACATCATCAGATATATCTATGCACTCATACTTCTCGGGAATACAACACTCAGAATCATCACCTATTTACAATTGCTACCCGGACACGACATCCCCAGCAACCATAATATAGCAATCGACTATCAGCTATAAAGCTATCAGCTAAAAGATTTTACCATTACTTGCCTTTTACATTTCTTGCATTGTATAAGGCTACCTTTCTGCCTTCCGAGACTAAGCATTGTCTCCATTGCATAAGGCTACCTTTCTGCCTTCCGAGACTAAGCATTGTCTCCATCTGCATTTCTCTGCATTGCATAAGGCTACCTTTCTGCCTTCCGAGACTAAGCATTGTCTCCATCTGCATTTCTCTGCATTGCATAAGGCTACCTTTCTGCCTTCCGAGACTAATAATTGTCTCCATCTGCATTTCTCTGCATTGCATAAGGCTACCTTTCTGCCTTCCTAGACTAAGCATCGGCTGAAATATCGCCATTTTTTTTATTTTAAGTCTTTACATCGGCTGAAATATCGCCACTTCATTTAAATCTTGCATCGGCTGAAAAATCGCCATTTGTATTTACACTTTACGTCGGCTGGAATATCGCCATTTTTTATTTAAGTCTTGCATCGACTGAAAGAACGCCAAACCCCGCATTTCATGGGCTGAAAGATCGCCAAGTTATCCAAAGGCGTCATTGTTCGGAGGCACCATTTTCATAGCCCGAGAACGCCATGCCATGGCCTGAGGACCCTACTTTTATCTCTTGCATATCATTATTCAAAGGCATCATGGTTCGAACGCATCATCCTCATAGCCCGAGAACACCATTTCATAGCCCGCGAATCCTTATTAAATGTTTCATGGCCCAGGACACCATGGTCCGAGGACGTCATCCTAACCGTCCAAAGACAGCATTCATGGTCTAGCGGGAACTTGCATCATGTTTAAAATTTATGCACAACACATGCGCTCGTGTTATTATTTGCAGGTAAACCGAATAGCAACGGCCGTGTCAGCAGGAGCGATCCCGCTCCGGTTTCCCTAGCTCTGTTAAACCCGTAACAATGCTACCCCAATCCAAATATCTCGTCCGTTCTTGGAAAAAACTCCATCGGCATGTTCCGTCGGCGGGCCCTGAACTACATATGGCCTGATTCCTGTAAGACCAGGGATATGTAGGCAGCTCAGGAACCAGAGCTTGGTCAGAACTTTTCGAATCATTTCTTTCGGTCAAAATTGGCCACCGTATCTTTACCCGACAACTCTTTCATCCTTCTCGGGAAAAGAGGGGCAGCTGTTGATACCCAATTTTTCCCTATGTATTTTTTATATACTCGAAATATTCTCAAAATAGCATGTGTATACACATATAAGCATGCCCAAGAGTTTTGGTATTTTTTCGTAATTTTTTTTAAGATTTTATTTTTAAAAAAAATCGATTTATTGGCTATCTTAGCAGTACAAATCCAACAGTTATTCCCATATTATCATTTTTTTATTTTATTTTTTTTCATTCTCATGTTTACACCAAGATATAATTAAGGTGATTTTTTGCATATTTTTTACAAATTTGTTTGGTATTTTCTAAGTTAAATTGCATAAATTGCAATTATAGCCTATATTACAATTAACAGCATTTTATAATTGTAAAATTATTTCCAGTATTTTTAGATTAATATTTATACGTTATTAATTAGTTCAGTACCTTTAATTTGTTTTTAAAATTATTTTTACTATTTTTATATAAAATAAAAGAGGGAATTTGGCTATTTAACACATAGCCCTTTATTGTTTCAATTTTAGCCAAATTTAACCCCACCCCTATCAAGATTTAATTAAACTCAATTGACCAAATACCCAACCAAATCCGCCCCAGCCCAAAATCTAAACCAACCCGGCCCAGCTCAGAACTGATCTGAGTCGTTGATCAAATAAGATCAACGGTCCAGATCATCTTTCCTTAATTAATTTCTAATCTACCCCCCCCCCCCCCTTCGACCCCTCATTTTTCGAGACCAGTCTCTCTCTCTTCGTCTCTTCCTCTCCTCCTTCTCTCTAGAACCTTCTGGTTCATCTGCGATGGCCTTCACCCTCTCTCCGGCCACCTCCAGCCTCACCTCTTTCGACCACAGCCACTTTGAAGCCTTATCTCGCCGGTTCCCTCCATCTTTGAGACCCCATGAGTCTCCACCATACAAGACGGTCACTGAAGCTTTGCACGAGTTTGTTTCCCGCCTTTCTCCGACGGGTTTTGGTTCGATGGTGCTATAAACACCATTATCCTTGAGTTTCACAGCCAGGTTTCTCTTACTTCTCACTGGTTTCTTATGAAACCCTAATCTCGACCCAAGCCTCTTGAATCCCTGTATTTTTAACGATTTTTTACTCACGCCTTTATGTTTTGCACTACTCTCTACTCGATCTTTACGATGGCTCAAGTTTTAAGCGTTTTTGTTCCCTTTTTGAAACTAGGGTTTCTGAACCCCTTTTTAGATCACTTAATTTTTGATTTTTTGAGTACTAATTCGTGATTCTCAGTACTATTTCTAAACATTCGCTTAGGTCTGATGAAACCCTAGCTTTATATGTTTGTTTGTATTATTTGCTCGTTTGTGGGTTCTTCTGGTTTCTTCTCTGAGTTCCGTGCTCTTTGCTCTATTTTTGTTGCTAGTGTTTCATCCCCCTACCATTCTATGTCCTCCGCTTAAGGTTTCTCTGATTGTTTACATGGTGATTTTATACTGATTCTTGCAAACCCTCTTCGAGACTGTGATACTTGCCTTATATTGTGATTCTGCATATTTTCCTTATGGTTTGGTACTGATTTCGAATTGTTTCCTTAATTTGTGGGATACTTTCCCCGATTAATACTGGTTTCCTAGGTTTTCAAACTCACTCATTATTCTGAAAACTTTTTTCCAGAATTAAAATGGTATTTTGCCCTATATGGGTGCACAAATATGCTGATTGATTTGCCTGACCTCTTTCCCTAATTAGAGTATCATGTACCTAGTCTCTATTGCATACTTTATGCTATTCTGTTTCCTTATGTGATCATACCATGCTTTGTGATTTCTTTCCTTTTAAATGATTGCTTATTACCGTTTGACTCTGACTCCTTAATTAAAGGGGAGTCCATGTACTGATTGGATTATGATTGATGCCAGATCCTTAATTAGGGACTGCTACCTTGTTTGTTTACTCGTATTCAGTACTATAAGTACCCCCCCCCCCCATTCTCTTTGAAGGACAGAGGGAATACATTGCATATCACAAAAAAAATATACACATCAATCACATTGCTCTCTCTTGTGCTATTTCTCTCCTTTTCTCTCTTGTGTTGTTGTTGCTTCCTATTCCTGACTGTCATTAGCCAGTTGGAAAGCTAAGGCTAATCTTGTGCTTATACTTGGCTTTTGCATTCTACTGTTGTTCTCTTATTACCGGTATGTTCTGATTAAATTCCATGCTCCAAACCAATGTGGCTATTATTACTTCAGTGTGTTCTATTCCTAGTTGTTTTCTACCTATGCTTCTGCTGTGCAATGTGTGATTGATTCCTATTTTGCCTATTGATACTCGTATGCTCATGACCATTGCTTGTTCCTAATCCTACCTGTTATGACTACATGCTGTTACTATTTACTTTTATGTCTAAGTCTGACCATTTCAAAGTCTCTTTAAACTCTTTTGATTTTGTGTACCCATGCTTAGTAAGTTTGTATTAAATCTCTGTATCCTTTGGTGTGCAATGTATCCTTTGGTGATGTTTAATGTGATCTCTGTATCCTTTGGTGATGTTTAAACTCTTTAAATTATCAACTTTCCTCTCCTTCCTGCACTTCACACTACTCTTAGAAGATAGGTTCTACCCCCTTCGTGTGAGCATTGCTTTGGGTACCTCTGAGTACCCACTGAACTTTGACACATAAGGCTGGTAATCCCACACTGCACCTGTCCTACATTTTGTTAAGTGTTTGGGTGCTGGTATTGGCCAGGGATCCAATGGGACCCTAGGGAGCTTTGACGCACCCAGACCATGGCAAAGGCTGTGAAACTCGAAAGGAGTGAGGTTGGAAGAATGGGCTTGTTTGAAGGCTCCCTATAGATAACTTCTTTTTTTTTTTGTTCTTTATTATTGTAATTCAGATACTATGGGTTTGTAATAATTTGTAAACGAACGATTGGGGGCTGAATAGTTAATATGGGGGGGGGGGGGGGGGGTTATGCATGCTTAGCTTAAATAATGGGTAGAAAACATGCTTATAGGATTTTATTTACTTATCTGCGCAATAGATAACCTGTACAGGACATGCATCTCATTCACTAGAGATCCTGCTTTAGGTTCTTTACTTTCAGCCTGTTATCATGTTCATCTTGCAACCATGATCAGTTAATAACGAGCAATGATTGTAATAAGCGAATAATTGTTACTGCATTCTCATTAGAATTTAGAAATCATGTTTTAGGAACTCCTATGTGCATTAGACATCCTGTTACTTAAGCTGTCATACCTGCCTGAGTTGCAATTGTCAAACGTCTGATTAGCATGCTTAACCTAATAATACAAGTACGGCTAACCGTTTGCGTACCTCTTTTGAAACTAAAAAAAGGGATCAAATATGCATGTCCGCTCTTTAAGATGATTAGACAATGCATAGGACGCCTAGGCAAACTTTAGGCCTGATAAGAATCGATTAATCATGTTGTTACCAGTAACCAGCCTCTTTTAATCTCGAACTATGCCGCTCCCATTCCTGCTTTGACTCTCTGAAGTTCACTCTGTTTTTATTAAAATCCTGCTCTATCTGGAAACGATTTTGAAACGGTGCATCTATTTACTCTCACTAAGTTTCTGATTTCTTATGTTTTCAAACTACTGGGTTACCATCCTCTGCCCAGAATCGTGCTATTTTACTTATCCTGCACCTCGTTAAACTACTGTCACTACTTCATTTTTTTAAAAACCATGCTTTAACGTTTCTTTTCACTAACTCAACTGCTGTTACCTATTCCTTTTTGTAAAAAAAAAACTCATATCTTTGAGACCTTGAATGTGTTTGAGACGTGCTAATTATATGTTCACTTGTGGAGGGATCTGTGAGCCTTTATTTGTCTTTGTATGTTCCCTTATGTGCAGTCCTACTTGTTATGAATGTCGCTTAGCATTTTAGCCTTTAAACCTAAGGGTTCAACCTAGTCCTTACCACATAGGAATAGTGGTCCTAAATGCCCTCCAGGACTTATAGGACGGGACGGGTAATAGCACGCAATAAGTATTCGTGACCAACTCACGCGTTTAATAACCTTTACGGGGTTGGAAGGGTAGAATATGGAGATGATGACCGATGCGCTAATATCTCATGTAGCCCCTTTTCCGAGGAGCAATTACTGAATATTGCATTGATGTGATCCATATTAATCATAAACCTAGGACCCCTCTCCCTTTGTTTGCTTTCATCTCTTCTTGTAAAACTATTCAAATCTTTTTTTCATAAATTCCTGCTCTCCCTGCTTACTTTCAAAAGTTTTTCAACTTATTTGCAATGTGGTATATTCGAACCCTTAATTGTTTACTCGATTATATGAAGTCACAATATAACATGGCCGGGAACCACACTAGTGGATCTTGAGGGGTGCCTAACACCTTCCCCTCGAGATAATTTCTAGCCCTTACCCAAACTCTGGTTCTTCAAACTCAAACCCCTTCCTAGTGTCCTAATGCACTTTAATCATTAGGTGGCGACTCTCCAATTCCAAAAACCCAAATCCCAAAAGGGAAACGAGTTGTCCTCCCAAATGTCGTAACCCGATTTCGCGAGAAAAAGGGGGCGTCGACAATCCCTACCTCCGTATTTGCATGAGGCTAATCCTTGCCTCCATATCTGCATGAGGCTAATCCCTGCCTCCGTATCTGCATGAGGCTAATCCTTGCCTCCATATTTGCATGGGGCTAATCCCTGCCTCCGTACTTGGATGAGGCTAATCCCTGCCTCCATATCTGCATGAGGCTAATCCTTGCCTCCGTACTTGCATGAGGCTAATCCCTGCCTCCATATTTGCATGAGGCTAATCCCTGTCCCGTGCTTGCATGAGGCTAATCCATGCCTCCACATTTGCATGGGACTAAGCATTGTCCCTCCTTGCATAAATATGGCTCTATTCCGGTACTATCTATTTGCTTTTCAATCGGGCTAAGCTCTGCCCTTCACCTCACAAGACTAAGCCTTGTCTTGTTAACATCATACTATTGCATCTCATGGGCTGAAATATCGCCAATCTATCCAAAGGCGTCAGAGTATAAAGGCATCATTCTCATAGCCGGAAGACACCATGCCATGGCCCGAGGATCTCTCAAATTTGCATATCATTATTCAAAGGCGCCATGGTTTAGAGGCACCATATTCATGGCCCGAGAACATCATTTCATGGCCTGCGAATCCCTCACCGAACAATTCATGGCCCAGGACGTCATGGTCTGAGGACGTCATCCTTAACCGTCCGAAGACGACTCTCATGGTCCAAAGGGAATCTGCATCATGTTTAAATTTTTGCACAAATACATGTTTGTAGCATCTCTTTATCTTCAGGTGACCAATAAGCAACCGCTATCCTAGCGGGAGCAACCTCGCTCCAGTTCCTTTAACTATCTCGAGACTTAACCATTCACCATAACCTTCCTTTCACCTATTCCGAAATCTCGTGTCTGTTCTTGTGATGACTTCATCGGTATATTCTGCCAATGAATCCGGAACTACACATGGCCTGATTCTTGTAAAACCAGGGATATGTAGGCAGCTCAAAGACCAGAGTTCGGCTTCTATCTTTCAAATCATCCCATCCGATCAAAATTGGCCATCATTTCTTTACCCAAAAACTCTTTCATCCTTCCCGGATAAAGAGGGGAAGCTGTTGATACCCAATTTTTCCCTATAATATTTTTTAAAATGCATATATACCTTTAAAACTATGCATTAGCATCAATGGGTATTTTCCCATAATTTTTACATCTTTAAATCAATTTATTTCAATATTTTCTTCATATAAATAATTGTAAAAATTGCATCACAAATGAATTTAGAACATGTCTTGATTTAATATTACTACTATGATCCTATTGAGTCCAAATTATTTCATAAATAGCCAAATTGGCGCCTTTTGGCTATAATTGCAATAACTTTGCAATTATAGCTCATGCATACATTTTTTGCATTATTTTACCAGAAATTAGTCATTTGCATTTTTGAATACTAAATAACTATTTTTAAAATATTTCTATGCATGAAATTTATATTTTATAATTAGTAATTATTTTACAAATTACTTTTAATCAATTGTTTGGGGTATTTAACAAATAGCATTTTTTTTATCTCAATTTTAGCCTAAAATCTACCATCCAAAAACCTTATAAAAGCAAACCCAAAACTCCCTTAGGCCCAATCTGATAGCCCCGACCCAATAGCCCCGTTTAATCGTGGTCGTTGATCATTTTGATCAACGGTCCACGATTAAACTTACCATATTAACCCAAACGACCCCCTAAACCCTTTCATTGTCTCTCATTTCTGCCGCCCTTTCGTTCCCTCGACTCTCAAATGCTCTCTAACTCTAACCCTAAATCTCCACACGCCGTCACTCACCTACTGTTCTCCTATGGTGATTCTTCACCACCTAAGACCTCTAATGGCCTCCTGTTTGCTATGGCGTCTCCATCTTTCGGATCCTTGAAAAGATCCTCAAGGGACCTCGGCGGTCTGTTTACACCTTGGGTTTTCGTGCTGGTTTCAGGCTATTTAGCTTGATCTTGAGTAAGATCTTTCTCATTTTTCGTCTTGGATCCGTGGTTTCCTAAGTCAGTGCATATCTATGTTGCTTTTCCAAAAGGGACCCTAATTTTTGTCCTTTGATCTTTTCAACTCTGTCCAGATCTGAGATGAAGCAAGTCTATTCCACATGTTTTCACAAAAGTCTTCTGGTTTTTTAATCGATTCTCCGTTTTTCCTAAAAACTAGGGTTTACTAAACTCACTCTTTTAAAGACTTTCCGATTTTTGAGTGTTTAATCGTGGTTCGTAAGTGTTACTAACTGATTCGTGTTAATATTTTTTGGGCCCTAGTTGATTTATGCTAAAAGCCCTAATTTCTCATATTTTTGCTTCGATTCCGAATCTTTCCGTGTTAGTGGCTACATTGTTTGGTCTGTGTTTTGACTTTCATGATTTTCCTTAGTATCTTGTGACTTCTACCCTGGTTCATCTCTACTGGGTTTCTGAGTCGATCTCTTGGCTCATTTATATGCGTTTATGAAGGTTTGTTCAGCCTACTCATCTATTTGTGGAAACCTGATATTTTTCCCTCTCTTTAAATCAGTATTATTTTGAATTTCGATTTACTGATTTGCTTGGTTGAAATTATGTGCTAATTCTTGATTTATTCTCTTGTTTACGACTCTAATTATTCTTATTACCTTATTTTCTATAATGCTACTGATTCTTCACGATTACTTCCTTAATTAAACTTCTGTTTGTTTACCTCTTTATTAAGGTCTTATTTGATTTTCTTTCCTTAAGTGACTCCTGCCCTTTAACCGTTGGGTAATTACCCTTAATTAAGGGAAGACTATGCTAATTTCATGCGTGATTGATTGTGTAATTTCCCTGATTGCTGAATTATGATTTCTTTACCTTTTTCTGCTCTGCTCCTAAACTGCTATATAAACTCTCCTCTATTTCACTTCTAGACACGAACACTAGATCACAAACACACTTACACTCAAAAAGCTCTCTGCTCTTCTCTGCTACTTGTGATATTCATTGGCCTAGCCGGCTGAAAGCCAAGGATAACCATTGCACAACCTTTACTCTACATTCTGTGTTCTTCTTCCTAACTGGTATGTCCCTGATTAATTTTTGAAATCTAACCTTATGTGCCTTAGTTCCATTCTTGTTCTTGTTTACTGCTTTGTTTAACATGCCTAATCCTGTCTTATTCAATATGTGATAATTGCATGTCTACTGCTTTACATAGCATGTCTCAATCTTGTTTGCTCGATAGGTAATTAGCATGTCTAAACTACATTGCATATTTACTGTTTCACCTAGCGTGTCTGAACCTTGTTCTGTTCAATCTGTGATTAGTATGTCTAATCTATAATGACTTGTCTACTACTTTATCTAGCATGCCTGAGCCCGTTTTGTTCTATATGTGATTATCATGTCTAAACTATGAGTGCTTGTGTGGTATTTTCCTAGTCTGTTCATTTAAGTCCTTGCCTACTCTGCTTTACTGATGAGATTATGCTAAGTCATCTAGTCTCTCAGGGCAACTCTAGTTGTGTGTTTGGTCATGTCCAGGGTTTATGTGTTTTCAACATGTCTTTACTGTAATCTTTGCTCCATGTCTCAATCACCTACCCTTGTAACTAACTTATTAATTCTACAAATTATGGAGAATTCTGTGCATCTTGTTGCTTATGTGCTCCACTATACATTGAGGTGTATTCTATGTGTCCCAGCCCCTCTCTCCCTGTGTGGAATCTGTTTGCCAAGTGTTTCTGAATCTGGTTGTTCTGTGATTTGTGTTCTGATTTCAAAAGTGTTTTCATACTTTTCTCAAGTTGTTTTGCCACCAAACTAGTTCCTATTTCAGAAAACCTTTTCACTCCTAGAGTCATCTCTATACTATTTTTTCAAAACCCTTTCAAAATTATGTCAAGCACTCTCACTTTACTCTTAAGTCAATAGGTTTTGCCCCTGCAGTGTGTATATTGCCTTGGGATCCTCTTAAGATTCCTCTGAACTCTGGCACACTGGGGCTGGCCCTTCCACACTGCACATATTTAGTCCCTATTGTGAAAGTCTGAGTGTGAGCATTGCCCGGGTTCCTTAAGGTCCTTAGGGAACTCTGACACATCTGGACATAAATTGGCAATGAGAACTCTCAGCATTTGAGACTACAGAAGACCTGGTATACCAGGATTTGCCTTGGGCCTGTTTTAGGCTCTCTATAGCTTAATTTCTCTTCTATTAGTGTAATTTTTATTCAAGCATTGGTCTGTAGTAATTATTTGTAAAAAGATAATGGGGTGACTAGTGAAAAAGGGAGGGTAGATATGTACACTGTGGGTTTAAAAATCAGGTAGATAACATGCCTATAGGATTACTTTGGTTCAAATGTGTTTTTTGTTAGATAACATGTCTATAGGGTTTCTTTTTGGTCCAAATAAGCGCTTCCTGCTTTGCTTTACATGATTAGACATCATGCCTATAGGAAATAAAATAAGGTTCAGTTCTCATTACGGTATATATTCAAATCTGTCTCTTTAGAGATCATGCCTATAGGATCTAAAAATCAGTTTTAATCAGAGATCATGCCTATAGGTGTTGAATCCGTTTAATTAATTATCCTACTCGTTTCTTTGTCTTCAATGTTGTGTCACTAGAAAGCATGCCTATAGGATAAAGGACTCAAAAAAAGGGATTTTTCCAGAATTGCGACTGTTATTACACACTTAGGCAAACCTTAGGGCGTTAAAGTCAAAACCAGTTCTGTTTATGTGTGAAATTACCCTGGCTTAACAGGTTGTAAAACCAGTAGGCAAACTGATTAGGATTTCTGCCACTTTCCTTATATCCTGAATCTGCAACATTCGCCTAGATACCATGTTCCTGAACTTTCTTCAAAACTTATATTTTAGACGTGCTGTTTGTTTGCCTATATACGTGTGGAGGTAAATGTGAGCCTTCTGAATGTTCGTCTTTATCTGCTTGTCCTATGTGTTATTTGCCTGTCGCCTAGACTTTTACCTTTTTATAAACCTTAAGCTGTCTAGAACTGTCTAGATCTAGAGGTCCTAAATGCCTCCGGGACAATCAGGAAGGGACGGGTAGCAGCACGCTTAGAGGTCGCTAATTAAACTCGCTCATAACCACTAAAGGAAGGGTAATGGGTAGTAAAGGATATGATGAATACGCGCTAATGTCACGTGTAGCCCCTCATTGAGGAGTGATTACCGGGCATTGCATGGGTATGATCCTGTAGGCTAATCAACTTAGGACTTCCCTTTCCTAACCCCCATATGTGTTTAAATTCTATAAATTCCCTTTCCTTTAAATTCTATAAATTCCCTTTCCTTTACATGTACATGTGTAAGCTATTCAAACCTCTTACTTTCATTACTTGAATCACACATGTATTTAGAACGTGAAAATATGCCTTTATTTGCAAATATGTGTTGAAACTGTTTACTTGTTTAAAATGATTGATTCATATAAGTTCGGCTGGGACCCACCGTTGTGGACCTTGAGGGGTGCCTAACACCTTCCCCTCAAGGTTATTTCGAGCTCTTACCCTAATCTCTCGTAATGCAAACTAGTTACATGAGTTAATTATTCTAGGTGCCTTAACGCACCGTAATCCGTTAGGTGGCGACTCTTCAAAATACCCACTTCCCAAAAGGAAGCGAGTTGATCCCCCATGAATGTCGAAACCCAAACTTTCTCCGCGAGGAAAAAAGGGGGGCGCGACAACCATCAATTGGCGCTAATTAATGATCTTGAGAACTGTGCAGATGTGACGCTTCAATGGCCTCCGTCGCTTTATACGGTCAAAATCGGGCCTACCCGATTTTGCTATTTGATCGGAACAAAGGAGCTGCATCGAGGGTAACCTCGTAATGAATTAGACCCGAGCTCGAAGACGAGGCATTGAGTCCAAAGATCGAAGTGTCCGTCGAGACCGAGGCCAGCAGCAATCGAGTCTAAGTATGACCAACTTCGAGTGAAATGCAATAGCGGAAAGGCGAGATATCCGTAACCGGTCGAAGATCACGACGGAAATCTCGGAGCAGATCAAATCAAGGGCGGTTATTTGTATCAATCATGGGATTTACTTCCGTAATTAGAATTGTACCACAATTAGGATTCATCTAGCTAGTATATAAAGAGGGGTCCCCATCATTTGTTAACACCTTACATTCATACAGATCAAGGCAATATAATATTTCTCTATTGTTCATCAACTCACTGCTCTTTAACTGTTCTTACTTCATTACTCTCGAGGGTTCATCAGCTCGAGGGCATTGTCCAAGCATTGGTTTGTTTTACATTCTTGTCAGCTCCCATCATTTATCTCTAAGTTAATCAACTGGTATTAGGTGAAATCACGTATCCTTAAAACCATGTTACAAGTTTAATTGTTACTCAGTTTTTAAGGTAAACAATACTAAAAGCTTTTCTGTGACTAATCAATCTTTTACTGGTTTTTTAATTCTAATTAATAATCTTGATCAACTGGAGTCTTTCCAATCTCAATAGATAGGGAAACCTCTAATACTGAATTATGACTCCGAAGTTACAAAGATAGTTATATGTAGAGGTTTGGATATGAGGTTGATACTATCGTCCGCCACACGTCTGATTCTCTAACTCAACAAGGCTAGCTTAATAAGTGTATATGGAAAATAATTGGCCTAAATCAATGTTGAAAAAGAATATTTGAAAGTTGAACTTATAGTCCAGACGTGGATTTCACTTGAAAAGAAAATTAAAGTTGTGTGAGTCAAAAACATTATTATTACGAGATCACTTGTAATATATCAAACAAGTTAATTTTTCGTTTTAACTTCTCAAACAAGTTGAAAAGAGAGTATTGCTATCGGACTTGTGCGCCAATAAGTAGGACACACGCTTTCTAGTAGGCAGTTTTTAGTTGTTTAATTATGTCTCTAGGTTAGAAAGTCTCTTGGAGTATCATTTCTTTCTCTTTTTTTGTTTCTCACTTGGTGTCCGGTACCCGCATTGGAGCCCGACTATATCCGGATTCGCGCCTCATTCGGGGGAAAGCGCTCCCTACCAAGGATTTTTCCATACCCAGGGCTCGAACCCGAGACTTCTAGTTAAGGGAGGAGCAGTCTCATTTACTACACCACATCCCTTGGTGGTTGGATTATCATTTCCTTTATGATTGTTCTAAGACTTGTAGCATTTACGTACGGTCAAGCGACTGTATTTAGTTAACAATAATGAATATTACAGCCTTGTGTTAATTTATTTTGTGTGGACAACTCAAATCTTGGCAAAGTTTGAAAATCATTCTTATTTAAATGAAGGTTGCTACTACTAAACAATGAGGACATTATTACACCATTCAAAGTGGGGTTTTCCCTTTTATATTTTATTAAATGGAGAAAGTTGAACAAGATTTTAAATTCTATAAGTCTCCTTACTAGTTTCTAATCTTGGGAACTGTTTAGACGGACTGTACGGGGTCGTTTGATTATCAGTATAAAGAAAATAATTTCAATATAAAAATTAATATTTTTTTTATTTAGCGTTTAATGGGCACATTGTTTCTAGTATAAGCAACATGATATAACCTTGGATCGTGATGTAGTATTATTTTATACGTGATTCAACGTGTATAACTAAAGACGACTAAATTATCCGGAATAAAATACGTAAAAGATGAAAATAACATTGATTCGATTTTGTTACTTTGATTTACTTTTAGAAAAGGATAGGTTTAAATGCTTTTATATTATACAACAGTATATTTCAATTTAATGTAATTTACGAACTTAACGACCCTGAATAATTTTTTTTTTGGGGGGTTTAATACTCCTGAATAGTTATAGTCGAACATTTTCGGCACCTTTTGGAAGAAGCATTCTGAAAAAGTTTGACCCAAAATAAAAATAAAAAAGAAGATTGTGCAACGACAAAAATTGTGGAGATATTTGTAAATTTATTAAAAATCTGTCAGTGAATGATGAAAGTGGAAAAAATAAACTGAGAAATTTATTAATTGATATTTCTATCTTAACCAATTAAACAAAGAGCTCATATCTGGACGAAGACAGGCTTGGGAAGGATATTCGAAAGAAGCTTCTGAAACGAGGGAGGGGAGTGGGTGCTAATTAATTACATCAATTTATTAAATAAGAATTAGTCAACTTAATTAGATCGAACTTAGTCAACATCGAGGAAGGAACAAAAAAGATATAAAATAGGGTTCTATGTCTCGTTAGAACACCACAAGGCAACACTTATAATCGAAGACGTCCTGAATTTTGGATTAAACAATTGGTGAAGTTTATGAAATTTTGCTTCTGCCAATATAATTTTATCAATGGTAATCAATGGTCAAAGGCCGACGGACACGAGATATACTGTGGTCTGCACGTGCCTAAACTGAGTTGGACACACCCACGTGTCATACTTCATGCACGTAACACTTGACAAGGCCAAGCGTTCCCATTTGATTCCCAAAAACGCACGAGAAATCATAGGATTAGGAAACAACCAAAAATGTTTTGTGAATCGTAAGTCCTTTTCTAGTGTTCGATTATGGAAAATTTAGAACTTCACTTCCAATAACAACTAAGGCAGAACACTTAAATTTATAAGGATTTTAAAAATCGATACATGAACTTTTAACTTTCTTATTTGAACACTCGAACTCATTTTTTCTGTAACAAATAAACACATTTGACAATTAATCATGCGTGCGAGTATTACACATATACATATGTGTCCATCCAATCAGAAAATGACCAATGGATGTCTTACACGTCAAGGCCGAGAAAACCCTAATATAACAGATCGGGGTTCCCTCTTTTATTCCATAGACGACCCCCTCCCCTCATTTTAACCTCTCTCTAACCAAACCCTCCCCTGTTAAACCTCGGTTACCATTGGGCTAACAATCACTCACCCCCTTCTAAAATCGATCATAATCACTCATCCATTTTCAACAACCCTCGGCTCAAAAACAACATAGTCACAACAGAGTTAACAGAAATAAAATCTAAAACTTTACTTATTGGAAGAAAAATCATTTATCTCAACTTTTAACATCAGTATTGTTTTTTTAACAAGCACATCATAAAATTCTTAACACTAACAAATTTCATCAAAATGTTATTACCAATATTAATAAATATAATATATGCCCTTCGTCCCATTTTATGAATCGTTTTTGATGGAACATGAAATTTAAAAAAATATATTTGAGCTTATGATTTAAAACAAGTCATAAATTTTTGAATAATTATAGTATTATGAGAAATTTAAAAATAGTTTTCTTTTAATAATAACTGTGAAAATTATCATTAACACTAACAAAACAATACACCTATAGATAACACAGAGCCAGCGGCGACGGATTCGGCCGAACCTAATAGCTTTGATCTAAATCTTAAATATTTGTCTTAAGAAATTAATTGAATATGCACAAATTATAAAGTTAGAACGGAGCTAGAACTCCGCACCTAAGAAATCAATTTGACTGTTTGACAGAAATTAATCATTACTTTTGGAACAGTAAAATGGAGCCGCGCGAGTAGTATTTATAGATTGTCATACCAAATACAATGCCGTGGCAGATAATGATTGGTGAAAGCATCCTGACGTGTGGCTCGAAGACAAAATCAATCAATGTCAACGGAACAAGACAAGGCGCCAATGGCCGTTAGGTTCCATGTCTCAATCAGCCAGCGTGGCAGCTTCACATCAAATCAAAACATAGATCAATATAAAAATAACTAATTCCTTTTAAAAAAAGGATTAAACTGAAAGAGGCACCAAAGAGGCCTCAGCTTCATTCAGAGAAGAGGCCAAGCGTGCCATTATATGTGCATTGAACTTCAATGTTGAAGCTTCCCCTTTGGTCTTTTTCCCCATTGATGGTAGGTGGTAGTGGTGGCGCTTCGTCAGCTGCAAATGGGCGGCGGAGAACCCGAAAACGAAGTGGACTTGCCGTCTTCTTTAGCTGGTGTGAAACTGGTTGAAGCACCTATTCTTTTTTTCGTTATTTCTCATAAGGCTATTACACTTGAGCTTGCCCACATCCATCGTGTAGCTGTGGACGCATTGGATACTGGCTCACAAGGCCTTGAATTAGTTGATGATCTTAGCCGCCGGTTAGATTTCTTGAAAATTGTCTATAAGTACCATTGCGCTGCTGAAGATGAGGTAAAATTGTTGTTTCATTAATGTATTAATACATGGACACGTATATAAGAAATCTGTCGAGGGCAGCCTGGTGCACTAAGCTCCCGCGCTAAAAGGGCCGGACCACAAGGGTATATTATACCTACATTTCTGCAAGAGGCTGTTTCCACGGCTTGAACCCGTGACCTCTTGGTCACACGTGGCAGCAACTTTATCAGTTACGCAAAGGCTCCCTTTCATTATAAGAAATCTGTCAAATATCTATAAATATCTTACCGTGAACTTAGTTATTATTATATATTAACTTGACGTCGTCATTGTAGGAATCCATAAACTTTAAATCCTAGATCCGTCTCGAAATGTATATGAATGTTATTTGTTTGTATCTATGCTTGAATAAGGTTCCAAGTAATGAAAAGAAGAGAAGTTAAACAAGTTGAATTGAACTTCACTTTCATAATCATGGTTAGATTGTGGTCTTGTAGATTCTCAATACACAACCAAGAATTGAACTTTACCACAAGGTTGGTCTTTTTTTTTTTTGTTAAGTGTGACAATTATACTGATTGCTCATCGCTGGAATTCATCATCTTGTTGAACCTGCAATGTAAAGAGTTGACTTTAGGATTCTAAGGGAACAATTGAAAAGGTCCCAAACACACAGAACATGTTATACTTCTGAAACTATGTGTTCACAGTTCTTATCTGTTGAAATTGTAGTGATTTTTCACATATATATCTATTTTTCGCGTAAAAAAGTATTGGATTCAATTGAAACCATTGTACGAAGGATGCATCTGCCTCCAACTCTTCTGAGGTCCAAATGTTAATCTTGACAGGTCGTCTTTCTTGCACTTGATGCACAAGTGAAGAATGTGGTCTTTACATATTCTTTGGAGCATAAAAGTATAGATGATCTGTTCCATTCCATCTTTGAATGCTTTGATCGTTTACGAAAGGAAAAGGAGGATTTTGCCAACATGTTCAACGAACTTACGTGTTACATAGGTACCATTGAGACTATTATCTCTCAGCATATGCTGAAAGAAGAGGAGCAGGTATTCACGAAAATTTCACTATCTCCTTTTAGTTTGAAAAGTATTTCATTTTTCGCTCTTAAAGCCTTTATTAGTTTATAAATTTCTCAATACTTGTTTGGAAAAAAGTAATTCTGATTTATGCCTTGCCAATGGAAAAGGAGAGATTTACAGAGTTGACATGATATATTTCTTCTAGTTATATGGAGGATACATAGCTTTATTCTTAGCGTAGCACATTGCAATATTATTATGATTTTCACCAAGGGGTTTCTACATGCCATGTAAAGACCATTTGAAACTATATTAAGGAACTAGAGCTCTGATAATCTGGTCCTGTTCTCCTTATAAACACTTAAATTTCTAGTTCTTTCCGTTTATATGTTTTGACCTTTTTCTTTATGGAACGTTATGGTACTTAACCTTCACCGTAGATTTGCTCTAACAACTTCCTTCTCTCATTAAGTGAGTTGGATTATTTCAATTTTTGCTCTTTCATGTAATGGAGGGTGAGAGCACATAGGGACTGATCTACTTATATCGTTAACCCTAGTCTGATAACACAGCTCCATCTACTTATTTACAGCATTAGCTTAGAGTTCTTTTGTCAATAAAAATTGTGGTACATTACACTAAACACCACTTGAAAATTAAAATAGAAAAAGAAAAACTACTTAACATAGCTCCCCTTAATCAGGGAAAATATGAGGTAATCCCAGTTCTGGTTGTCTAAAACTAAAACAGTTCGAGTGCCTTGAATATGACATGTTAGTTCCTAACAAAAGATTCTGTTTTTTTCTTTTGCTTCCTTTTGGTCTCTTATCCTGAATTCTCTGGCATGTAATATGTGAATGCAGGTCTTCCCTTCGCTAATGAAGCAGTTCTCGTCCAAAGAACAGGCTAGGCTTGTCTGGCAGTACCTATGTAGTGTTCCCCTGTTGTTACTGGAGGATTTTTTGCCTTGGGTAACAACTTCTCTTTCTTCAGGTGGAAAGACAGACTTTCTGAATTTCATTCATGTCGTTTTACCCGAAGAGACACTGATTCAAGAGGTACATTGCAACCTGAATTTCCAACTACACAGTGAATAGTTTAAAGTGCTTAATCTAACAAGTTGATTTTTATTTTGAAGGTGTTCATCTCATGGCTTGATAAACATGGAAAAGGAGCTAAATCTCATTATGGAACAGCCAACATGAAGCACATTTTAAAGCTGGAAATGATGGTGGCTCAGTCCAGTGAAATGAAGCTACTGACAAAGCAGAACCCAATTGATGGTTTCCATCTTTGGCATGCTGCCGTCAGAAGAGATCTGAAAGAAATTCTGGAGGAACTACATCAATTAAGAAGCTCATTTTGTTTATCAACCTTAATGTCATTGGTAGCTCAGCTGAAGTTTTTCGCAGATGTTCTCAACTTCTACAGGTTAGAGTTTGCTCATCCAGTAACTTAAATCAGCTTGTTCTTATTTCCTTAATCATTAATGTAACCTCATCTTAGCTAGTCCTAAGAAACTAGATGGCGATCTTTCGTGAGATAGAATGTCCAACATCACTAATAGTCTCAATTCAGGTGACGGATGCTGTAACAAAAGTTGTTGAATGCTGGTTTATCATTTTGAATTTTGATAGGTGTATCCCAACTTCATATCTGCATCTTTTTCCTAACAGTTACATTTATTTACAGCATTGCACTGGACCAAATCTTCTACCCCTTGTTAGATGAATTCATCAAGAGTAAGGCATCTACTTTTCATGAACAATTTATTGAAGGAAGTCAAATGGAAGGACTACAGAGATTATTATACTGCAACCTACAAGGTGGGATACAGTTAAATGTTCTCATAGAAATGCTTTGCCAGGAAGTAGAATCATTTGTTGGGAGGATCAGCAAAAAGCTTCATTTTCTAGAAACAGAGGTATATTTTCAAAATTTTATGGACAATTCAGCTCAATGTTTATAAAAGGTATCTTGTAAAAAGCTTCAATATTAGCTTACACAATATTTTCACAGCAGTGCTATTTCCTGAAGTATTACGTACTAGTTGGAAATTTGATGTTATTCTGACTTCTCTTTGTTCCCTGGTTATCTGTAGGTTTTTCTGGCCATTAGAGAGAACTGCAGCCATGAATTGCAGCTCTGGTTATTGTACAGAAGCCTGCAGATGTTGCCACTTGGGCTGCTAAAGTGCATGATTATCTGGTTCTCGGCTCATTTATCTGAGGATGAGTCCAAACTGATTCTAAGTAATGTCTTGCTAGGATCTCCTGCAGTTAACATGTCCTTTGCTTCTCTCTTGCATGAGTGGGTTCGGACGGGCTATTCTGGAAAGATTTCTCTTGAAAAGTTTAGAAAAGATTTGGAAGAAATGTTCAGTAGCAGAAGCTCCTTGCTGGAGAAGTCATTTAATAGTGCTGGAAGTTGTTCATCACAATTGAACATGCAATCATTTGATAAATCTAATAATCTGTTATTGCAACCAGCTTCAGCCATGACATTAAACAACAATGTATCTTATCAACCTCCTCCCCTTGGCATCATTGAGAAGGTTGATACATCTTATTCTAACGGGATCAATAAGCATATATTTTTCTCAGACTCACAGAAAAACTTGTCCTTTCTTCCTGGAACTTCTTCCAGATCAAGAAATGACTTAAACTTCTCAAATCATGAGTTTATACCAATAGACTTTGTTCATTTCTTTCACAAAGCCTTGAAAAACGATATACAGTATGTTGTCACCCTCTCAGTTAAGCTGGCTGAAGATGTTGGAATTCTTGCGGAATTTCAAAGACGCTTCCATCTTCTACAATTTCTATTGAAGATTCATAGTAATTCTGAGGATGAAGTTGTCTTTCCTGCTCTGGAATCAAGGGTAAATCTCCAAAATGTTAGCCATTCCTACACCCTTGACCATCATTTAGAGGTAGAGCATTTCGACAAGATTTCCGTTATCTTAAGTAAGCTCACCAGTTTGCGAGGTGATGACATAAGTGATGGTGAGAAGCTTAAGTATAAAAGGCTTTGCTTAAAGCTCCAAAATGCATGCATATCTATGCAAAGAACATTAACTGACCACATCAACCATGAAGAAATTGAACTCTTGCCACTATTCAGAGAATATTTTTCCGTTGAGGAA
This sequence comes from Nicotiana attenuata, assembly GCF_001879085.1. Lineage (NCBI taxonomy): Eukaryota > Viridiplantae > Streptophyta > Magnoliopsida > Solanales > Solanaceae > Nicotiana > Nicotiana attenuata. The sequence continues at coordinate 49,723,361 of NC_031991.1, forward strand.
CAAGAAAAGATTGTCGGAAACATGCTTGGACGAACAAAAGCAGAGTTTCTACAAGAAATGATTCCGTGGTTGATGGCATCTCTAACGCCAGAGGAACAACACGGCATGATGTCCTTGTGGCGCAAAGTTACAAGACATACAAAGTTTTTCGAGTGGCTGGGAGAATGGTGGGAACCTATAAAGAGAGATGAGAGTGTAAATGTAGAAAAGGAACTGAAGGTTTCTCCTTTATTGTCTATTGATCCTCTGGAAGTTGTCTCTACATATTTGTCAAGAAATGGTGTTAAACAAGGAATCTGGAATGAGAAAAGATCAGGCTTTTCATCAGCAGAGTTTGTTAATTGCAGTATTTGTCAGCATGGAACTTTTACTTCAGATAAAACACACAATGCCAAGGGAAAACAAAATGTTGATCTATCTGAAGATACAACACGATTTTCTACTGAGGTTGACAAGAAGAAGTACACTGAGGCAGTTGACCCTGTTGCTCAGAAAGAGACAACTTGCCAGGGTATAGAACTATGTGAGAAATCAAGGAAACAGCAGAAGCACCATATAATGAGTCAAGAGGATCTGGTTTCTGTAATAAGAAAAATATCCTGCGACTCCTCTTTGGATTCTGAAAAGAAATCACACCTCATGCAGAGCTTGCTAATGAGGCAAGTACATTTCAGCCTCTGTCCTTTGTTTTGTTTATTAGGAAGCGGCCATCGATTCTTGTTCTCTTATCAACTGCATAAGCATGAACTATTATTGCATAACACCTAAACAATCATTGGTATTTTGACGATAAACTGAATTAATCCAACACCTAGGATGTCCAGTTTTCAGTTAAGTTTTTTTCTAGAATTTCAGCAAATATAATTGTCATCTAACCTTTTAAATGTCCAAAGTTGTTTCTCTTCACTTGGAAACAGTTTCCTTGGATGGTATGGACGACATACAATGGATAAATCTACAAGGATAACGAACCAATTAAACATTTAGAAAACGTATTCATAGTTTCCTGTCAAATATTGAGATCTTGCAAATAAAAGTGCAATTCTTTTTCCTGGAATTTGTGGATGTGTTCAACTTACAATGGGTTTACTCTTATTGAATGAACACTTAAATGCAAAAACAATGATATTTGTTGTTATCAAGAATTTCTAAATTCATGCTTCTGCATTTTTATGGTCTTTGACTAGAGCTAATTGCTTTCTTTCAGTCAATGGATTGTGACGCAAAAGATATCTATTTCTGAGGCTGCTGCTTCCAACGATATGGAGAAATTCCCTGGTCAGTATCCCTCTTATCGCGATCAAGAGGAATCCATTTTTGGTTGCAACCATTACAAGAGGAACTGCAAGCTTCTTGCTCCATGCTGCAAGAAGCTCTTTACATGCATACGGTGTCATGATGATACTACTACTGATCATAGTCTGGACAGGTGAGTGCCATGCACTGAGTATAAATTCAGATTTTTCTTTTTTCTACTTTTGAGATATCCAAATTCTGGTTATGACATGCTTGCAGAAAAACTATCACCCAGATGATGTGTATGAAGTGCTTGAAAATACAACCCGTCGGTCCTAGTTGCTCAACTCCCTCCTGCAGTAGCTTCTCCATGGGTAGATACTATTGCAAAATCTGCAAATTGTTTGATGATGAAAGGTGAGAAAATCAGGTTGACATTTTTCATTGATCTTGTTAGCACCATATATTGCCTTGAAAAAAGAAAAGGAGAAGGTGGACATGGAAAAATGCATAAATGGGTAATCAATTGGTAGGTTAAAGTGATGGGTTCCTAATTGGTTTTAGCTACTAATAACTAGTGTGATGGACTTCTTATGCTATATAGCATTATTGGCTGAAGAATCTTTCATCTTTGAGAAGGAAAAAAAAACACAAATGGAGTCCTTTTCCGGGCGAACTATAAAATTTATTGCCGATATTATGTCAAAATCTGGTTAGCAAATGAGGCCTTGGAAAATTCGTTTAAGCGAAGAAGAGGAAAAAATTAAATAGTTGCTGTAAGCTTATTTCATCATTTATATGCTTATGCCTGCACTAGCCACAGTGAAAATTTCCTCTCTCTTTCTGGCTGGCAACTTTTAACCAAAGCGATTCAGAAGTCCAGGTTCACATTTTAGGAGCTCTGTCTAAGTGTAATTGAGGATACAATTCAACTAAGTACAACTTGATAGACTTGCATTATGCATCTGTTCCCCCTCCTCTCTCCCCCCATCCCGACCTCCCAAAAAAAAATATGTGCGTTGTACTGCATTTCTTGTTCTAACACAACAGATTTTTGAACAGGCAAATCTACCACTGCCCTTTCTGCAATCTGTGCCGGTTGGGAAAAGGATTAGGGAATGATTACTTCCATTGCATGAATTGCAATGCTTGCATGTCAAAGTCTCTTTCTGTTCACATATGCAGAGAGAAATGCCTGGAGGAAAACTGTCCGATCTGCCATGAATATATTTTCACATCGACCAATCCTGTCAAAGCTCTTCCTTGTGGCCATCTGATGCACTCTACATGCTTTCAGGTATTAAGCTCATAATTTGTTTCTTGACTTAAATTTAGAGTAAACTTTCAGACTGTTCTGCTAATTCTTCTCGATTTTGTTCTTACTACTCCTTTTAGGACTACACTTGTACTCATTACACCTGCCCAATATGTAGCAAGTCACTTGGGGACATGCAGGTCAGAAAACGTTTTAGCGTAGAAACGTCTTTTACCCTTTTTCCTAAAACTGCTACACTCATACATTTATCAAATGTGTAGCTTACTTGGTGCTTAATTTCAGGTGTACTTTGAGATGTTAGACGCGTTGCTGTCTGAAGAGAAAATTCCTGAGGAGTATGCTGGCCAGACTCAGGTTCACTTTTCTATTTATTGATTTTCATGAATGGACTTGCAATGATTGGGTTAGGCATATCAATCCCTTCTGACAATAAGGTTAATAACAGGCTATACTATGCAATGATTGTGAAAAGAGAGGAACAGCTTCCTTCCACTGGCTCTATCACAAATGCTCCTCTTGTGGTTCATACAATACAAGACTTTTATGATCAAAATCCACAAGGAGTACGAACAGCTGATTCAATGCTCCCACAATGTAGATAACACAGTCGCCCATGAATGCTTGGAATGCATGAAACACTTCTGTTTATCCTTTCACCAACTTATGCGTGCAGCACATTCCCGGATTCTGATACGTTGTAAAGTTCTTAACAGTGAGGATGATGATCCTAACTTCTGATATGTGACAATTTTGACCAAGTTAGCAGAAATAAATAATAAACGAGACATATTTATTTTTCAAAATGTATTCCTGACATTGTTATATATTTTTCAATTTTTTGATGAATAGATGGTTGAGTCTTGAACTTCAAGCTGAGCAGTTTGTCTATATTATTCAAAACGGTTCTTGTTTTCATGTCACCAAGCGGATGAAAACTTAAGCATAATTGTCTCCTAAATCCTAATTCTATATGTCTATGTTTTCTCCGTATAAACTTTAAACTGCATTGATTTTATCAATCAACTAATGCGGTTGATTGGTTGTTTTCTTGATATTGCAGCACCCTCTTGGCCTCTTCTATTATCTGTAAGACCTTTGAGCATCTGGTTTCTTCCAGCCAAATATAACATTGCTTCCCTTTAATTTATGCCTTTTCTCGAAGACTAATGTCATTTTAACACTAAAGATCACATAAATCAATGTCTTATTGTCGCAACAGAAACAAAATCTATTTGTCTTGCTCATTCTTATAGAGAAATATTTGCTCTATGTACCAATCATAGATTATCAAGTGCTGTAGTTTGTGGTACTACACTATCTGTTATATCATGTCAATCATTATAGCAGCAGCAACAACAACAAAAAACCCAGTGTATTCCCATAAATGGGGTCTGGGGAAGGTAGTGTGTACGCAGACCTTACCCCTACCTTATAAAGATAGAAAGGTTGTTTCCGATGACCCTCGGCTCAAGGAACAGTGGAGATAAAACAACAAGTAGCAAATAATAGTAACAACAATATATTAAGGTAACGGGCGCGAATGACACAACATGTAATAATAAAGAACCATGAATAAGATGATACAAAAATAGTCCTAGTACTACTGGTAAGCCTAGGAGGAACACACTATTATCTGTCAACCTACAACCATAATCCTTGACCTCCACATCTTTCTATCATGGGTCATATCCTCGATAAACTGGAGCAATGACATGCCCTGCCTAACTACCTCTCCCCAATACTTCTTAGGCCTGCACCCACAATGGACAATCTCTCACACCTCCAGATCGGAGACTCTATGTCTCTCCTCTTCACATACCTGAACCATCTCAGCCTCGATTCCCGCAACTTGTCCTCCACAGATGCCACTCCTACATTGTCCTTAATAACTTCATTTTTTATCATGTCCTTCTGGGTGTGACCACACATCCATCTCAACATCCTTATTTCAACTACTTTCATCTTCTGGACATGGGACTTCTTGACGGGCCAGCACTCAGCCCATGCAACATAGCTGGTCTAACCACCACTCTATAGAACTTGCCCTTAATTCCAGGTGGCACACTCTTATCACACAAAACCCCAGAGGCAAGCCTCCATCTCATTCACCCCGCTCCAATACGATGGGTAACATCCTCGTCAATCTCCCCGTTGCCTTGAATGATAAACCCAAAATACTTGAAACTCTCTCTTTTGGGGACGACTTGAGTAACCAATCTTCACTTCCACTCCTTCTTCATGCATCCTATCACTGAACTTGAACTCCAAGTACTCATTTTTCGACCTACTCAACTTAAAACCCTTGGACTCCAGCGTCTATCTCCAAACTTCCAACCTAACATTAACTCCGTCACGTGTCTTATCAATCAGGACTATGTCATCAGCGAATAGCATACACCATGGCACCTTCCCTTGTATGTGTCACGTCAGCACCTCTAACGCTAAGGCAAACAAAAAGGGCTAAGAGTCTATCCTTGATGCAACCCCATCTCCACTGGGAAATGATCCGAGTCTCCCGCGTCCTCACCCAAGTCTTCGCTCCCTCGTACATTTCCTTAATCACCCTAATGTACGCTACTGGGACACCGCTAGCTGCCATACATCTCTATTGGACCTCTCGCGGGACTTTATCATAGGTCTTATCCAGGTCTATGAATACCATATGCAAGTTCTTTCTTTCCCTGTACTGTTCCACAAATCTCCTCACAAGGTGAATGGCTTTTGTAGTAGATCTTCCAAGCATAAATCTGAACTGGTTCTCGAAAATAGTAACACTACGTCGCACCCTCCTCTCCACCACTCTCTCCCAAATTTTCATAGTATGACTCAGCAGCTTGATACTCCTATAGTTATTGCAGTCCCGAATGTCACCTTTGTTCTTAAACAACTGGATCATCAAACTCCACTGTCACTCTTCGGGCATCTTCTTCAACCTGAAAATGACATTAAACAATCCAGTAAGCCACTCCAAGCTTGCCCAACCCACTTTCTTCCAAAATTCTACTTGGATTTCGTCAGGCCTAGTTGCCTTACCCCTGCTCATCTTCCGCATTGCCCCCTCAAACTCTTCGCTCCTAATACGCATGCAAAACCTAAAATCCCTCTGACTCCCTGAGTTTTCCAACTCACCTAGCGCGATGTTCCTGCCCCCTTCATCGTCAAGAGTTTATGGAGGTACTCCTGCCATCTACGCCTAACACACGCCTCTTCCACCATAACCTTACCATCTTCGTCTTTGATGCACCGCGCTTGGTCCAGGTCCCTAGCCTTCCTCTCCCTAATCTTGGCTAACATGTACAGCTTCATGTCGCCTCATTTGCCCTCAAGATCCTCATACAATCGCTCAAAAGCTGCAGTCTTAGCCGTCGTGACTGCCCATTTTGCCTCTTTCCTTGCCTTCTTATAACGCGTGTCAATCATTGTAGCGCATGCTAGAATTTGTGTTCTCTATTACAAATGTCTTCATTTTTGCCTTGCCCCAATTAAAACTTCTATGTATGTTCATTATATAAGCTGCTTTCTGGCAGATTGCTTTCCCTTGTTCAGTTTTTCTACACTGTAAACATATGCACAATCTCCTACTCATGCTCTTGACTTAACATTTAGGAAACATCAAGGAAACTTTCCATCAGAGAAAATAACAAATCTTCGTAGAGTGATCAATCGCATGGTTATTATAATGCTCATACATCAAGGATGATGGTACTCAGATTTAGCTCTTGATAATCTTTTAGAAAAAGGTAGTTCATCACAAAAGGATTGCTTCCGTCTACATCCCTAGCCTAAATTTGTAGGATACTATTAAACAGATAACCAGAAGAGATGATATGGATTTAAAAAAAAAAAAAAAAAGAATAAGTTAACATTAAATTCGGGAAAAGAAATAGCCATTCCACTTAGCAACTATGCCTTCAGGTGGTAGGACAGATAATGGGGTGTATACATGGAAGGATCGTTTTATACTGCAGCAAAAGACGCAAATCGTTGTATACAAAGGCAACAAGCTAGTGTCCAACTTTCTAAAAACCAAATATAGCAGGAGAGGTGGAATTAAAGTATTCTCAAAACGGCAGTACATTCTCGATGTTTTGTATCTTAACAAGACAAAATTTTGAATGGCAAAAGAAAAAGCCAGTCTGCTATCATTCTTCTTACATTTTCTTTGTACTCTATCAGTTGACGCTGGTAAGAGTGAAACATGCTGCAGCACTCTTTAATTCATTCTCAGCAACATGCTCCACAGAATGTCTCGTGTCTTTCAGTGATGATTCCGAACTGCACGAGACAATTTTTCATTTCAGAACCACAAAACAATGATAACAATAAGAATATCAATAATAACAACCAGTAGAAGAGTGCAGCTAAATGCATGAAAATCTTCTAAACTAAGTGTGTATCAGTATTTATTAGTCATTATGATAACACAACAGTTTGATAACAATGAGTATACCTTGAGTCGTAGGCTTCTTTAGAATCAATATAAGATTGTCTATCATCAATCGTGTCAAAAAACGGATGTATCTCATCGTAGTCGTGAGTAACATCTGGTGGAACAGAAATTGCTTGTGAAGCTGGCAACTGAGATTGCATGATCATTGTGTTGTTATTGCAAGCACTATTACCACATGATTGTTGAATCCATAACGAATTGACAGCATTATTTTCCTTTGTGTCCACAAATGTAGTGTTGTTGTTGTAAGCAGCATAGCTGTTGTTTGAGTAAGAGGGATAAGATTGGACAGGCAGTGCATTGGCATTGACAGCAGCATTATATTGCTGTGAAGGCGCGTCTTGATGGAACAGTGTTAATCCATTTCCATTAGAGACCTGAGGAGGCGGAGGAGGAGCAGCAACAGCAGGAGGAGGAGGCATTCCCAATTGTATATGAGAAACAGAATCACTGAGTGCTGTGGATGAGATCTCTTGTTGTTGATGCTGCTGCTGCTGTCTATAGAAGGCTAATTGTGCATGGACAGCTTGAAGTTCCTCCTCATATAGTTGAATGTTAAAGACGAGGTTTTGTATCTCCGCGACACATCCATACACAGGATGCTTATCGCGGGCATTTGCTTGATAAATAATGGATTTCATGGCCACCTTCTTTTGAGATGGATCAAGCTGCTTTAGTATTTTTAAAATGTTGCTGACCCCGAAGAGCCTGTGCGCGTTTTGGAACATTTTGGGTTGATCAGCTGGGAAATAGGGAGCTAAGGGGCAGTCGGAAGTGCAACGCCTCCTTTGGTACTTGCAGGCAGCGCAGGCTTGGCTGGTGCCACCCTTAAGAGTCATTGTGTGATCTTCAAAGCATCAAACGGACTTGAAAAACTTTTCAAGAATGGCAAAGTAATAGGAAGGAAGAAGGGATATTCAAGAATTGAGAAAGATAGGGAATTAAAGGGAGTGTGGTGAAGGAGTATAGGGAAGACAGAAAGAAGCCAAATGGCAGAGGATTGAGTCTGGAACAGGTCTGTTTAATAGCGGATTTTGCTGAGGGCTGGTGAAAGACTGAGTAAAAGTAAAGAGATTGGAAGAGAGAAATTCGGGAATGTTGGAGATGTTTGTTTTTGGTTTTTTCAAGTCCTTGACCGTTGTGTTTATTGTTTTTACTTAAGAGCATAGCCTAGTCCTCTTTCCCTCAGCAAAAATAGGACTTCTTTTCCTCATTATTTGGCGCACTTGTGGTTACATCCATAGTCTCATTAACGCTTTTGATATTATTTTTAACAGCGAAAAAAAAAAAAAACACAAACACAAACTACTAATTTCTAGCTTTCATCACAGCGGAAAAAACGAAAAGAGAAAATACAAACTACTAATTTCTAGGCTAAAATTGACTACAGTTTACATTTTGGACATTAGATTCTATGCATCAAGTTGGGAAAACATAGCGTTTTTCGGTTTTGATGTTATTCATATACTGTACCTAAAAAAGTTAAGTGTCATGGACACTATAAAGAAGGCCTAGTCACTTCCCTAGGTTAGTATTTTTCATTTGCTTAATGGTATAAATTATATATATAACATAGAATAAAACTTGATTCTTTATTCGAAATTTGTTATAAAGCTTTAATTATATTTCTTTAACGTCGAGGGCCATGAATCTATCTAACTATATTGTAGTGCCTTCTCTTTTCAACTCCTTTTTCGTAAGGCAAATTTTGTTCCTATAAAAGTCTCAATGAGGTTTATGAAAAAATAAACACAACACAAAAAGAGAGCCAGAGATGGACCAACCAAAACCTCCACAAAATTACAGTTTACCGAAAGAGGGGTATACCACCCCAACAGTGTGAAGGAAATAGAAAAAAAAATTGGCGAATCGTCATTCACTCTGTAATCACCTCCCAAGTGTGACACATGCTCCTGAATGTATTCAAGGTGAAGATGACAATGCCAAGAATGACCATGGATTTGCCGGCAAACTGGAGTTTTATAGCCCGTTTGACCAAGCTGCAAAACTCAGCTTATTTTGAGAAGTGTTTTTTTTTAAAAGTAATTTTCTCAAAAGTACTTTTAGTGAGAAGCAGTTTGTGTTTGGCTAATTAGTTTGAAAAGCACTTCTGAGCAGCAATTAGTGTTTGGCCAAGCTTTAAAAAATTGCTTCTAAGTGTATTTTTCTCAAAAGTGCTTCTCAAAAAAGTGCTTTTGAAGAGAAGCTACTTTTTTCTGCTTCTCCAAAACTGCTTTTGCTTCTCCTCAAAAGCATTTTTTTTCCTTCTAAAAGCTTGGCCAAACACCTCAAATGGCCAAAAGTGCTTTTGGTAAGAAAAAAGCACTTTTGGCCAAAAAGAAGCTTGACCAAACAGGCTATTAAGGGGTTTGATTAAGAAGAAAAAAAGAGTATAGTCAAACGATACCTAAGAGGGAAACCACAGATGACTTGTGAACATAGCAGAGCCTATCAGCAGAATTAAGTTCATTTGTTTACGTTTGCTGTCTTGCTGGTGTAAATTTGAATACACAGAAAATGCTGACAGTATGTTAAACTTTATTAGCTCCCTTCAGGGTAAGTGGGAGACTACTTCTTAGACTTCTAGCTGTACATATTTCAGCACCCTTAGTGCTGGTTTTAAACTTCATGAGATCTTTATCTTCACTGAATTATCTAAAAAAAAAAAAGAGAAAAAACTGGCAAGGGAAATACTGAATCAGTAGTCAGCAAGGTGTTTTCCTGCTTCACAAACAATGAGCAATTTTTCTTTCTTTTCATTCTCGTCATCATCTGTCATATACAAAATTCCCATCAATTCTAGAGCACTCAAAATTTACTCCCCCCTGAAGTGAGAGGGGTGGGAAGCACCTACTATAAACTGCATCACTAAAAACATACGACCATTATACACAACTTCCTTACATTGAAAGGCATTAAGATGCAAATTTCCTAGCATTTCCTGTGTACAGAAGCAAATATCATGTAAAAGGTACTTTGCTGCCATTTGGAAGTAGAAATCCAGACATCTCTCCAGGACAGGCAACTGGTAGCAAATGCATCATGCCACCTTATTGTAAGGATTTCCAAAAATTTAGAGAGCTGGCAGATGCAAAAACATGCTCCTACCGACAGTATCCAGGTATCAAGGGCATCGGTACCTGCTCTTGCTTTCCTATGATCTGACGTGTACCAATGATGAAACAGAGTTTTCAAATTGGTACCCGCATGCCGATGACTCCTATAGTCTTTTCATCACAACAAAACTTGACTGTATGCTACTACAGCTTGGGTTTGTACAGCATCTACATTTTCGAACTAAGAATTTGCAGCTTTTAGCTCAGTCAAAACAGCATGTGAAGGTAAGATCAATAAGTTTGCCGCTTGAATGGAAAAACATGCTGATTCACATCTGCAGTGCGGTATACGCAGGCATATTTTATAAGCTGAATTCCGTTTAATTGAAAAGAGAGGTATCATCTTCTAAGTCATCCTAATTTACAGCTTCAAAGAAGAGGACCTGCGGTTGCAAATGCCCTCTTTCACACATAACAAGAACATCATCCCAGCCGCCAATTACCTGAATATCAAACACCCCTAATTTACAAAAACTAGAATAATAACAAGACGAATTGGAAGAGGAAGAAGAAACTTTTACCTTCACAGTTTTGTCATCATACATGACCCACCGTCCATGATCATGACCGTAGGCAAAGCAGTGATAATGCTGCCCATAGTAGCAAACCTGAGGAAGTATCAAGAAATAAAGTAAACAACTTGTCAGAGATTTGTATATTAGCAAAAAATATAAAGTATTTCTTAGTAATAGAGAATCTAAATGATTGAATGTTGGAATGCAACAGGTTCAAACAGCGAATGGATAGTGAGAATTCATATAGCCAAGTCCATCTAGCTTGGGACTGAGGATACTTCTTGTAGTTATGGTTATTTTTTTGGCAAAATGGCCTCGTGACCACCTAAACTTGTACCTGTTTGCAAAGCCGATATACGAACTTGTAATTTTTCCATTTGAACACTTCTACTTAATAAAATGGGTGTTATAAACACCTTTGACCGTTGACTATGCCTATGTGGAGGAGGTGTAGATAGCATGGCAATAATGCGTGCACATCACTACTATAAGGCGCGTAACTTACAATTTTTTTGATTAGTTATTATCAAAGAACAAAAAGGACAATAAAGAAAAAGGAAAAAAGCAAAAGAACCCTTGTTTCTTCCGTCACCCCTCCCTCAGGTCCTAGCTACACCTCTTTCTCTCTCTTCTCTCTTTCATCACATCCCCCGTCAACTTCCGTTTCAGCAGCAGGATAGGAATATTCAATGGATACTCCTTCAAATCCAGATACAAAGACACTTGTTTAGTAGATTTTTTTTTTGGTCACTTTCTTCTCTTTTTTCCTCTTATTAATAAAGTTCTCAACTTCGTAATTCACAAAGAGATTTGGGTCTCTGAATTCAGTGACACGGGTCTCTGTTAACAGGCTTGAAATCAAGAATTCGGAAAAAAAATTCAAAACAATTTTGCCTTTTTGGTAATTTCTCTGTTGTGTAAATTGAGACTTGGATCTTTTTCGATAATACCATCGGAGAAGACGATCGGCTAAAGCGTTTCGTCTAGCATCTTTCTTTTTAGATATGGTCTTTGGATGGTTTCAAGAGTGAGAATTTCGAGAAGATAAAAAGGGATGATCAGAGATGGTAGGGACTGAATTTTTCTGGGGACTTCTTTTCCCCAGTGGTATGCCGTTCATGTTCTCTGATCTAGTTTATTGCCGGTGTCAAAAAAGTGAAGCCCTAGTATTTTTCTGTGAATCTTTGTATGGTGGTCTAAGTGAGCAGATGATTATGGGGGAGAAGTAATGAAGGAGGATTTTCAGAGAGGCATTTAAATGACAATAGCTTACGAGATTTTGTCGGCAAAATTTGAAGGTTTTCCGGTTGTATTCCCATAGTGATGAATGGACGCTTCTAGGAGAAGAAAAGAAGGATAAAGAATTTTAAATTTTGATAAATTAATTCTTATAAAATGTGACATACTCATTACACGTATCAAACAATAAAAGGCTTAAAATGTGACGTGTCATCTTTGTCAGCGCAGTTGAGGATCACGTGTTTGTAAGAGTGTTCAAATGGGAAAGCTACAGGTTCGTCTATCGGCTTCACAAATGAATGCAAGTTTAAGTGGCCACGATGCCATTCACCTATTTTTTTTATTCAGCAGGGGTGTCCGCCCTAACTTGTGCACGCATCGACTATTCTACAGGGTACCTAAAAATTAATTAGTATCAACATAATTTGTCAAGAGCCAAAGATGACTACCATCGGTTTATGTGTACAATCAAATTGGTTGAGAATGCAATATATGAAATAAACATGCAAGAATCATCAAACAGGAACAGGTGATCATCAGAAAAGCGGATGGCATGCAGACGGCCAGCAGCTTGATATCGTTTCATTTACAGCTTCTTAATTTTCTTATTTAGAATTTGAAATAATGTTAGCAGACAACATAAAACAACTTATCATGGACCAAGAATATCACAAAAGATCGAGTAATCAAATGAACGTGACCAAGAATAATGAAAATACTGATGATGCGATGAATTGGGACTAGATACCCTCAGCATGTCAAGCCACAGATTTTTTTTCAGAAGACTGATAAAAGAGTCAAAATAGGTTTACCACTGAAATTAAGCGATGTTTGTTTTTAGGATCGAGGCCACGGTAAAGTACACCAATGTCCACCTCAGTAGATAGAGCTGATAATGTTGCCTTTATGTCATCTACATTCTCACAAGTATTTTGCCAACCCAAAACTGAAGGAAAAGAATAGAAAAGAAACTGAGGACCATGTGACAATTGTCTTGAGATATAGACCACCCATGGCAGAAGAAAGAAAGGAACATCAAAAGAAAACAGATACCTATAGTAAACACATGCGGTGGAGTAGAGAGGATATGATGGATGTAGTTAAGCTTCCCACAGCCACCGACCTCAGAATCACAAGCCAGCTGATGGTTCATCTCAACAAGATTCAGAAGCTCATCAAAGGAGCTTTCTGGACACATAACCTGAAGGAAAGGACATGAAACTTAAACAGGAGAAAGTAAAATGCTAATTGACCAAATTCTTTCTTTATGAACCTCACAAAATTATTATGCAGAATGGAAATTAAAGTGCCATCACAGAATTGCTTTGAAGAACATGCCTTCATTGTTCGGAGGGCACTGGCATTAATATTGTGAAAGAAAGATGTATATTTCAGATGTCTAGACTCCAATCCACAATTGTAGCAGTTCATTCGTTCAAAAATATCCATCCCGAAAAGAGAATGTACAACACAAGCACCATTTGAACAATCCCACATGCCCATGCAGCTACTATCTGCAGATTCAGTATCAGACACACCTGAAGCTGATGTAAACGACCGATGTAGGCAATCAAATATTACACCCAGCACTTCAGATGCATCATTCATCTGACCCTGTAGATCAGTACTATGTTAATCAAAATTTGAGCCAGTTATTTTAAACAGGCAGAAAGCCAGTTATTAAAAATACAATTTCAGATTCACCTCCTGGAAAAAATTACTATCAGGATACAGGTTGCTGAGGGCAATTCTCAGAGAAGAAGGAGCAACTGTCTTTCTGCATATTTCAGTTGAAGCGGTGCTCAAAGCAGTAAATATGTCATATAAAGCACATATCACACATGGATCACCAACATGAACATGTTCGGATGCTGTTCTCAGAAATTCATCTCGAAATCGTCTTAGATGCCACAATGACTAAAGAAACACAATAAGAGGCATCTCAGAGCATGTTACATATGTTTATCAGTAAGAAGCACAATACAAGTGAACTCATCCTATGATGGAAAAAAAGGATCAGTCCTTGTGAACACAAACCTGTATGATGACATTTAGAAAGCAATTGTATTCCCCAACTTCATTCTTTAGCCCAGTGCCATATAAATCCATTACAATTACATCTCCAGTACTCTTTTCATTGCTCAAATTCCCAGCATTGGGGAGCAAAATATGTCCATCTCCTAAACTTGGCAGCAAGGGCAGCTTCTCATGTGCATGGAAAGTGTCTAGCATTATAAAAAGAGTTTAAAATGAGAATGAGGGAAGAGCACTTAATAAGTGGAGGAATAGTGAAATTGCTTCTCTATAAGAAACAGGTACAACGAATTCCAATGAAATCTCAGCTAGCAAGAGAGCACAGATATCGAGGCTGTTTAAATCTTCAAGTAACTGACGGATTATCACATTTTTAGAAGACATTTTTTGTTACTCCCTCCATCTCATTTTATGTGAAGGTGTTTGACTGCACACAAACTTAATGAAAGAGATTTCTGACGCTTGTGGTCTTAAGTATGCCATGACATATTTGTAGCAATAAAGGGTAAAATGGGAATTTAGTAAATTGTTTCTAAGTATAGAAAGGCGTAAGTCTTTTTCGGACAGACCAAAAAGGAACGCTCGTGGTCTTAAATATGCCATGACATATTTGTAGCTATAAAATTATGTCATTAAGGGTAAAATGGGAATTTAGTAAATTGTTTCCAAGTATAGAAAGGCGTAAGTCTTTTTCGGACAGACCAAAAAGGACAGTGTGTCACATCAAATGATATAGAGGGAATCATATTTTCAGAAGATTTTACATTGACCATAGACAAGGAAAGAGAGAAGGTACATCAGGCATATGTTCAGATTACTTTTATAACAGTGGTAAAAACTAAAAACAGATGCAGAACAGCCCAAATGAATTAGCATCAAACTACTTTCAGAGAGCCAGTGACTGTAAAAGAAAGATAAATATGCATACCAAGGCTTTGCCGAACGGCCTTCTTAAGGTCAGCTTGGAACCTTTCTTCATCATCCTCCTCCACATGTAGCTGTCTCAATGTCTTTGTTCCACTATTTGCTGAACCGTTATTTTCTAGTATTGAAATCAAAGCTAGATCAACTCAGAGGATGCATCATACTGAATTGTTCATAAACAGAATCCACAAACACAAGGTAAAATAAATTGAGGCGATAACAAAACTACACGGAAAAGGAAAAGCAGCTATCTCCACCCACCAGTTTGGCTTTTCATTTGTTGGGGAAGGGTGACGAAAGTAAGAGGGGTTAGGCCCAATAACTAACTGGCCCCAAATTGACTGTAACTGCACAGTTTCCTCTTCCCAATTGCAGATACAATTGGATAAAATTGTCCCACTGTATAGATACAACATTAACATGCCTACTTGAAGATATAGTTAAGCAATAACAGAACTCCACTGTTATATCCATGAAACAAGAAAGAATTAAACGACTGACGAAATGGAAAGAGCTGGCAAGGATCATCGAGGACTAACTTGGTGGTAACTAATTTGTCGAATATGCAAATACAGATATGTGGTTATCAAATTAGAAAGCAGCACTACGAGAGCTCTTCAGATCAACTAGCAAAGTATCGAGTCTTTACAGCCATAGGACAGTTAATAACTTGTATACAGGGTTTCCCCCACTTGTTAATAATATGATTTACCTTATATAAAAAAAACAGTTAATAACTTGCCAATTAACTCCAACTAAATTGAAATAAGCTTTCTGTGCTATGCTCCTGAAATATAGTGTGTTTTCAACTAGATCCTTTGGTCGAAAAAACTATCATCCTTTCTCGAGGCTTGGGTCTGGTTGACTCATTTACAAGACATGCGGATTTGATACTTGTCAACAATCCACCGGCTTCTACCCAAGGTAGCAGTTGGGCCCAAAATTCACAAGCAAATTTAGCAAACTACAGAATACACGCTAAAATTAGAAAACAAATATATAAACTGCAGAAAACTGGGATTTCTTCAGGGCCAGCAAATCAAGGCACTACAGAATAGTTAAGTAAACAATAGTAACTCACCAGGTGAAGCATCCAGAGCTCTTGGTTCACCAACTTCAGTATTTTCCCTTTCGGCAGAAGCAGACTGAAACTTCCCATCAATAAGCTTAGAATCTTTCTGACGTCTGCCTCTCCTTCCAGAGCGTCGGGCAGATATCAGAGTACTATCCTCTGGAATTCCCTCATTTGACACTCCTGAGCGAGAGAAAAAATAGTATATAAAATTCATGTGACATCCTAACAGTGGCACTGCATGGCCAAGGGGTTCTTTTAGCTGGCACAAATTGTTCCTGACATTGACCAAGGGCCTTACCAGTATTTTGTGTCATTCCTTCAGCACTGTGCTTTGGGACTTCTAAACTGTCCGGAAATCCATTCTTCTGCATCAAGGATTCCAAAATTAGCAAGACATATTACAATCAATTAATTCGTCCTAAAATTTAGAGAAGCATATCCTTCAAGAGTAACACCTAACATTCAATGACTTTCATTTTACAGAACGGAGAATAGAAACGGGAAACTCTCACACAGATAGGAGAATCCAAGCATAGGAGTATTGACCTTCTTAGTACTCTTCCATTGCTCATTGATTTCTTGACCATTATCACTGTGCTTGTAAATATCAGACTTAATAATTGCATCCATACTTCCTGAAACTGCTTTTGTGGTTCTCTTATTTTGTTCGGCCAGATGCTTCAGTTTAGCCTCATTCTCCATTCGTCTTTGATATTCCAAAGTTTCTTCAAGCTTTCTTTCCTCTGCTTCAAGTTCAATTCTACGTCTATACTCCTGTTCATCCAAGGAATCACCATTTCCAACAGTTTCATCACCTTGATCTTCTCCATCATGAGTAACTGCAAATGAGCTGCAACAGCACAGGTTTTTGCAGATATTAAAGGCCATCATGCTTTCTGCATAACATGGAGTTCAAGCTAATGGGAAAGGCATTTCTTTAAAAAAAGACATACCCATCTGCCATAGTCTGATGGCGAAGCAAATGCAGTTCATTACCACTAGGAGGCTGCACAAGTGAGAGTAAACTGATTATCTTCCAACTAGTATACACTAACAATTGCATCAGAAACAAAAGTCAACCTTTGAATCCTTGGTTTTCCGATATTCTTTATTCTTTTTCTTATCCTTAATTTTGTCATGTGTATGTTTAGAATAACCATTGCCTCCGATGGAACTGTTTTTAGAATCACGATCAAGTTCAGCCAGAAAAGCTTCCCTCGCAGCATCAGATTTCTCGGTAGCATCCTTCTCAGCCAGATCCTCCAAATTTGCCTGAAGAAAGAGAAAGTTAATCATCATCAGAAAAGAATAGTAAAACAGGTAAATGCTAGAAATAAAGTAAGAGAGAGATCACAGTAACAGATCCCAGAAGCAATAAAGGAACTATCACAAAAGTAGATGCCAAGTACACACCCGCATAAATGATTTCAACAGTGTCACTAAAATCCTCCGATAATCCTGAGCAGATGCATGCTCAAGCTTTACTTTCAGCCGCTGCATCCCGGCAACCACTCGCATGATCCGAGCGTCTATCTTACTCAGCTAAATTCGGGAAATTGAAAGACAAGAAATCAAGTAAAGAAAAAATGGAAATTCATTAAATAAATAAACAAATCAGCAGTAAACCATAGTTGATGCACCAACCTCAATGGAGACATGTTCCTTCTGTCTCTGTAGTGCAACTTCCACACAAGAGTCCACCTGATGAAGGTAGTCCTTCAGTCTCCAGTCTTCCTCTTCACCAGATTCGAGGTCACATAAGTGAGATGTTCCACCAATGTAAGTTTCCTCAAAACCAAACCGACTGCCATTGAGAGACTCTGCTTCCTTCAGAACATTTGATATAGCATCCAACTCAAACCTACTGCCGATAAACGTAACTTCATTTTCACTTTCTATGAGCTCTTCTCGCCGCTTCCGCAAGACAGAATCATAACTTCGTCGGACAAATTCTATTGCATGTTCTCTTTTCCTACCCTCTTCTGAACAAAGATCTTCCACTGCCTGCAGTGCTTCCTCGTAACTTAAATGCTCATATTTTCTCTCACATAAACCCTGGAGGTCATAAAACTCCTTCTCAAGAAAGCGAAGAATTTCCATACCTTGTTGTGCTTTCTCTTCTCTTGCACGTACCCAGGATGCCAGTTGTTCCAGACTTGAAGGACCGGTGAATATCCAGGACAACAATGCAGCGGAATCAAGTTCAGCTCCATTCTGGTGCTGATTACTAGACAAAACATATGCAGCTCTGTCAATAGAAACTGTATCTGGACATGAACTGGGAGTAACTTTGCAAGGCAGGAAATGCTCATCAAACAATAAACATGAACCATCTTCACTGAAAACTACTTTCTCCAGGTCGTCAAATCCTTGACTAGCATTGCTTGCTCCATCACTAGCACTAATTTTCTCAGAATACCTACCTAAGCCACAACAATGAGAAAGCTCTTGCAGAAACTTTAGCACCTTTTTTAATTCTTGGGCATCCAGAAAGCAGATGCATAAGGGAGTTTGATCAACATTGTAGTTAAGAAGTTGAGAGCCAAAAGCAAGACCCTGAAGCTCTTCCACTGCAAAATGAACAACCTTGCTGAGGTGACTTGAAGCAAGATATTTATTTCCAATAAGAGTCTGGAATATAGCATGAATTCTTTCAAGAAGCTTTGCTCGGTCGGGATCATCAGATAGTGGCCACTTGTCAGGAAGGAAACAATTCTTAGTACCATTGTTTCCATCGCAATCCATCAACTCAATGTCTGATTTTTTATCATATTCTCTGCTCTCAACCCTATATCCGTTTGTTCTATCCCCTAATTTTTTCTTTCTAGGTGACGAATCCCATTCGTCTTCGTTACAGAAAACATCAGAAAAGTCATCCTTAGACTCTTCTGTGTTATCTCTTGGGTGTGTCTCATCAAGAAAACCATGTTCTTGAGATCTTGATTGTTCATCAAGCATCTTTGCTGCCGCACTAACATCTAACGGTTTCCAAGGACAATTCAGAAGCATCTCTGCCCACTCGTTCTCCACATTCTGAGGCAAAACAGACTGCAATTTAGGCAGCAAAGTTCCAATGTGCTCATGCACAACATGATGGTTGTGCGATTCAGAGTCGACAAATTTTTCACCACAGCGGCAACATGCCCAAAACTTCCAATCTTTATTGGTTTCAGCAAATGATAGAGCCTCAGATAGCACTTCATTAGCCAATCCGTCTTTTGATGCATTTAAATGAGCCTTGAGATCTGAAATTGTAATTCTAAGCAACTCTTTCTTCCAGTCCAAAGTCATGGAGTTCCAATATGACTGCACCCAATTCTCTCTCTCTGTGGAAGACGCATTTTTCCTTGCATTACTGCTCTTCCTCCTCTCACTAATTCTCTGCCCTGATCCTGTTGTCAGATCCGAAGCTTTATCTACATCATTGTCTGTCTCGACAGTTTCAGACTTCTGTTGCAACAGCCTTGCAGCAGCCACCCGGACTTCAATCTCCTTCCTCCTCTCTTCCGGTGTCTTAGTCGCCTTTTTAATCTCATTTGGCCTTCTTGCTTGAACCAACCTCAGCTCCATTGGGTCCTCGGACACCCTCCTAATCGGGATCAACCTGAATTTTTCCTCACCATTGCCTATATGCTTCATCCAAGTAGATATGGAAGCAATGTTTGACTTCTGAATTAAACCTCGGAGCTCATTCTGTACATGCTCAATCCGAGCATGAGGTGTCTCAACCTTCTGTTGGCTCTCCTCCTGTAAGCTCTCTTTTGCAGGATCTACGGGGTTCTCAATTGCCAATGCCCTTTCACACTCCTGTACAACTTCCTCATATTCCTTCCCCTCATTTGCGGCCTCATATAACAAATTAGCATAGAAATGCGCAAACTCGATTGAGTTCGGAGACATTGATACTGCTTTCCTAGCACTCTCAATAGCATTCTTCAAATGCCTATGTTTAGCATTGGGGTCATCAATCACGGAAGCCACTTTAACACAAACAGTGCCCTGGACACGATGAATCAGAGCCGTGTAAGGCGAGTTGTCATGCTTGCTGGACAGCTCCTTCATCAATCTTAGGGCTTTTGTATGGTTTCCCCGACGCAGGGATGTTAGGGCACGCTCGCATTCAAGCTTAATTGAAGCATAAGAAGCTGAGAAGGCATTCTTCTCACCTTCAGCAACCGCCGAAGCATCCTTCTTGCTCGACGGCTTCTTCCGAACTGCTGGACTTACCGAGACTAGGTTTAGGTCCGATTCAAGCAGCTCAATTTCCGCATCGTCGGGTACAGGTAGAACCGCCACCGGCGCAGCCGAGGGTTTGGAACGAGGAGCGACGGTTCGCTTCTTATGCACCATTAATTTGTTCTATAGCAATTCAATCGTATGCATATACATATAATATATCTCATGCGCCTAAAAACCTATAAATATGTATATATCTATATTTACGGAAATCCTATCTCAGTATCTCCAATTGAACAGATATAATAGCCTCTATACAAATAGAAAGAGATAAGGGAGACTTACTGGTGTTGAGTAATAGAATGTGAGAGTTACGTCGGAATCGGAGTAACGATTATCGATCGCCGAATTGAAGGTGTGTTTTTGTATGTATAGGTAAGTACGTACAGAGAGTGAGTCTCTGTTTCGCTCTATATCTGTGTTTGTGTGTATACACCTAACAAACAAAAGGGAGTAATGGGGTGGGTAACGAGGGGGGGTGGATAGCGTGAGGGGCGATGTCTGGGAAGTTGTGTCCTGACTCCTCAGCAACTCTTCAGTCTTTGTTGGCATGAGGAGAAAATGGAGATTTTATGATTTTTTGTTCTCACTTACTTGGATTACTTGCTTTTATTTATTATCCTATTTTTAAAAAAAAATCGTATTCATCCAAATCAAATCAAATAATTTATTATTATAATTAAAAATTAAAAGTATGAGTTATATTTTCATTATAAATACACGGTATTATTTTTCTATTAAAACACCATTTTGTTTTTATTTTCTTATGGATTTTATTACTCCACCTTTATGCTAATTGTTTTTCACCTTCTTCTTTATCTTCTCTTTTTTTAGTTCTTTTCTCATTTTTAGCCCCTTTCGATGAAACTTATCTTTAATACTCCTATACCGACTCTTTTGGAATTAGGACTTCATAGATTGTAGTATAACTTTATGGGAATTGGTTAGAGAGGAGGCTAAATAGAACTAATTAAAAAGAATGAAGAAAAGCCAAAGCAAGTTGAGTACCTCAAGCGATAATTGAGTGCGAGAGGGTAATGTTTTAAAAGGCCACGCGTGGGGCGTTTTATGTAATACAAGGCGAGGCAAAAGCCTTGAGATATGGGGCGTAAGCCCCACAAATTTTTTCATTTTTGAAATTTATGAATTAATAATATAGCACTATAACACAAAAAAAATATAAAGATATATAAAAGTTCAAAAAAAACTAAAAAGAATTAAAGAAACTCCTATAAAATAAAATATCTAGTATGTTTTACAAGTATAAATTATGCAATACTGTTAAAGTTACTATGAAATATAAATGAACAACAACATCTTAACTTTCAAGCAACTAAAAATTATAATTTCTTAAAAAATATTATCAATCTGCATATTTTACCTCCTTAAAAACTCAATAAATTTTATCAACACTGTAATTTAAAATAGTAATTTTATCATGAGTAAAGATAAGTTGTCTTTAAATAGTAAAATAATAAATGTATGATAATTTTTAGAGATATAGTACTAAGACATGAACATCTATCAAGTAAAGATATAAATTTTGGTTATCTATTTTCAAAAGAAATATTCAAATGATATTCACCCTCTCGATGTTCTCAATTAGTAAATATGTAATATTATGATTCGTTATTTGAGTTATTCACAATTTTCATATTCCTATAGATAAAAAGAATTTTAATAATTTATTTGTTATAGAATATTGAGCGTCAACTGTGTTAATTAGTGCATTCAACACATGATTTGCATAAGAACTGTTAGGCGAGTCCCGAGCTTTGAGCGTTAGGCGTGTTTAGAGCTCACAGTCGGACGCTTGAGGGCGTAAGCCTCGCAGAACTAAGCCCTATACATGAGTCTTAAGGCGTTTTGATAGTGCCTTACTCCGGGGCGAGCCCCGAGGCAAGTCCCAAAAAAACCTTTCAAAACACTGCGAGAGGGAAGGCATAATACGCTTAAGAATTGCCTACTAGGACACGACATCCTTCACATAACGTTTTTTCTGTCTTGGACAAAAATGTTTTGCATGATAATGTATTTTAGGCACTATTCAGACAAACCTCAAAAAAAAAAAAAAAAAAAAAAAAAAAAAGAAATAACTTCTTTACAAAGCTCATTCGATAAAGAAGATACAAGCAAACATAAACATTGTAAAATAAAATTACACCCAAAACGCATACAAATAGACAAGATACAAGGCATAATTCACTTTATGTTTGGCTCTTCGTTGATTTATCTGGGAGACAGTCCCTCGAGGTGTCTAAACTTATACAATTCTCTATTAAGGTGATACCAATTAACAACTCAGAAAAGGATATTGATATTTTTTTACTTTTTAGATTTTTCTTGTTTTTATCTATCATTATCTAACAAGTGAAACAATATAGTAGACTGATTGCTTGAGATATTGATATTATTTTTGAAATTTAAAAAAAACGGCAGAGCGACTATTAAAATGAAATTTATTAGGGAAAAAAGTCACAAGCTTCTTTAACCACAAAGAAGTAAAAGGTAGGAGATGTTAAAGTTCATACGCTCTGTATGCATGTGAAAATATTAAAATTTCCTCTTAGTTAGAAAGTTAGGTAATTGCAAAAGATACTTTCCATTGCATACCCCCTTTTACCTTTTTCCTTACTTTGTAGTTTGTACTGTCGCGCAAAATATTATCATTCACATTCTAGTTAAACCAAACAAAATTCATCTAAGAGGGTGGTCCTAAAGGCAAGAAATGCGACCAGCCTTCTGAGTACAGTAAGGTCTTAGTGTTTTTTATTGTGCAAAAATACAAAACTAGCCGGTTGGCTGAAACTAGTTGTATTCACTAGCTGAAAAATATATAAAATATGTATATTTTTGTATATAATACACACATATATATATATTAAAAAAATATATTATTAATTATTATTTTTTGAAGCGGCTAAAAATATACATTTCTCTTTTTAGTTTTTGGTTTTCTTCCCTTGTAATCCTCTTTCATTGAACCACGTTACAATCAATTAAATATTTGACAATTCACATACCAACCCCAAAATAATTAGACCCTTATTAGTCTTGTCACATACTTATATTTTAATGTGAGCAACATTAGCATTTAGCACTACCACCTTCGAATTCGATTAAGACAAAAATCATTAATCTAGAATTATCTCTGTGATTGAATAAACAAACATATTGATAAAATGTATTTTTGCATCTTTCAGCAATTACATAAAAAGGGGAATTTCGCTTTTCTTTTCTTTGTGGCTTTAACTGTCGGAGTAGTAACGAGGAAAGAAGAAAATGAAAAGCAACAAAATTCATCTGACAACGAAGTCTTCGGTAATAAAACAATACTACAGAGACGGGCAGAATATTCTATGGAATCATCCTGTCCATAAAATGGCATCATTTCATCATGCTGATTTGGTTTTCTTACATTCCTTTATTTCAATTTTCTAGGCTCTGTATCCTGGTATTATTACCTCATTAAAACCTACCGCGCTCAAGTTATTCTTTTGTATTTACTACCTGTAGATAGAAACATAAATATGTATTCATATAACAAAATTACACTCCTTTTCAACTCACTGTAGTTTCTGAATTTGTGAATGAGATAAGCTGCTTTTCATTCTCAACGAGTACCTAAAGGAGCAAGGAACTGGAATAAGCCTAGTAAGACTTAACTCTGTGACGAAGCTTCAATCAGAATATCAGTATATAATCTATGGATAATGAACGTAGTACTAAGACGAGCAAAGGGAGTCGATAACAGCTTCAATCACAAAGAACCTGTTCTACATTTATATAGGCTTCGCATGACACAAACTGCGGCAAGTGATTGCCTTACATAGTACAATATAAACAGATTTCTTCTAAGATCGTGCAGCCTAGGGACAAGAAAGCAGAAGAACAGAATTCAATTGGAAAAACAATCAAGAGAACTGAAGTGGAACATCCTGACAAAGGTAATACAGAAAGCAAAGGCTAGTTCCTTCTTCTGGTCCAGGAAGTACCGTGTCCAACAGGCAATAACGTGAGCAACTATGAAACAAAAACTTGGAAAGTGACCCTAATTGGCAAGTGGCAACGGACAGGAAATCCCTCCTAATTTCTTCTACAGCCACTAGACAACGGTTAGATTGAGACAAAATAGACTCCGGGATATGAGATCAGTTAGAAAAACATAATTAGGAAAACTAACTGTAAATCCATATGAGCTGCACATAATTAGGTACATTCTAATTCCTGAGGAAAGTCAGTTCCTCTTCCACGACAAAACTGCGATTTTAGCTAGAAATTCTTGACATAGAACACTATAGCAGATGCATCCTCTCGACATAAGGTTGGACCAACCATCTAGTGAGAGGCTCCCCACAGCCCACAAAGCAACCTGAATTCCCGTTCTGAGTTAAAAATGGGAAGCCGAACATGTTAAGCAACTCCTGTACTGCCTGCCTCACCAAAGAGGATCCTGTCACACGACTCCTACGACCCCATCCTGTCACAATATCAATGCGGCTTGGACAAATTCCCGAGATAAGCATCTGTCGGCGAAACCAGGCAAGTGTTCTTGAGAGTGCTATTATAGCAGTTCCATCTGACATCACATGGAGGTTTATAAGCCAATAACAGGAGCTTTTCTCTCTAACCGCAT
Source organism: Nicotiana attenuata (assembly GCF_001879085.1). Classification (NCBI taxonomy): domain Eukaryota; kingdom Viridiplantae; phylum Streptophyta; class Magnoliopsida; order Solanales; family Solanaceae; genus Nicotiana; species Nicotiana attenuata. Next base: position 49,748,098 of record NC_031991.1, read on the forward strand.
CAGGGTAGACATTCTTGTGCGCTGCCACCTCCCAGACAGATCCAGCTTCCTCCTTCAGCCCTGATTTGTGCATAAAATCAACAACTGCATCGACAAGACCCCTTTTACTCTCTCTGTCCTCGCTGTGCATCAGATCCAAAAAGCTGCTAACATGATCCCTCACATTCTGCCCATCGGGTCCTGCCGGTGGCATGGTCAGAAGGAATGTGTGTGCTGGGTGACGTGTGACTGCCATGAGCTCACAACAAAACGACATGTCAAATGATGTTTGAGCTTCTGTGCAGCAACTGAGGAGCAAGGTATAAGTTTGCAGAGAAGGGTTTAGACCCAATTCAAGCATGCTTTGAAGCAAGTTGTACGCATCTGGCAAGCGGTGAACCCTAAGGAAAGCACTCAGCAGAGAATTGCACGTAGGCACATTGGGGCACAAACCTGCATTAATCATCGCACAGTACCAGTTCCAAGCTTTTTCTACATTCCCAGCCTTTCCCCATAGGTCCACTAGAAGACCATAGACAGGCTCATCAGGTACCCAATTCTTCCTTTTCATCTCTGTAAAAACAGCCTCTGCTTCCTCCAGATAGCCACAATGGCCAAGCACCTCCATTACAATACTGTATGTCACTTTGTCCGGCTCAAATCCAGCATTCTGCATGTCGCGATATAACTGCAATGCACTAGAATAGTTCCTCGCTTTCGCATGCAAAGCAATCATAATGTTGTAGGTCACCAAGTTTGGCACACACCCCTGATTAACCATCTCACAGAAAAGTTTGTGGGCAGCAGCTAAGTGGCCTGCTTTTCCAAGGCAATTGATGATGACACTGTAAGTGAATGTGTCTGGGGAGAGCCCAGCCTCTTGCATCCTTTCATACAAGTCCATCGCAACATCAAGATAACCAGCTTTCGCGTGGATGTCAATCAGAGTACAATAGGTTACACGGTCAGGTTCAACTCTAGCTTCCTGCATTTCATTAAAGACATGTAATGCTTCACGCAAGTAGTTTGCTCTGCCATAACTGTGAATGAGACGGTTATACGTCACTACATTTGGTTGACACCCATCTTTGACCATCTGCTCAAGCAACTTGTTAATTGCCCCAAACTGCCTAGCACGTCCCAGGAGGCCAACCATGGTGGTATAGGTGTGTCCGTCGTGCTTAAATCCTGGCTGTCGCTTCAACCAATAGAAAAAGCCAAGAGCGACTGTATGATCGTGGATCTGCTTAAGAATTTGGTTTGCTTGGTATGGATCCAATAAACAGTTGAGTTCACGAAGAGCATTTTCTGTCTCAGAACCCCAATTTAACTGTTGTAAAATGCGAGAAACTGTTCCAACGACATGGCCACTATTAGAAAATTGCCTGACCATTGGAACAACTCCTGCATTTTGCGACTTTGTTTCTCGTAATGGCCTGCTGAAACCTTCAGGAATTTCATTCTTAAGCTTTCCTTCAGAGGCACGTACGTTTGCCATGTTACGATTTGGATATGTTTTTGACTTTGGAGGCATCGTCCTCCTCCGATCACGAGAATCTGTGACAACTCCACGGGTCTCCACTTCCCCAGTACTGTTGTTCAAAACAGGATTTCTGCCTTTGACTGAATTATACTTATCACCTCTGCTTTTTGTGCAATTCGAATCATTTGCAAGGTTTGATGTTACAGGTGTATCAGTAGATGTGTTAGCTTGAAGTTTGTCATTTCTGGAGGTCTTTACATTTGATGGCCTCACATTGGACATAGGCTTTGTACGATCTACCATACAGTTGTTGGATGAGCTATGCTCTCCACTCCCATCTAACATAGGTATCTTATAGTTTACCACATCGGATAGAAAACTGACTGCTGCAATACCTGCCCGAACAAACTGGTCTGAGATGGGAGGTGAGGACTGCACAGTATTCTCAGCATCAATGCTACTATAAATAACAGACTCTACTCGCCCAGACACGGTAGATGCGGGTATGGCCTGTGGCCTAGAAACTGGAGAATCTAAAGTCTCATTTTTTTTCGAGCTCACAACTTTTACAGTATCTCCAGATAATAAGGCACCTACTCCTACGGAGGCTTTTGAAACTAAGCTGGATGATATTTGCGGATGTCGAACCTCATTTCTAGTCTGCGGCCTTTTCGAAATACAAGTTTCATCTTCCGAGCAAGTGCACGAACTTCCATCCGCAGCACTACATCGTGATCCACTTAGAAAAAAGGACCTAGCTGACTGGGAGAGCGTGCCGAGATGCTTTGCCCGAAGCATAGTCTGCAAATTAAGTTGGAAAAGCCAGGGAAAAAAAAGCTTTTAGACATGATTGAAATATAATGTAAATTTCAGATGCTCAGGAACTTCAAGGCAGCAGAGCAAGCCATAAATGACTTGTCGAAAGGCAAACTATTTGCCGGGCCAGTCAAGTGTCGATCATGCACAGCAAAGTAAGAGTACAAGGTAAAAGTATGGATTCAAATACTCCTACACTATTAACTTGTATTTCTACAAGAAATTCATAAATTGATGACTTCTCCATTCAAATCCTATGAGTATGATCCTATTTCTTCATTTCCTACTGTAGTTAATGCCACGTTACAAATTATCATACTTGCAATCATATACTCTTTCACTTAGCTTAATGGATTATGTCGTTATAAAATCTCAAATAAGCATGTCCACATCAGCAACCATCGTACACATGGCTAGACGATAGCAGTATTAATCGTATCAAAAGTTTCACAGTGCTAATCATCAGAAATTCCTCACTAGTGCAAGGACTGCCTTCTTACTAATTATTGAAATGTGTGACCATCACGATTGCACTAGATTTCAAGGGGAAAGTAGAAAAACAGAGAGGTTGAAACAACCAGCTATTCATACATATCTAAAATAGGAGGATTAAACTTACAAAAAAGCTGGGAACTGCCACAACTGTATGACTCGCTTATAATAATTACAGGATCAGTACTGCAAAAAGAGAATGCTCCGCAGCAGCATGTTGAGGCAATAGAGAGCTAAACATATGTTGTCATAGACTTGTCGGCTGTCACATGTCAACTACCTACGAGCACATCTTGTGTTTTATATGAAGACGAGAAGATTGGTTATTTCTTTCTTTTTCTTTTTACTATCAAACAAGAATAATAAACCCCCTACAACCTTTAATAGACATCAATAGAAAGCAATTTCAGAAATCCGAAGCAGAAAATTGATCATAAGACCTTAGTAAGTGTTATTTTCTGAATGACAAAGACTAGTGTGTATATTCACATCCATTTAATAATATAAAAAATTCGAGGCATTTTACCTAATTAGCGGTGTAGGAGCTAGTGAGTGGAGTCTAGTCTTTGAAAAGTTTCATGACACACAGAATAGAAGAAATGCCTCTACCACAGGAAAAAAAAGAAGAGAAAAATAAAAAGAAAGTTAAGATGTCAAACGTAAAATAGAAGTGTGAAAAATTGAACTTTTGTAAATAACAACTAGTATGCAATAAGTTTTGCACCGGCAAAGTATGTTCTTGAGGGTAAATACCCCTTTCAGCACAATGAAAATTAAAAATGAATGGTGAGTCCCATTTCCCAGGGTGAAGCAAAGAACACATAAAAGCACCAATCTTTATCAGATTCAGGGAAAAGTAGACAACATCCCACATTCTAAATCATCAATCCCAAATATTCTCACTCTCACACCATTAATTCCCAAAAAAAGAACACCAAACAGCATGACCAAGAAAAAAAATAAGGAAATTACATAGAAAACACTCACCATAACAACCAAGAAAAGATCAACAGCAACTCACATTACGGAACAATTCAAGAAGACCATCATTGACTAGTGATTCATCAAGAAAAAAACAAAAGTAGCCGAGCTCACAACAAAGAGCAAAGAGTCAAAGGAAAGAGAGAGAAAGAGTACCTGGGAATAGGTAGACGCGGCTCCAGAGCCACCAAAAGAATGAAAAAGGCAAAAGAAAAAAGAATACAGAAGAAAGGGTTAAAGAGGAGGGCGGCTCTTTTTGCCTTCAGCTTATTTGAGTTTCCAAGCAACTTGGCGAAGGCAGCGGGGTTACAATGACTGTCAAGGACTGTATTATTTTCTTTTATTTGGCTTTTTCTTTTCAGATTTTTGATATATTTTATACAGTTTACTTTACCCCACTTTTCTGATTTTTTTGCCTATTCTCTGATATTAACTTCATCCACGTGTTCTTGTAATCTTGCCTTCACGTTTCAGAACTTACGATCACTCTCTTCTAAATAACTCCTCTATTTATTTCCTCCCAGTCTCACTTTTTTATTTTCTTGTACTTTAATTGGTAGGCGTTTGGACATAATTTTTGAAAAAAAATAGCATTGGGAGTTTAAGTTAAAAAATAATATTTAGAATTTAAAATTATATTTGGATATGCATTTCACATAAAAAAAATATAAAGAGGACGTTTGGATTGGCTTATAAAAAATAGCTTTTAAGCTAAAAGCCAAAAACCATAAGTTGGTAATACCCAACTTTCGGTTTTTGGCTTATTTTTGTACTTTTTATGCCTAAAAGTAAGTGTTTTTAAGCACTTTTTATCATTGCCAAATACCACACAAATTAAAAAAGTGCTTAAAAGCCCATAAGCACTTATAATAAGTCAATCCAAACACCCTGACAGTCTTGTGAGTGGAGAAACAAAAAATTTTGAAAATTTTGAGAAAGTGATTAAAATCAATTTGTGGCTTTTGGAAAACTCATTTTCGAATTTTTAAAAATATATAAAATTTCATGGATAAATATATTTTTGAAATTTTTTTTATATCTATTGACAAACGGGCCCTTAATCTATTACTTTTGCTCGGGTCATTTTTCTATATTTAAGATATTTTGACTTTTGGAGGCTATTATTCAATGTACACTCGTTTTCTTCTGCGGCTTTTTTTTTTAATCAACTTGGAGTGTTTAACTGGGTTACTAGGTTATGACTTGGTAACTAGTCTTTTACTGTTTTATTATTCACCTTTTTTTTTTTTTTTTTTTGCAAATGGAGGAATTTGCCGAGATTTCTCAATAGGAATTACGAATCTAAAGTAATCACGGAAAATCAGTACTTGTATTTTTTTATTATTCTAATGGAAACTGACAAGATAAATTTTTTTCCATAAGAAAATACTAATTCAAAACTTAAAAAACTTTTTCCTTACACCATAAAGAGAGTTACTACAAAATTTTTAGTTTAGTGCAATTACTCTATGATGATGTTAAAAGTTGCTCTGTCACTAATGAGAATTGCTGAGATAGTAGCAATAATTTAGCAAGTAACAAGTAAAATAGTTGAGTTGTGCGAAAACATATTGTAAACCACCAGTAGCAAAGAAAAAAATCTTAAAATTATATAGTACTATATAATACTAAGTTTTTGGCATAAAATTCTGCATATCTAATATAATCTTCGTATAATTAATAAGCATAAACTTTGATTTTCTGTATTAAAATTCATGTAAGTTATGAGGAATTTGTTACCATAATCTCAAAAATATAGGGCACGTGAACCCATGGTCTTTTCGTAAAATTAAATATTTTATGTACATATATTTTAAAATTAGTATAATATTAATTATTGGCACTCATACTACAAGAAGGTTGAATGGTGCACTTGGTTACCAAGAGGAATAGTGATCAATTCTCACTTAATACATTTTTTCCTCCTTTTTTTTAGTAGTGTACCCATATACTAGAAATTCTAGATCTGCCTCTTACAATAATGAAACAATATATTAGAATACCAGTCCAGTAATTAAAGAAAACGTCTAATGCCTCCACTGCTGTCGGGTCTTTAACGGGATTTGTTACCATAATGCTTCAGACCGATACGACACTGCTTACGAAACATGCCTTGGCCTTCAAGAAAGTCAATTTTTTTTCTCTAGGTCAAACATGGTAAATTAACAATAAGATCTCTTTCCTTTTCATTTTTCGCTTCGGCCCCTGCATGATATTTATATTTATTTTCAATCCTTATCTTTTGATATTCGCCACTCTATTTCTATTTTTATTTATTTATATGTTTTTCATGGGTTTTTTCCTTTGAAAGGGGAGAACAAGACGAACCGTTTAAATAACGTAAATTCAGTTAAATTATCTTCACGTTAAAAAAACTAATATTGTGGTACCACTTTAGAATTTGTAACATTTATCATTAATTGAGTTCTTTGGAGAAAGTATATTAATATAATAAAGAGATTGAGATGTGAAAATGTTAACGAACTGTAGGAAATTTTTTAAGAAATTAAGCTCGAACTAACAATATAAAACAAGAAAATAGACAAGAGATATAGAGGGGAAGAGAGGAGAGATTCTCATTTCTTTCATGTATTCAAGTGATCAATTGTGTATAATGTAATGCCCAAACCCTCTATTTATAGGAGGACGGTAATACAAAGGGATGTCATGAACGTGGTATTAACTATTGAGATCATGGGGAAGATCATCAGAGGCGGATCCAGGATTTAAATCCTATGGGTTCAACTTTTATGGTTTTTAGCATTGAACCCATTATATTTTTAATTAAGTTATGGGTTTATATCCACTATTTTTGCAATTTTAATGAATTTTTACATATAAATTTTTACACCGCGTCGAAAGTTATAGGTTCACTTGAACCCGTTAGTTGTTCATACATCCACCTCTGAAAATCATAGGGAGGTTATGGAAGTGTGAGAGTTACAACTATAATGATGAGAAATAGTAGAGGTTATCTACGTAATGAAGAAGAATAGTGAGAGTTATATTTGACTAGTGGACATTCATATAATATGTATTTCATAACAAAAATGAGATTATTGTATTATTGGTAAAAGAATGTGGAATCAACATTGAAAGCTCACTTTAGCTAATCCTCTAGACACTACCATCAAAATTGGTTAGATCAAACAATTAGTTACGACTAATACCAAGTTCTAGGAACCTATGGACCCTTCCAATGGTCCTCTCAAGAGTTTGATCAAATTTTATATACTTTAACACAAGTACACAATGCTCTCTTTCACTATCATTTTAGCTTCCGTTAGGCCATAAATTTTGATAACTTTTTTTTCAAAAAAATTTAAAAACATTCATGGAATATAATTAATTTTTGAAGGAAAAAAAATTTCAAGTTTCTAAAAAGTGATATAGGGCAGTTTTTGGGTGAAAAAGTTCCACTCACGAAACTTCAACTGTTTTCAAATAAAATATACGTACAAATACAACTTCAACTTCCAAAAATTAATTTTCAGCACAACTTTAATTTTTTTTCTTCATGTATCAACCAAATCTATATCCTAACACTAGTTAAACTTGTCAAGTGTCGAGATTGTGTGTCCATTACATAGACACTAAATCAATTTATTTGTCTAGTCAAATAAATTCGTTTACTGAACAATTAATTATTACTAAAATCATATTTTCGAAGTACTAATAAATAAATAATATCATGTCAAATGCAATGTCATTTTATCCTCATCAATTCAGAAGCCACACCACGAACTTCTGAAAAGGAAAAAGAAGTCGCAAAATATAAGGAATATTTTGCTTTATTCTTTTCTTTTTTTTACTTTTTCCCCACAAGAGAAAAAGCCCAAAAGTAATGGATGCATTCTATCACATCTTCAACACAGGGAATAGGAGGATTTGATAAAGATGACCACTTGAAATCCTCAGAATTCGATGGGCTGTTTGAATTTCTGTGATGAAGCTTTAAATGGGAGAAATTCAAAAATATCCAAATTTATCACTGGTCGTTGAAAAATAGCCAAGTTTCAAAAGTCATCGAAATTTAGCCACTTTAAATTTGAGCGAAAACACTGTTCAAAATCCGGAAAAATACGCCCGCAAATTTTACGGGAGTTCCAGCATAAGTATGCTTGAACTCCCGTAAATTTTACGGGAGTTCCAGGATAACTATG
>NC_031991.1:49756036-49759063 GCF_001879085.1 Nicotiana attenuata
TGCAAGTATAATTCAGGCCGCCTGCAATATTCTTGTAAGTCCATTCTAGCCTTCGCATTATCCTTTGTCTTACCTTTAACATCCATCACTGTGTTGAACAAATTGTCAAAATAGTTCTTCTCAATATGCATGACATCAAGGTTATGACGGAGAAGATTATCCTTCCAATACGGCAACTCCCAAAAATATACTCTGTTTCGTCCAATTATGAGTAACACCGTATCCGGGGAATCTATAAGGTGGAACTTCAGTAACTTTACTGAAGTTCTGGACCCTCTCCCAAATTTCCTCACCTGAAAGTATCAGAGGTGGGAAATCACATTCGAATTTATTCCTTTTGAATGCATTTTTCATCCTTCTAAACTCATGATCAGGAGGCAAGAATTGACGATGACAATCAAACCATGATTGCTTTCGGCCATATTTCAAAGTGAATGCTTTACTATTTTCCATGCAATAAGGACAAGCTAGCTTACCAGCAGTCATCCGCCCAGACAACATTCCATACGCAGGAAAATCATTAATTGTCCACATTAAATTAGCACGCAAAATGAAATTCTGCTTGGTTGATATGTCATATGTTTCAACACCATCGTACCACAATTGTTTTAGCTCATCAATCAAAGGTTGCAAATATACATCAATCAAACTTTTCGGATTACGTGGACCAGGGATAATACAATTTAAGAATATGTATGGACTAGTCATGCACAACTCGGGTGGTAGATTATAAGGTGTAAGAAAGACAGGCCAACATGAATATGGTGTGGCAGATACAGAAAAAGGCATGAAGCCATCCGCACACAGACCTAATCGAACATTCCTTGGTTCACTAGCAAAATCTGGATATGTCCTATCAAAGTGCTTCCAAGCTTCTCCATCTGAAGGATGACACATAACACCGGGTGGTCTTCTATTTTCAAAGTGCCATCTCATATGAGGAGCAGAACTCATCGACGCATATAACCTCTTTAACCTAGGTATAAGAGGTAAATAATGCATCGACTTGATATCGACCATATTCCCACTGGAAAGCCTCTTGAAACGAGGCTTTCCGCAAAATTTACAACTTTCCAAACCTGCATCATCTTTATAATATAACATGCAACCATCTTCACAACAATCAATTCTCAATGACGAAAGTCCTAACTTAGAAACTAATTTCTTTGCCTTGTAGAAATCACCAGGTAATTCAATATCAGGGCCAACTAGTTCACGCATAAGGTCAATGAAGGAGTCCATGGCTCCTTGAGAAATATTCCAATCAAATTTCATACTTAGTAATCTAACTGCAATAGACAACTCAGAGTGCGAACTTCCGTTACGTAGTGGACGACTAGCTTCCTCTAAAGCTTCATAAAAACATTTTGCGTCATCATTAGGAGTTTGTTCAATATTTTCGTTGGACTCAAACCCAAAGTGCATCCCAAAAGCATCCACAACCATATCATGAATTCTAGAATCACGATTTGTATTCTCCACCAACCTACTACTTTCACCCACAACCATGTTACGAAATATCCCATGGCTACCATCGATCTCTCCATGACAAGTCTACACAAAGTAATTCGCTATAAACCCCTTACTATAAAGATGAACCTTAACTTCCTCCGATTTTTCAAACTTCATACAGTCGCACCTAACACAAGGGCACCTAATTACTCCTTCATTTATGTATGGCGGAAGTGACATTGCGTGTCTAATAAATTCATCAACCCTTTCTACAAAATCCTCCCGCAATCCCGGCGATTAGGATAATTTCTATTGTACATCCAAGTACGATGTTCCATCTAAATAAATAAAGCAAGAACAAATTAATTTAGATATAATGTATTCTTATTTAGGACAATGTATTTACAAGTACTCTTACTTAGGTATTGCTAATGTATAAATTATTTCTTTTCACAATTTAACTCAATATAAATTAATACAAGAACTAAAAGATCATAATTTCTACCTTAATTTCATAAATCTAATGTAGTTCAAACCAAAAACCCTAATACTAAATAAACAAAAAATTCTGAAAAATTACATAAAATTATATAGCAAAAATTAAAAATTAAAAAGCTAAGAAGGTAGATTACTAACCTTGGTAGATTAAAAGGAGGATTAAAACAGTGGTGGAAAGGGGCGGGAGATAGCAGCTCCGACGACAGTGGTAACGGCGGATCCGGCGATACTGGTAGCGGCAACAGTGGTAGCGGCGACAGTGGTAGCGGTGGTAGCAGCTCCGGCGATAGTGGCAAGGGGTGGGGGGATTGATTTTGTGTAAGGGAACATGTGGAGAGAGAGTTTGGGAAATTTTTTTGTAAGAAAATAATATTTTGGTAGGGCAACCCGATTTTGACTCTGGATTAAAACATAGCGACCAACTTTGGTCGTTATTCTTGGTAGCAAATAAATCCCCCCACCCCTTGCCACTGTCGAATCGGTTTGGTTTTGGTAGAAAATGAGACATTTAGCCTCTTTAAGGAAGGCTTGTAATGGAAAAGTCAACCGGATGTTGACTATTGAGTTAGAGGGCTCGGATGTGAATTCCGGTGATTTGGTTAGCTTCTGGGGGATGATTTGTGACTTAGGAGTGCGATCGGAATTGATTTTGGAGGTTCGGTGTAGAATTAGGCTTGAATTGGCGAAGTTAGTATTTTGGCGAATTCCGGTTGGTAGGTGAGATTTTGATCCGGGGGTCGGAATGAGATTCCGAGAGTTGCAGTAGCTTCGTTAGGTGATTTTGGATGTGTGTGCAAAATTTCAGGTCATTCGGAGGTATTCTGGTTGGGTTTTTGATCGAATGCGTGTTTCGGAAGTTTTAGAAGAACTTAGGCTTGAATTCGATGAGAATTGATGGTTTTAGTGTTGTTTGAGGTGTTTTGATGATTGGAGAAAGTTTGAATAAGGTATTGGATCATGTTGGTGTCTTTGGTTGATGTCCCGGGGGCCTCGGGGTGATTTCGGATGGCTAACGGGATGAAAATTGAAGTTGGAGATTGCAGGTTCATATCTGATATCTGGTATTTTCGCTTCTGC
>NC_031991.1:49759636-49790599 GCF_001879085.1 Nicotiana attenuata
ATTACCTAATACGCTTATACTTAGTGCATAGTACAGCGTAAGTATATATAAGCCATATATATAAGCCATATTCGATATAATATTACCTAATACGCTTATACTTAGTGCATAGTACAGCGTAAGTATATATATTACATATATACAAGCCATATTCGATATAATATTACCTAATACGCTTATACTTAGTGCATAGTATAGCATAAGTATATATATTATATATATATAAGCTAGTAAGTATATATATTACATATATATAAGCTATATTCGATATAACATTACCTAATACACTTATACTTAGTGCATAGTATAGCGTAAGTATATATATTATATATATATATATATAAGCTACATTCGATATAATATTACCTAATACATTTATACTTATCGCATAGTATAGCGTAAGTATATATATTACATATATACAAGCCATATTCGATATAATATTACCTAATACGCTTATACTTAGTGCATAGTATAGCATAAGTATATATATTATATATATATAAGCTACATTCGATATAATATTACCTAATACATTTATACTTAGTGCATAGTATAGCATAAGTATATATGTTATATATATATATAAGCTACATTCGATATAATATTACCTAATACACTTATACTTAGTGCATAGTATAGCGTAAGTAATATATATATATATATATATATATATATATATATATATATACACACATACGCACGCTTCGTAGTACTATTCATCCCTTGTATTACAAAAGTGTTAACGGCTAACATTTATATTCTTTATTTACTAAATACAAAAGTGATTTTTAATTTTAACCTTTGTTGACCTAAATAGCGACCAACTTTGGTCGCTAAACATACATAATTTAAAATTAGCGACCCAAGTTGGACGCTAAACTTAAATCAGATTTATTTAGCTTTTTTATTATATTTAAAATATTAACCGGGTCCTAGATTAGCGACCAAAGTTGGTCTATACTCTCCTGAGCGACCAACATTGGTCGCTAAAGTTGAATTATATTTATTTATATCTTATAATTTTTTTTAAACAAAATTATAATTATTAAAATTTTATAACTGGGTCCCAAATTAGCGACCAAAGTTGGTCTCAACCTGTTTTCTCTTTATATAGCGACCAACTTTGGTCGCTAATTTTAAATTTTATTTATTTATATTTTGTTATTTTTTAAAAATAATGTTATAATTATTAAAATTTAATAAGTGGGTCCCATGAAGCTGAGTAATTCTTTGACTAAGCAAGTCTGACCAGCCCGGTCAACAGTTTGACAAAATTTTCAACCAAGTTGCGACCAACGTTGGTCGCTAATTTATTTAAAATTATTATTTTATTATTTTCACCAGTTTAGCGACCAACTTTGGTCGCTTTTCTTGGCAAACCAACTTTGGTCGCTAAATTTTGGTCGCTTTATGCAGGAATTCTAGTAGTGTTTAATTAAAGTGCTTTGCTGTTTGTCAAACTACAGGATAAGAATATTAAGAACAAAAAAAAAAAAGGATTTTTGAGAAAGGCTAAGAAAAGTTAATTAGTTCATCCTCTTTCCCCTTCCTTTTTTTCTTTTCTTTTTCAGTTGGCGTGAAGAGATGAGCTGTGGAAGCTTAACACTTTTTGCCTTTTTTCTTCTCACATCCCACCAATGCACCAAACAACATAATAATGTTCCCAACATGGTCTTTTGCTTCCTTTTCCCCCTTTGGTTTGGCCTACATGCAATTACTACTTAACCTCTATGCCAGGTTATAAAGATACCCTCCATGAAAAGCTCTTGTTTTCCATCATTCGTTCCTGCTTCAGCACTTATGATACACAGTTGTGCTTCCAATGGAATCCTCAACCATTCCCTCAATTGCATGGAACATTTACGTACTTTCCTTTATTGTGTCACTGTCACCTGGGAGAATGGACAACTGATTGAATAGTTGAATACCGTATTTTTAGTTAGTTAGAAGAAACCCTTTACTTTCTCGGTATAACCATATGGTAGCTGATTATTATTTGTCTAACTAATCCAAAGTTGTATTCCGTATTGGCCCATTTAATAGAGAAGCGCTTCCTATTTAGGGGTTTTCGATCTATTCTAGGCTAACACGACTTCCTTTAAAGTTTGAGTTACATATCCTAATCAATTTTATTAATTTGAGATTGAGGTGCAATAACATTGCGTTTTTATATATTATATTGACATTCCAATTTACATTCTCCATGCAGCGTCTATTAGAAGGCGTTTGATTCTATTGGTCGGTATATATGGAAAAAATATTTCTATTGCTATGATTTAGTCTGTTTAGGGTTATGATTTATGAGTGACGTACAGTAGAAAATGTCTAGTACAAGAGAACTAAATTTATACACCATTAAGTATTGATATGAGAAATGTTCAAAAGAAGCAAAATGTATATGGTGTACATAACTGACCTCAATTATTATTGGCTTGGGTTTGAGATGGAATAAATTTGTATTTTACAATAAATAGTAAAATAATCTCTCTTCTTTTTTCTTTTGGGAGCAAATTAGTTGTTAGACTGTGTCAATTTCAGCTTGATAAACATATATTATCTCTCCCGCTGGACAATTTAGAGATGCGTCAGTACTTTATCATGACTTTTAAATATGTATAACAAAGGCAGGGATTGGTGCTTTCAATTTGGGACGCAACAAATTAAACTGCTTTCTTGACTTTATCCGGCCAGACCTACTTCCACATACTTTAATTTAATAATATAGTAAGATGTCCCTTTCTTATCATTAAGAATCTTAGTGAATTTCAACTCAATATTATTCGAATTATAAGCTGAGAATTTTTTTAGGATTCTTTGTTTGAAAATTTATTTGTTTAATTACGATCATAGCATAAAATTAAATTGGGGGAAATCCTTAGACCAACCAAATTTAATTGTTTCAGGACTTTACTGTTGGATGACTACGAAATGCAATGGCTAGCTTCTATAATGGGACCCAAGTTCTTCGTCACAACATCGATGTAACCAAGCATTCGATACTAAGAAACTTTGTTTTATGTTATTGTCGAATTAACCATAGCAACAGTAAGAATTTAAACAAGTTTCTGATGCCTCATGTCAATCTCAAATCATCAACCATTCCATTAGCACAAAAATCTGTACAAGATGCAGGACTTAAAAATTACCAAAATCATTTTCATACTAAAATGTAAACATATCACTGATGACAAGATCTATCTTTCTTTTTACGTTCCTCAGACGAATGATGTTTTACGCCATAAACTGATGATACTTAGTGGGCGTTTGGATTTAAGAATTGTAAATTTTCGAAAAAAGTGAAAGTTTTTTTTTTAAATAAAAACGGTATTTGAACATTAGAGTTGTGTTTGGGCATGAATATAATTTTGGGTTGTTTTTGAATTTTTGTGAGTGATTCGAGTGAAAATTTTGAAAAATAACTTTTTAGAATTTTAAAAAAAAATTCAAAATTCCAATTTAACTTCGAGTGAAAATTGAAAATTCGAAAAAAATGAAAAAAATTTCATGGCCAAACGACCTCTTAAATTCAAAAATATAATGATAACTTTAGACTAGAAATACGTGGCTTTCGTGAATTCTTTTCTTCCGAGCTGTACAGAGATAGGGGAAACTCATTTTCCTTGGCAGTCAAAGTGATTAGTCTACGCTAGAGCAGAATTATTTTGGAGAAATTTCGGAATTGTACAGCTAACTAGTTTCCATATTTTGACTTGTTAAAGCAAGAATGACATTTGGTCAAATGGTCTCTATCCAAATATAGTGACCGTTTACCTGCCTAATTATGTCGATGTATATATCTATTGTTTTTGTCACCTATCCCATTTATACTTGGCAGTTTCAGGCCACCTTGCAAAAACTTTGATAGTCGGATTAAATTCTGGAGAATTTTCAGAAACCACTATTGTTTAGTGGATATTAATTTTCTATAGCTATCATATATATATATATATATATATATATATATATATATATATATATAATTACTTCCTATAGCTACTATTCAGTTGTTATGGTAGTATATTTGCTGTATTAGCGCTGCTTTATTCATGAATACAGCAGCAAAAAAAACGCCAAAAAATCAGGGCAGTCCAGTTGTACGCGCATGTATTCACACGTATTCGCGCCATGTATTCATGAATACAGCAGCAAAAAGTGCCTAAAATCAGGGCAATCCACATGTATTCGCGCTGCTGTATTCATGAATACAACAGTAAAAAGCGCCTAAAATCAGGGCAGTCCAGTTGTACGTGCATGTATTCACATGTATTCGCGCTATGTATTCATGAATAAAGTATCGACAATTACCTTAAAAATAGGTATGTCCAACTGTCTAAGAGAGAGAAAAAAGATAAATAGCGTATTTCATGCCTTATTTCGTGCCTCAGTGGTAGTATATACCATAAATACTTATTTTGCTATAAAATATAAAAGGTACCTATAGAAAATAATATTTAAAAATAATTTTGGTTTATAATAAATAAGGTGTATACCTTTGTTACAGGGGATAAAATTTCCTAAATTCTTTAATTCCACTTAATATTCGCATATCAATCTGTTACTAGTATTTGTTAATGAAGTATGTTTTGTGTGTGTATATTCAGGTTCAACACTCTGGTCGACACTCTTATTCGCTACACGTGGTTGGCATTTTCAAATCCTAATAAAAAATAAAAAGTAAATAGATTATGTAACTAGGGTGATCAAGGTCATTTATTTAATAATAATTTTAATTGCACCCAACGTTTACGTCACATTAATAAATGTATGACATGTATTCTGTATAGAAAAATTATAACTTAAAATGAATAATTTATATAGAAGGGGAACGAATACAGAAATTTAGCTTACATCAGGAATAAAGGTTGGAGTTGAAAGGATTTTTACAAATTTATCTTAATCTAATCATGTTTTTCTCCCAACCCAATAAGTTTAATTTGGTAGTAGTGCTTTAGGATTTGATGTGCCATCAAACAATGAAATTGTTCAACAACTTCATCTAATACTGGTATAACAAATTAATCTCAACCCTTAAATTTCATATTTAATTCTTCAAAATCACCCAATCCACCTATGACCTAGCACACCAAAATCATGACTTAGGTCCATGCAAATATAGGAACAAATATTTAAAAAAAAAGGTGGCACCTACCAATTGGCAGTAGTTTATTCAACTGTCATCTAGTTTATATTTTGTTTATGTTTTGACTTTCTCCCCTTAAATTTTCTGGTTAAAGCTCTTTGTATTTCATATATATGTGATCCTGAGATTATTGTTATTGTGGTATACAATATTTTTACTATGTTTTCTGCATAAAATTTATTTAAATTAGTAAAAGAATAAGATAGCTTGACTATTGTATTTTTTTTTTGAGACCAAAAATGTATTATGATTTCTAGTAGGTCTGTCTAGTCTTGGAGAAAATATGAATGGTCCCTTAATCAATCATGAAAGTCATTGGTAGGTGTAGATGGGGATATAGATCTAGGGAGACTTGGTAAACTCATCCATAAATAAAAAGCTAAAGAGAGGGTAAATAAATTATAATTGACTGGCTGTGTTAATTATAGTCCATCATCTTCCCTTTGCTTGTAGAAAAAAACAGTACAACTTTGACCTTCAAACAACGAAACTGCAATTTTCTCATCATCTTCTTGTACACGCCCTAATGTATAAATTCGTATTGAGGAAATATTAATGTTTCATGTGTTTTGAATTGTGTAGTGGATACGAACTTCTAGAAGGGAATTTGTAATTTGTGGTTGACCAACTCTAAAGTATAGCTCATTTCTATTTCATTCTTCAGTTGGGAAAAACCTTTCCAACATACTTTTCGATTATATAATTTTGTCTAAGTATTTATTAGTAGCAATTTTTTTTCATAAAGAAGTTAGCCAACAATCATGGTAGTATTAGCCCCATGACATAGGAATTGAACTACCCAATTAAGCTTATATAGTTAAAATATCAAATTAGCTTTTTCTCATCTCTTATTAATTTTATGAAGTGCAAAAAAAAAAAAAAAAAAAAAACAGAATACATCTTAACATATGATATTTCATCAAGGTTTATAGTCTAATGACTATCCATGCAAAATTTCACATTATAAAAGTGTGTCCAATTCTCATTGTCTTTTTTTTTGGGTGCAATTCTCATTGTCTTTTTCTCCTTCCTTCCCTTGATCTCCCAGCATAATAGAAACTTTAAAAAAATTGCAGAATTGTTTCTCCGATAATTTACTTTTTCTTAAATTAATTCTCTTTTTTTTTTTTTTTTTAATTTAAAGAAAGTCCAAAAGATGGTCAAAAACTACTACTCCCCAACCGACCCCGCGTTTTCTCTCTCTTTCTCTCACAAAAATCTTCAAAAATAGCAGTCTTTCCCGTGCCATGACCTCTTCCTCCACCGCAACCACCATCTCCGGCAACCACTTCTAGCGGCGGAGCAACTCACTTTTATTCTCCATGGGCAACTGTAATGCTTGCATAAGACCAGAAGAAGCTTCCAAAACCGATCCTCAAACAAAACCAAAGAAGCCCCGAGAACGTAGACCCAATCCGTATTCCAATTCACCCGCCCCGATCCGAGTACTCAAAGACTTCTTCCCTAAAACCCGAATATCCGACAAATACATCTTGGGCCGCGAACTGGGTCGGGGCGAATTCGGAGTCACTTACCTTTGCACCGACCGTGAAACCCGAGAAGCTCTGGCATGCAAATCAATATCCAAGAAGAAACTCCGTACAGCTGTAGACATCGAAGATGTAAGAAGAGAAGTTGCTATAATGTCAAGCTTACCTGATCACGCAAACATTGTTAAATTAAGAGCTACTTATGAAGATAATGAAGCAGTGCATCTGGTTATGGAGTTGTGTGAAGGTGGGGAGTTATTTGATAGGATTGTAGCAAGAGGGCATTATAGTGAAAGAGCTGCAGCTGGGGTTGCAAGAACTGTAGCGGAAGTTGTAAGGATGTGTCATGCTAATGGTGTTATGCATAGAGACTTGAAACCTGAGAATTTTCTGTTTGCTAATAAGAAAGAGCATTCTGCTCTTAAGGCCATTGATTTTGGTCTATCCGTCTTTTTCAAGCCTGGTATGAGTTCTATTATTTTTCAATTTCTTACCCAGAAATGAATTAGTATGGTTGAGCTTTGCTAATGAAAAAGACACTTTTCCCTCTGTCTCGTAAAAATTGATTCCTTTTTTAACTTTTGTCTGTTTTTGACTAGCAGTTTGATCCTTAAAGAAGTGTTTGATTCTTAGTAATTTTTGGAATGTAATTAGGGGAAAGATTCTCTGAGATAGTGGGAAGTCCATATTACATGGCACCAGAGGTGTTGAAGCGGAATTATGGACCTGAGGTTGATATTTGGAGCGCTGGTGTCATCCTTTATATTTTGTTATGTGGGGTTCCTCCATTTTGGGCTGGTATGTATTTTCCAGTTTCCTGTTGAGTTCTGATGTATAGAAGTTCTTTTCTTAATCTGATAATCTTTTTGCAGAAACTGAACAAGGGGTTGCTCTTGCAATTTTGAGGGGAGTGATTGATTTTAAGAGGGAACCATGGCCTCAAATTTCTGAGAGTGCAAAAAGTCTTGTCAGACAGATGCTTGAACCAGACACCAAAAAGCGGTTGACAGCCCAACAGGTCCTTGGTAAGTGTTTTTTTCAACTTAAAGTTGTGAAATTCTTATTAAATCAGGCTCCCTTGGTATACAGAAAACTATGTGTTGAGCAAAAAGATGATTGCAGATTGTTCACCATTGTTTTTCAAGAAGAAAATTTGCGGGTCTGATTTGGACTTTATCCTTCGAAGTCATCAGGAACTGTTTATGTTTTGTCGCAACGTTCTATGTAGACTGATTTATTGTGGGCATGTTTCCTGATACTCTTTTGCGTATTTTGCCACTACACAGGGGAAACATGAGGCTTTCCCAAAGGATATCCCGGCTTTAAATTTCCTGGATCCACCATCAGCATACTGATTTGTGGAATCCAATGTTTATTATTTTTCTGGATGGCAATTGCATATGTTTTTACTCTTATCTTATCGAATATACTGGGGTTTGAGGCTTGATTGAGCTATGGGATAGACAACTCTATGAATCAAATTTGTTTTAGTAGGAATAGTTTCAAGGGTTTTACGTTGTACTAACTGCTTTATGGCTCACTTCTAAAATATTTAACTGTTTATGTTACTCAACTAAATCCCAGCTGTTTATTTACCTTTGCACTTTTTTGTCTTTTGCTCGAAAGGGTTGCTCCAGCATCTGGTAGTTATAAAATCCTCCCCCCCCCCCTCCCCCCCCTTTTGTTCTGCTAAATCTTCTAGAGATGTCAATCTCTATGATCATGGCTCAAAGATCAGAACTGAATGCGGGATAGCCAATTTCACTATGTCTTATAATTATTAGAAGGACTCATTACGAGGAAGGGAACTACTGTAATTGGGACAAGTTGAACGTATTCAAGTGTTGATTCTTACTGACAGTTTATTCTTTCTTTTTCTCTTGTTGATAAGCACTTACAAAAACATAGATTATATAATATAAGATTGTTCAAACTGCTAACCATTTTCTGCATCATCAGTTGTCTGTCATAAAGCAGCTTTTAAGTCAGTCTTCTTTAATGCAGAGCACCCCTGGATACAACATGCAAAAAAAGCTTCAAATGTTCCACTGGGAGATATTGTTAGGACAAGACTGAAGCAATTTTCTATCATGAACAGATTCAAAAAGAAAGCACTGCGGGTAAGCCTTTAATTTTGTTTAAGCATATACAGATCTGAAATTGGTTTGAAGGCCAACGGGAACTTTTTGAGCCTTATTTGGTTAAATCAGAGAGATAGAGAGAGCTGGTGTATAACTTGTAAATGATGTATTATGTGTTGGCTCGTTAGTCCTGTCTTTTCCAAGGCTTTTACGGCTTGTGTAGTTATTTGCAGCATTATGTGGATGTGCTTTAGTTTGAATTGTTTTTGCACCTATTGAATTGCATAGGTCATTGCTGAGCACTTGACACTTGAAGAGGTTGAAGTAATCAGAGAGATGTTTGCATTAATGGACTCTGATGGTGATGGAAAAATATCATATGATGAACTAAAGACTGGACTTAGAAAAGTGGGTTCCCAGTTAGCAGAAGCAGAGATGAAGTTGCTGATGGATGTGGTAAACATTACTATTCTTTTAAACACGTTGAAAAAGACTTTCGTTCTTTCTTCTTTTTGGGATATGAGATTTACGAGTCTTATATGCCAAAATATTAGTAGAACATATTTTGCTTCTATTTTACTCAGTTTCCTGTATGTTTCCTAGTTTTTCGTATGTGCTGCTGTAACATGTAGTTCCACGTGAGTTTCTTCAGATTTAACTCTCTCACTCTACCAATCTCTATGTGCATCCACCCAGCTTTTTGTGTAATATGTATGTATGCATAATATGTGTGTATATTTCATCTCTTCTATGTTGGGTTTTATCTGATTCTAAAAGTCTGATATTAGACTTGGTATCCCACTCCTTTACTACTACAAACTAACTGCTAAAGTTCAGCTCAATGATACATTGAAGCAGGTAAAGCCTATTTGTGTATCTAACTAACATCTTCTCCATTACTTCTCGTTTTTCTTGCCTCGCCTCCAGATTCTGCTGTCCTTTGTGATAAATGTATTCTGATGTGTTTCATGGTAACTACCCAAGTTGTTCTGCAATGTCGTCTCGTGTCTTTTAAGCTCTGTGCCTTCAGGATGTGGGAAAAAGCTGTTCCACAGAACACACACACTCTCTCTTTCTCTCTGCTCTCCATTTAAACTGTGAGTTTGACAGAAGTTACTCTTCCAAGTGACGTTAAAGCAGTCACTTGGAATTCTTGTGATCTCAATTATTCTTTTCTCTCTTGCTTGGTTTCTCCCGGTTTGTTTCAAGTACTCGATGTTTTGAAGGAGACGGGAAATAAATACTTCCTATATTTCTTCTTTCCTCCGTCACTTATTTTACCATAGCTCGCAAATTAGGTTTTTTTGTTGGTGGAAGCATCAAGTAACTCGATCACATCTGTCAGATGGTTTATTTTGCATAAGATATTGGCTCTGAAGACTCTGCATGTTGCATTTATTTCAGGGATTAGCTTTTCCTTCTATTCTCCTCCTTTCATTATATTTAGGCGTGCATATATTGCATGAAGGCTATTAAATAGGCAAGGGGTTCCATTACATTACTACCTGGGTGTGAGGAAGTATAAGCAGGGGTTCTAACACCATGAATGGTGTTGACATTTGATCCTATAGCATTCACTAAATCTTTTTCTGCATTCTCTTAAGTCCCAATACAATCTGGTTGACATTTGTAGCCTATGTTTTAGGCCATCCAAGATTCCCAAGTTTTCTGTTGTAAATGTGAAGCAGCTTTTATATGCAAATTCTCAAGCTTTTAAATGTGAACATGGACATTTGAACAGATCTTACAGCAGATACAATATTTTTTTCCCTCAGAAATAGATTAACAAAATAATCTTGCCTGACAGTTGCTGAAACTATTATTTGATTAGGCTGATGTTGATGGAAATGGAGTCCTGGACTACGGGGAGTTTGTAGCAGTTATAATCCACTTACAAAGGATGGAAAACGACGAGCATTTCCGTAGAGCATTTATGTTCTTTGACAAAGATGGAAGCGGTTATATTGAGCTTGATGAGCTACGAGAAGCTCTAGCAGATGAATCAGGTGCATACGATACTGATGTACTGAATGAGATCATGCGCGAAGTTGATACAGACAAGGTTAGACTCATCTTCTTTTCTCCATGTAGTGACCCTGCCTCTTTCCCTTGCTCTTTCAATATGTTTTAAAAAACAAGCTAAAAGACTTCTTAACATTAAAAAAGTTCGTTCGATCTTGTCAAATGTTGAACATTTAGACACAGAAAATTCGCCAAAAAAGGTGGAATTGCTTTAGGAATGTAGCATGAAAAGTAAAATGCTGCGCTCCTGAATTTATCAACGCTTATTTCCCCTTCCACTGTCTCCTGACTCTGATGTACCACGCCAGTTTTACATTGTTGTTGCATTTTGTACTTTTTCTCAGGATGGGCAAATCAGTTATGAGGAGTTCGTAGCAATGATGAAGACAGGAACTGATTGGAGAAAGGCATCTCGGCAATACTCAAGAGAAAGATTCAAGAGCTTAAGTGTTAATCTAATGAAGGATGGGTCTCTCCAGCTTCAGGATGTGCTCAGTGGCCAAACAATCGCTGTTTAAGTTAAAAGGCTTCATTTTACTATTCTAATGATTTCCGTTGGTTGTTTTAATGGGTTTCACAGCAGATCAAAGCTAATCCGATCATCGATGTTCCAATTCTTGAAAATATTGATATTCAGAAGATCAGATCTTTGTGAAGTGAGCTTTGAGAATGCGATTGGGAGTAGTATGTAGGTATTATTGGGATGTACTACTGGGATTTTTTTTGGCTATAGGGGAAAACGAAGAAGTGTTTTGAACTTCGGCGGATGACATGAAGATTAATGCTTTGTTTTAAGGCTTTTGTATGTTTTCTTTTAGAAGTTCTACATATTTGTATAACTCTTGTATATGTGTTGCAAACTCACAAATGTTTCATGTAAAGCCTTGTATTTATGATTTCCTGAGACTGCATGTGAACTCTTCACTGCAGATGTCCTTCCTCGGAATGAATGAAAATTTCCTTTATTTTCCTCAATCTTCTTGGTTATGAATTTATGCGTTTTCGATTATTCCAATTAGAGAACTAAATCATATTCTTTCTATCCCTTGCAGGTTGATTAAATTCAACATCTACTTGTTTCTAGAGCAGTAAAATTTTTACTTGACTAATATGGAGTAACTAGTCTTACTTGTTTGAGACTCATCGTTTGACATTTGGGCTGTTGTGTCGGCAGACACTTATGTGAGATTTTGGGGGTTTGTGCAATTTAGTTTCTTTCTCATGGGATTTGATTGGAATATTTACACAAATAGCCGGTTAAATTTACTGTTTGTTTTTCCTAGCCAATTTACATAGACACGGTTATACATATACCATATGTTTACCTCGAAAATACGAGTAACAATTAAATTTGATTTATGGTTTTAAAGATACGTGATTTAATTCAATACTAATTAATAACCAAGAAACCTGAAGTATAAATGAAAGGAACAAGTAAAATCAAACCAGAATGTAAACCAGTCTCGACCTCGAGCCAAAGTGACCTCGAGATGGATCAAGAACAATAAAGCAAGAATAATAAAGCTAAAGGACATTTCTGATGAACAATGAGTGAGAAAAGTAAGTGAGTATATTCTTTGCCAACGATTGAATGTCTTTACAAATGATTGGGGTCCCCTTTACATAATAGGGGAACCCTAAATAAGGTACATTTCCATTTATAGTAAAGAATTTTATTGGGACAACTGTCTAACCGCCTAGTACGGATTCGTACAAATCTATTCCGGGATTTACGCCACGATCTTGGGGACGTGGCAGGAATCTTGCTCATTCTGTTACAAATCCATAACGGCATTATCTCGAGGCCAGTCATATTAGGCTTCGACGTTCTTCGAACACTTGGTTCTTCGAGCCTTGTACTGTGTCATCGAGCTCGAACTCGGTCCATCTTGAACTTGGACTTAGGGCGACCCCTCGAGCCCGGGAAATTGGTCATACCCGATTTTGACCGTATACAGATAGTCCCCGCGTTTCTTAGAGTAAGATGATAAGAAACGATTTGAACCTCGATTTTTCGGAGTCTCTAACGATGACGTCATTCCCGTGACATAGGCGCTCGGAGTGACCGAAACGTCACGTCGGTTCAATTCCCCAAAATATTAAATGCAAGCCCGTAATGGTCGGCCACTAACGCCGCCGAACCGTTGCCGCTCATCTATAAGTACGAGGCTCCTTCCTTGAATTTAGAACTTTACTTCTTCATTACATGCACTCTGATCCCCTTTCCTCTTCATCTCTTTTTCTCATCATCTGCTTCCGCCCTTTAAGTGCCGAAAAATGCCAAGTTCTCAGAAAACACCACATTTCACTACCGTCTGCATCTCTTAACTTGAAATCATGGCAAAAACCTCTAAAACGCTTCCCCAAAAATAAAAAGCTTCTTCCTTTTCCTCTCGTCCGGCCGGTGACAAAGCGCCGGCCCTTCACGAGATCTTTCCCATCGCCTACGTCATAAAGAAAGACTTCGACGTATAAAACCCCCCTGCAGTTCCTGGTCGATATGAACATGCCTCGAGGTATATCTGTTCGATAAAGGAGAAACACCTCGAGGCCGTGAAAAAGGATTGTGGCTGGGGGGATAAGGTCGTGGTACAAATCTCGACCCCCGAAGAGAATGTCACCACCCACGTGGAGGGGTTTCTGAGTGTTTACACTTACTCCTTCACACTGGGGCCTCTTGATCCGGTCGTGATTGATTTCTACAAAAGATATCAAGTCACCCTTGGCCAGATTCACCCTCCTTTTGGAGCATAGTAATCATGCTCCGTTATTTCTCTATCAAAGCTAGGGGACTGGAGTTTACCCTCAATCACCTTATCCGATTATATCAGCCTCAACTTTTCCGAGGTCTGATCAAGCTTCAACGCCGATCGAACAAAGCCTTCTTTGCTAGCAATGACGAGGCCAAAGACCAAGGCTGGATGAGCCGGTTCATCCGAGTGAGGACCTTGGACATCATCCCCAAGGAAAAAATGTCGTTCCCGGAGAAATGGAATCATGAGCGTAAGTGAAGTCTTTCCCTTAGTGTTTTCTTATATCCTGTTCCTTCGTTGCGTGATGCTTATATCCTTTTTGCAGCCGAAGCGTGGACGGCCCACGCGATCCCTGACCTTGAAAACTGGGTCCGAAAGTTAGCCGCAACCTCCTCGTATGACGAGTGCAAGTGGCGTGACTTATCGAAGGGAAAATGGGAAGCAAAAAATCATGGTGAGTGTTTCTTTGTAAGCCTTTTGACGCTTTCCCCCTTTACTGTAGCCATTGGTTTCCTCATGCTCGGTTCTTGATTTATGCAGGCCTCGGAGATTTTTCTGAGATGAGGCCAGCCCCTCCTGGAGAAGAGACCAAGTCCACGGTTCCTAAATCGGGAAAGGATAACAAGAGGAAAAGGGTTTCGAAGCCCGAAGATCCTCAAGACAAGAAAGCCCTTGCTCGAAGGCTAACGAAGAAACTCATTCACGTGGAAGTAGATTCGGTCCACCAATTCCTGGATGATGAAGAAGATGAGGGTGAAGAATTGGCTTTATTGATCCGAACAAGGAAACCGGTCGAGGCCGCCAAGCCCTCTGACTGGAGACCTTACCTCGTGGTGAGGAAATTCCGAAGAAAGATTCAGGGGAAGCCCCCGAGTCCCCTGAAGTCGAGGTTATTCCTCCGCCTTCCATAAGTACACCGAGGGAGCAAGAGCTAAAAATATCGACACCAATCAGAGCGCCCCGAGTGGAGAGCTCGGGGCCGTGATAATAGGTCACTCCCCTTCTCTACCATCTTACCCCGAGGAGGCGATAAAGGACGCTCGAGCTTTGCGAACGCCCGACCCGAGCAAGGTCCTTGAGGAAGATCCCTTTCAAGACTGCTTCAACGGGGTCGAGGATGCTGCCGAACTTAATGACGCGTCTACCTTCTTTGAAGAGGCTCACCGTCTCTTCTCTCGGGTAAGCACTTACTTTTAACGTTGTAAAATTTCTGGTTTTCTTCTCTTGTCCTGATTGATACCCCTTTGTTTTTTGTGCAGGCCATCATCAAGTTCAGGGCCGAGGCTAGCCAATGTGAGGCCGAGCTTAGGAAATCTTCAGATGAGGAGAAGGCCCTGAGGCTCCTTTGTAGCCAAAAGGAGGAGAAGCTCAAGGACCTCCGGGCTGATTTGGCCAAAGCTCGAAAAAACGAGGTCGAGCTAGATAAGAAGGTAACCGTGATTTTAAAAGAGTATGGACTCCTTGGCCTTACTTCGAGGGCTAACACTTCAATGTCTCAGCTGCAGCAGAAGTTGGAGATGATCGGGCAACTTCGGGGCGAGGTCGATCAGGTTAAGACTGATTGCCACCGATGGAAGGAGAACATGGATCAGCTTGCTGCTGATAAAGAGGCTGCTCTATCCCAACTGGCCTCGACTGAGACTCAGCTCCGAGGTATTAAAGTGAAAAACCTGGCCCAGGCCAAGAAAATCGAGGAGCTCGAGACAAAACTTGCTGAAGCCGAGGCTGAGGTTGCTGAAGCCAAGGTTAAAATAGAGAAGACGAAGGCCACGACTGATAAGACCATCGCCGTATACCTAAGGGATGCCGAGGCTGTTCAGGTGGAGCTAAGGGAGGCCTCCGACCGGGAGAAGCGGGTCAGCGATTTGGCCAAGTGTCAAGCCTGGAGGGAGACCCTCGAAGAAATTCACGCTCGAGGTTTCGACCCCACCAATGAGATAGCCCAAGAAAAATCACTTGAGGCCGATGCCAAGTTCCTCGTTTCCTCTGATGACGAAGATTCTGTTACTGGCTCTGAGGGCGAGGGAGACGAGGAAGGAGTCCCTGAGGAGGAGGTTCCCGAAGATGCGGCTCCCGAGGATCTGGCCTCCAAAATAGATTAGGTCCTTAGGCTTTCGTTTTTGTTTCTCTATTTTTGTGTAAGGCCCCTCGTGGCTACTGTAAATTTTTTTTGCTTCTTCTTCGATTTGTATTAAATTCTGCTTTGTCTTTATTTTGTGGAAGATTTTAATAACTTCAATGATCAGGCGAACGTAGGATCGGATTTGAATAGTATAAACCCTTAGGTTTTTTAATAATTAATGGGCGATCTTCGAACGTATAACAAAATACCTCTTAAGGTTTTCGTTAATGCCCTGGTTAATTTGACGCGAGCTCGGGACTCTTGAGTCTGAGTTGAGTGAGAGTGAGGTCTCTAACTCTATATGTTTTGGCCCTTAGGACTTTTTACATCGGCCCTTAGGCTCTTTTAGGTCAGCCCTTAGGCTCTTTTAGGTCGGCCCTTTGGCTTTTTTAGGTCGGGCCAATTTTGCCTTTAAAATGGCTATAATTTTCCCTCTTTTTGGCTAAAAGACTTAGTAAAAATTTTTCTATGCCTTAGCATGTGTTTTTTGTACCCGTTGGGTTTTTCGAAGGTTCGACCGATCGGAACCTTATTTGTAATTCGTTTGTGTAACGATAATCGAATACCTCTTGAGGCTTTTTCGAAGGCTGATGTTATCGAAGCCTTTAAATTATTCGAGGGCTGATTTTATCGAATCCCTTTATCATTTGCTTTTGCCGAGAGTAGCCTGATTTAACCGGTTTTTCAAAGTGTTTGAACGCCTTTAATTTATGGCGGAAGTCGGACATCTCCGAGCCGCATTATTTTGGCCGTAGCCTTTTATATGACCGTAGTCTTTAATATGGCCAAAGCTTTTAATGTGGCCGTAGCCTTCGGGTATGTCTCTTGGACTTGTTTCCCGATAACCTTCTGATAGTCCCCGAGTATGATGGCCTTGGCCTTTATATCGAGGGGATGCCTCTTCGAGGTCTTATGAATTCGAGTTTTCAATGACTCGGTCGTGTTTCTTGTCGATGACATTTCCCGAGTATTCAGGGTGTATTTGCGTTTGGCCCTTCAGCCATTTTCCATAGAATTATAAGTATGAAGCTCATATAAAAGTAGACTTTTTTGACAGACAAAGTTTTTTGATATAGAAAGAATGCTTCTTTGAATAATTGGTACATGCGTACATGTTTTGCCGTCGGGGCTCGACTATTCTACATGGACACGGTTCATCCGACCGTTTGGTCCATTACAAAGTTTTCCTATCGAGGTCCTCTTTGGCGTGAAGTGTTTTCCTTGAAAATATGATCTCCGAGGGTGATGCCCCCAGTATTCGGGGTTGATTGAAAAGAAGCCTTGGATACTGTTGAGTTCTCCTTGGGTAGCACATAGTTGTTTCCTCGTTAAAAACCTCGCCGGTAAAACCCATTTGGGACAAAATCCGATCTAAGGGAAAAAGAGTGCAACGCGTGCTTTAAAACCTAAGGCCTTCGTGTAAAAAGGTGCCTTTGGTATCTTCGATCGAACACCTGCGATGGGTTAGTTTCAAATTCAAATGGACAAAAGGAGAAAGTCATACCTTAGCAATAATATCGTTTGAGCACTGACACATTCCAATTGTTCGGCAATTGCTCACCTTCCATCGTGCTAAGTTTGTAAGATCCTTTACCGACAACTCCGATGACTCGGTACGATCCTTCCCAATTTGGGCCTTGTTTCCCTTCATTTGGATCTCGAATATTGAGGGTAACTTTCCGTAGAACTAAGTCCCCAATTCCAAAGTGTCGAAGGTTGGTCCTTCTATTATAGTATCTCTCGATTCTTTGCTTCTGCGCGGCCATCCGAACAAGTGCTGCCTCTTGTTTTTCATCTAATAGCTCGAGGCTAGTATTCATAGCCTCGTGATTTAACTCCTCCGATGCATGTCGAAACCTGGCGTTGGGTTCACCGACCCCGACAGGGATTAAGGCCTCGGAGCCATATACTAAAGAGAATGGGGTGGCCCCTGTGCTGGACTTCGATGTCGTTCGATATGCCCAAAGGACCTCGGGTAGAACTTCTCTCCATTTTCCTTATGCATCGTCCAACCTTTTCTTTAGGTTTTGGATGATAGTTTTGTGTGTTGACTCGGCCTGTCCATTTCCGGTTGGGTGGTACGGTATTGATAAGATCCTCTTTATTTTATGTGCTTCGAGGAACTCTGTTACCTTTTTGCCGACGAATTGCTTTCTACTGTCACACACAATCTCGGCAGGCATCCTGAACCGACATATGATGTGGTCCCAAAAGAAGTCAATAACTTCCTTTTCCCTGACCTTCTCGAACGTCTGTGATTCCACGCATTTAGAAAAATAATCAGTCATAAACAAAATGAATTTAGCTTTACCTGGGGCCGTTGGTAGAGGGCCGACTATGTCCATTCCCCATTTCATGAAAGGCCACGGGGATAGGACTGAGTGGAGTTGCTCTCCGGGCTGATGGATCATCGATGCAAACCGTTGGCACTTATCACATTTTTTGACAAAATCCTTAGTATCTTTTTCCATGCTGTCCCGGTAATACCCTGCTCTAATAATTTTGCGAATCAAAGACTCGGCGCCGGAGTGATTCCCACAAGTACCTTCGTGGATTTCTCATAGAACATAATCGGTTTTCCCCGGCCCTAAACATACAGCTAATGGTCCATCGAACGTCCTCCTGTACAATGTTCCATTTTCGTCTAATGTGAACCTAGCAGCCTTGGTTCGTAGGGCCATCGATTATTTGTGGTCCGATGGGAGTTTTCCATTTTTCAAATAATCGATATACTTATTCCTCCAATCCCAAGTCAAACTTGTAGAATTTATCTCGGCATGACCCTCTTCAACCACAGACCTTGATAATTGGATGACAGTCCCCGGGACGATATCATCTTTTTCAACCGATGACCCCAAATTAGCAAGTGCATCGGCCTCACTATTTTGTTCTCGGGGCACATGATCTAGAGTCCACTCCTTGAAGCAGTGCAAAGTTACCTGTAGCTTATCCAAGTACCGTTGCATCCTATCCTCTCGAACTTCAAAACTTTTGTTTACTTGGTTTACCACCAACAGTGAATCGCACTTGGCTTCAATGACTTCTGCCCCAAGCTTTTAGCTAGCTCGAGACCTGCAATCATGGCCTCATACTCGGCCTCATTATTAGTCAACCTAGAAGTTTTGATAGATTGTCTAATGGTACTACCTGTAGGTGGCTTCAAAACAATGCCAAGCCCGGACCTTTCACATTCAAGGCATGTCTGTGAAAAGGGTCCATACCCCCGATGATGTACCTGATCTTAGCAGGAGTTCTTTCTCCACTTCGGGTACGAGGGTCAGCGTAAAATCGGCCACGAAGTCAGTTAGGATTTGAGACTTGATGGCCGTTCGGGGTTGATACTCGATATCATACCCGCCAAGTTCGACGGCCCATTTGGCCAACTGGCCCGATAGTTCGGACTTATGCAAAACATTTCGAAGGGGGTAAGTGGTTAACACACATATAGGATGACACTGAAAATATGGCTTTAGCTTTCTAGATGCGCTTATCAATGCAAGTGATAATTTTTCTAATTGAGGTATCTAGTTTCATCATCTCCTAGAGTTCGGTTACATAATAAACAGGGACTTGCGTACCTTGCTTTTCTCGAACTGGTACCCCACTTATCGCTATCTCGGACACTACCAAATATAAGTAAAGCTTTTCATCTTTCTTCGGGGTGTGAAACAAAGGCGAGCTCGATAAGTATCGCTTCAATTCTTCTAAGGCTTGCTGGCATTCCGGGGTCCATGCGAAATCCTTTTTCTTTTTAAGCAAGGAAAAGAACCTATGACTTCGATCTGATGACCTCGAAATGAACCGTCACAAGGCGGCTATTCGTCCTGTTAGCCTTTGCACGACCTTCACACTATCCACGATCGTGATATCCTCGATAGCCTTGATCTTGTCGGGGTTGATTTCGATACCCCGATTCGATACCATGAAGCCGAGGAACTTACCCGAGCCGACTCTGAAGGCACATTTCTCCGGGTTAAGCTTCATGTTGTACTTCCTCAAGATTTTATCTATTGCAAATGAGTTAAACGGTCTTCTGCGCGCAGAGACTTAACCAACATATCATCAATGTAAACTTCCATCGATTTACCTATTTGTTCCTCGAACATTTTGTTAACTAGGCTTTGGTATGTAGCTCCTGCATTTTTTAGCCCGAAGGGCATTATGTTATAGCAATAAGTTCCAAACTTAGTGATAAACGAGGTTTTTTCCTGGTCCTTCGGGTTCATCTGAATCTGATTGTACCCGGAGTAGGCATCGAGAAAGGTAAGGATCTGATTGGCTAACAGCTCGGGGTATTTTACCTCCCGAATAGACCCTATTTTAAGAATTTTGGTTACCTCATCCTTTGTGAATGCATGCTTCACCTCGGACTGGGGCCTCCGTTTTTCCTTCACTGGTTTGAACCTGGGGTCGATGCTTAGCCGGTGCGTTGTTATTTTCGGCAGGATCCCTGTCATGTCTAAATGGGACCAAACAAATCAATCCATATTATCGATAAGAAATTGAATGAGTTTTTCCATGAGTTCGGGGGTTAACCCCGTTCCCAGGTATACCTTTTCTCGGGCATATACTCGATGAGAATGACCTGTTCTAGTTCCTCGACTGTCGACTTGGTTGCATCGGACTCTTCGGGAA
The DNA here is from genome assembly GCF_001879085.1 of Nicotiana attenuata. Lineage (NCBI taxonomy): Eukaryota > Viridiplantae > Streptophyta > Magnoliopsida > Solanales > Solanaceae > Nicotiana > Nicotiana attenuata. The sequence continues at coordinate 49,779,883 of NC_031991.1, forward strand.
CGACGAAATTTCGAGGAGTAAGGAGATCCTCTTCTTCGTCTTCGATTACCTGTTTCTCCGATTCAGTCGAGGTTGGGGGTGGTGATTGCTATTTAGCCGTCTGCTTATCTTTGGTGCTTGACTTTTCCGAGGTCGAAGGCACTGGTACCGATATCACTTCATCGACTGCAAACATTTTCTTTGCAGCGTGTTGCTCTCTGTAAATCATTTTTACACCATCCTCTGTTGGGAACTTCATCATCTGATGAAAGGATGAATGTACTGCCCTTATGTTGTGGATCCATAGCCTCCCGAGGAGTGCATTATACCTCATGTCGCCTTCGATGACATAGAATTTTGTATCTTGGATGGTCCCGTCTACGTTCACTGGTAGGATTATCTCCCCCTTCGTTGTTTCGCTTGCCATGTTGAAGCCATTTAAGACCCGAGATGCAGGTACAATCTGATCCTGTAGGCCGAGCTGTTCTACGACCATCGATCTGATTATGTTTGCTGAGCTACCTGGATCCGCTAGAATACGTTTAACTTGAATTTTATTTAACAAAATAGAAATTACCAGGGCATCATTGTGCGGCTGAGATATGCCTTCCGCTTCCTCATCATAGAATGATAGGACGTCCTTGGGCATATAGCTCCGAGTCCGTTTTTGTCTGGTGATCGACACCTTGGTGCGTTTGAACACAAGCCCATGTGGAACATCGACACCGCCAACGATCATATGGATTACATGCTGCGGTTCTTCCTGCTCATTTTTTTTGTTTGCATCTCTTTCCATGAAGTGGTTTTTAGCTCGATCACTGAGGAATTCTGAAAGGTGACCCTCGTTGAACAACCGAGCTACCTCCTCCCTTAGCTGCCTGCAGTCTTCGGTTCTATGGCCATGTGTGCCATGATACTTACACATCAAGTTTGGATTCCTTTGAGAAGGATCGGTTTGTATTGGCCTGGGCCACCTGATGTCTATGATTCTTCCAATAGTTGACACGATCCCCGATGTATCTACGCTAAAATTATACTCCGACAATCGAGGTGCTTCCACAAGGTTGGTATGTTTGTCAAACCCATTCTTACTCATGAGTCCCCGAGAGATTTGACCTCGATCATTTCTCCGATCATTTCGAGGAGCGTTACGACCCGAGCTGTTGTTTCTCTGATCGACATACGGCTGATACCGTTCCTTATTTGATGTCGATTCCCTATCTGTATCCCTCGGGGGCTTGGCTGCCAATCTATTAGGATGAACTGAACTCGAGGGGGCTCCCAACTGGTCGTCCTCGACCGTGATCTTCGATTGATAACGATTATGCACGTCTGACCACTTCACAACTGGATACTCGATCAGATTCTACTTTAATTGTCGAGACTCAATCGAACTCCGCCCATTCAAACCCTGCATAAAAGCCTGTACTGCCTAGTCATCCGAGATCGGTGGTAATTCCATTCGCTCCATCTGAAACCGGGACACGAACTTCCTTAACATCTCGTCGTTCCTCTATTTTATCTTAAAAACGTCCAATTTCCTCGTCGCCACCTTTATGGCCCCAACATGTGCTTTCACGAAGGCGTCTGCTAACATAGCAAACGAATTGATAGAGTTCGGGGGCAAGTTGTGGTACCAAATCATGGCTCCTTTTGACAAAGTTTCCCCAAATGTTTTCAACAATACTGACTCGATCTCATTATCATTCAGGTCGTTTCCTTTAATCCTGCAAGTATATGAGGTAATATGCTCATTAGGGTCGGTTGTCTCGTTATATTTGGCTATATCGGGCATGCAAAACTTTTTAGTAATGGGTATCGGAGCCGCGCTCTGAGGGAATGATTTTTGTATGAACGTTTTGGCATCTAAACCTTTCAAGATCGGGGATGCCCCCGGTATTTGATCAACACGGGAGTTATAAGTCTCCAACTTTTTGTCATTGTCCTCAATCTTCTTACCCCGGACTCGATCCTCTTGGTGAGCTCTTCGAGCATCCTTATAATTGTGGGGTCAGCCACCGAACCATTTTCGTTTGACCTCTTTAGCGCCGGTTCAGCACGTCGAGTGTTTTCTGGTTTGGTTATACTCGGAGTTTTATCCTGACTTTGAAGTTGAGCGATGTCAATCTGTTGAGCTTGCCGCATCTCGAATATCACTTGGAGGCTGACTCCCCCATCTCCTATACTCTGTGTTCCTTGGCACCCAGATCGGGCTTCCCTGCGTACACTTCCTCCGGGGTCTGCGCCTAGATCTGCATACAAAGCAATGTGTGAACTAACATCAACTGGTTCCACATTTGGCACTTCCCCAGGGTTTAGCGGTGGTACACCAACCCATACATTATTGTTTTCCCCATGAAATCCAAGACCTTCGTTGTCGTGAACGGGTGCGTTTTGCGAGTTTGACATGTTTAATCCTGAGAACAAAAATTCTTGACAAGAACAAGTGTGAAAATAACGTGTGTTATCAGAATCAATACTGAAATAATCACTATTATCTTTAGCCCCACAGTGGGCGCCAAACTATTTACCTCGAAAATACGAGTAATAATTAAATTTTATTTATGGTTTTAAAGATACGTGATTTAATTCAATACTAATTATTAACCAAGAAACTTGAAGTATAAATGAAAGGAACAAGTAAAATCGAACCAGAATGTAGACCAGTCTCGACGTCGAGCCAAAGTGACCTCGAGATGGATCAAGAACAATAAAGCAAGAATAATGAAAGCTATAGGACAATTCTGATGAACCAATGAGCGAGAAAAGTAAGAGAGTATATTCTTTGCCAATGATTGAATGTCTTTACAAATGATTGGGGTCTCCTTTATATAATAGGGAAACGCTAAATAAGGTACATTTCCATTTACAGTAAAGAATCTTATTGGAACAACTGTCTTACCGCCTAGTACGGATACGTACAAATCTATTCCGGAATTTACGCCACGATCTTGGGGACGTGGCAGGAATCTTGCTCATTCTGTTATAAATCCATAACGGCATTATCTCGAGGCCAGTCATATTAGGCTTCGACGTTCTTCGAACACTTGGTTCTTCGAGCCTTGTACTGTGTCATCGTGCTCGAGCCTGATCCATCAAGCTCAAACTCGGTCCATCTAGAACTTGAACTTAGGGTGACCCCTCGAGCCCAGAAAATTGATCATACCCGATTTTGACCGTATACACCATAGATAGATTATACATATGTTATATATCCGCCGATTATTTTTAGTTTAAGCGTTTAAGTAGGTAGCTATTTGCTTTTAAAACATGAAATCACAGTTACACAAAGGTTCTGAAAAAAATAGTAGTTTAGTTTCTTGGTTATTCTTTTGGATTATGATGTGTAGTGGGAAAAATGACACAGTATAGCCGAAAAATGTATATGTTGTGTATATATTTTATATATATATATATATATATTCTGTATATTATATACAAAAAATATACAAATTTTATATACCTTTTTTGCTACTTCATATAAATAGTTTCAGTTATGGGCTAAAAGTGATCTTTGCCTAGCAGTCTAGTATCTCAAAATTGAGATTGCCATTTTATTAGGCTAGTAAAGAGAAATAAAAAAGGATTGGGCTTTGGGCCGCAAAGTAAAGTGGGTGTGGGTCGGCGTACTAAGACACGACGCTTAATCCAAGCCTTTCTCTCTCTCTTTTTTTTTTTTTTGGGTCAAAGTTACTTATTACATTTACTTATTACATTTATTAAATTATTCTGGTCACAGCCACCTTCTTTCTTGTATAAAAATTACTGAAAACATGTAAAGCTTCAAACGTGGGTGATACTATTGTAGTTGAATTACATGTTGATTTATTTACTATGATGTCTTTAAATTACCTTGCTGAATATGCTTGAAGGCACAGTAGGTTTAGCGTATTAGTATGCATTTTGACAACATTATTACAAATAGCTTGGTATAGAGTCAAAACAACAATAACAACGACTCGATAAAATCCCATAAAGTGGAGTCTGGAGAGGGTAGTGTGTACGTAGACCTTAACCCTACCCCGATGGGGCAGAGATGTTGTTTCCGATAGACCCTCGGCTCAGGAAAATGGAAATAAAACAAGATTAGACAATTCATCAGTAACGTCAGCAGAAACCATAAAAATAGTAATAGAAGCATAAAAACCATAAAATAGATGACATGCCATAACAATAACCAGTAATTAAGGCCCGGGGCTATGATAAACGGAAAGGATAGTGTGGACTCAACATTAACCATTAACCACTAACCGTCTAAGATCAACCCTATCAAACCCGCCTCACCCCCGGTATGAAGTAGAAAAAGCTCGACTACCCCCTAGTCTACAACCCTAATGCTTGACCTCCAGACCTTCCTATCAAGGGCCATGATAAGTGGGGATTTTGACTACTTATTAGCGCCTTTTAGTTTTCGTTTTAGTCTAAAACTTTTTAATTATATTCCCGAAAACTGATGAAATATGCTAAATTGCAGGAGTATTGGGAAATGAGCCACAAAGATGAAATCCGACTCAAAGAGGAGTAATGTGAACTCAAGGAAAAAAAGCAGGCATAAGGGCTCAAGTGCGGACCGCAGAATTCTATCTGCGGCCGCAGAATGTTAAGGAAATTCAGTAGATCCCCAGTGCAAAGTGCGAACCGCACAATTATTGTGCGGCCGCAGAAGTTACTCAACAACCAAAGTTCAGAGAGTTCACTTCAAGCTCAAAAAGAAATGTGGACTGCACAATAATTGTGCGGCTGTAGAAATTAGCTATGCGACCGCACTCAGGAAATATACGGTCCCCAGAAAGGCCCTGTGCGGTCGCACTAGGATTTGTGCGGACCGCAGAACACTTAAGATGCGGTTGCATCCCAGAATTGTGTTGCGCAGACCCAGCTCCTGTCAAGTCTGAAGAAGAAGTGCGGACCGCACATGGAATTGTGCGGCCGTAGAACCTTCGAAAGGGCAATTTTATCCAAAAAATTTTAGCTGTGTATAAACAGACTTCTTTCACGAAATTAGGTCAAGTTTTGAATATCCAAACTCCTGTAGCCATTTTTCTCTACTGCTTTAGGCAATTTTAGCTTACTTTGGTGATTTAACATTGGATTTTGGTCTTTTAATATTTGAATATAAGTTTTATCTTCTCTTCTACCTTGTTTTCTTTATTACCCATTATGAGTAGCTAAATTTTTATCTAGGGTTGTGACCCCCTAGTGTGTAAACCTAATGGGTGTTTAAATTATGGCTTGTTTATGGTTGGGTGTTGATTATTTAGCGTTGTTCTTGCCTTTTATCATAAAATTAATGGTTGCAAACATTAGTTCATGCCTATTTGACTTGGTCTCTACTTGAGAAAGAGAGACTTAGTCTAGGAAAACTTGGCTAACAAGAATTTCGGATGAAATCAAGAGATTGATAGTTCCAATTAAAGGGTTGAACCTAGAGATAGTAAAACCCGACTTGAGCATTTATCAACTATTTTGTTCAATACCCATTTGGACTTGAGAAAACCAAATTGGGCAAAATCACTCTCTTACCGAGAGGTATTTAGTGCTGATAGCTATAATACACCCCGACCAGCAAAACAAGCTTTATAGTGTACAACCCATTAGGCAAATACCTAGGTGAAGGTCATAGAACTAGGCCTTTTACAATATTTGAAAACAACAACAAAAACACAATTTCTTAGTTTCAATTACTTATTTGCAATCTTAGTTTAATTTAGCTATGAAACCAACCAAATTTGTGGAAGTGTAATCAAAGATAGTTCAAACTCATATACCGTAATATATACTCCTAAATCCCAATCTCATAGCTCCTTGTGTAATTCGACCCCGACTCTGTTGGGTATTACAATTGTATCGACCGTTTCATATCCTCGAATAGAGGTGTGACTTGGACGAGATCAGGCCATGTCCTCGGAAATCTGCAGTCGTGCCATGTCCTGCCTAATCACCTCTCCCCAATACTTCTTAGGTCGCCCTCTACCTCTTCTCTACCCGCCAAAGCCAACCGCTCACACCTCCTCACCGGAGCATCAAGGCTTCTCCTCCGCACGTGTCTGAACCATATAAACCTTGCTTCCCGCATCTTGTCATCCACTGGGGCCACGCTCACCTTCTCCCAAATATCCTTATTCCTAATCTTATCTGTCCTAGTGTGGCCGCACATCCACCTCAATGTCCTCATCTCTGCTACCTTCATCTTATGGATATGAGAGTTCTTGACCGACCAACACTCTGCCCCGAACAACATGGCTGGTCTAACCACAGCTCTATAAAACTTACCTTTGAGTATAGGTGGCACTTTTTTGTCACACAAGACTCCAGATGCTAGCCTCCATTTCATCCAGCATGCCCCTATACGGTGAGTGACGTCCTTGTCGATCTCTCTGTTCCCCTGGATAACTAATCCAAGTTACTTGAAACTACCTCGCTTGGGGGTGACCTGTGATCCAAGCCTCACGTCCCTGCCTACTTCCCTTGACTCAGCACTGAACTTACACTCCAGGTAGTCTGTCTTAGTCCTGCTCAACTTGAAACCCTTAGACTCGAGGGCCTGCCTCCGAGCCTCCAACCTGTCGTTAACACCGTCTCGCGTCTCATCAATTAGAACTATGTCATCAGCGAATAACATACACCATGGCACATCCCCTTGAATATGGTTTGTCAGTGCATCCATCACCAATGTAAATAAGAACGGGCTAAGCGCAGAGCCTTGGTGTAACCCCATAACAACTGGGAAATGCACCGAGTCGCCTCCCACAGTCCTAACCTTAGTCTTAGCTCCATCATATATGTCCTTGATCGCTCTGATGTAAGCTACCGGCACACCCTTTGCCTCAAGACATCTCCAGAGCACCTCCCTAGGGACCTTGTCATATGCTTTCTCCAAGTTGATAAACACCATGTGTAGATCCTTCCATTTATCCCTGTATTGTTCCACCAACCTCCTAATAAGGTGTATAGCTTCCGTAGTCGAGCGACCCCACATGAACCCAAACTGATTGTCGGATATAGACACCATCTTCCTCACCCTCACCTCCACCACCCTCTCCCAAACTTTCATGGTATGACTTAGTAACTTGATACCCCTATAATTGTTACAACACTGGATATCACTTTGTTCTTGTACAACGGTACCATTGTACTCCACCTCTACTCATCCGGCATCCTCTTCGTCCTAAAAATTTCATTGAACAGCCCAATCAACCACTCCAAGCCTGCTCTACCCACACACTTCCAAAACTCAACCGGGATTTCGTCTGGCCCGAGCGCTCTACCCCTACTCATCTTACGCAAAGCCCACGCGACCTCCTCCACCTTAATGCTCCCGCAATACCTAAAGTCTAGGAGACTCTCCAAATGCCCCAAATCCCCTAGCACTATATCCCGGTTCCCCTCATCATTTAAAAGACCATGAAAATACGTCTTCCATCTCTGCTTAATCTGGGACTCCCCCATCAATACTCTACCGTCCTCGTCTTTGATGCAACTTACTTGGTCCAGATCCCGAGCCTTCCTCTCCCTTGCCTTAGCCAGCCAAAACAACTTCTTATCCCCGCCTTCCCCCCTCCCCTCCCCCCCCCAATTCCTCGTACAGATGACCAAATGCTGCATTCTTAGCCTCCGTGACCGCCAGCTTTGCCTCCTTCCTCGCTACCTTATACCTTTTTCCATTCGCTATCCTCTCCTCCATGCTTGTTCTCCCTGCCAACTTCATATACGCTACCTTCTTCGCCTCCACTTTTCCTTGAACTACGTCATTCCACCGCCAGTCACCTTGGTGCCTGCCAGAGTAACCCTTCGATATCCCTTGCACCTCTCTTGCCACCTCCCTAACATAGTTCGCCGTTGTTGTCCACATAGTGCTCGCGTCCCCACTACTCCTCCAGGCTCCCATAGCTGATAGCCTCCCCTCCAACTCTTGAACTTTATCTTTAGTTAAGTCTCCCCATCTAATCCTCGGTCGACCACGAGCATGCCTCCTCTTCCTCCTTATCACAATACCGACGTCCATTACTTAGAGCCTATGTTGAGCTGCGAGGGTTTCGCCCGGGATAACCTTGCAATCCTTGCACAACCCTCTATCACACCTTTTGAGGAGGAGGTAATCAATCTGAGTCTTCACCATCGAACTTTGGGAAGTTACTAGATGCTCCTACCTCTTCGGAAAAGTCAAGTTTGCAATCACCAGCTCGAAAGCCTTAGCAAAATCTAACACCGAGGTACCTCCTCCGTTCCTATCCCCATGGCCGAAGCCACCATGCACCTCGCCATAGCCATCAACAGCTGACCCAATATGGCCATTGAAATACCCTCCTATAAATAACCTCTCAGCAGGTGGAATGCTACGCACAATCTCATCCAAACCCTCCAGAAGCGCCTTTTAACCTCTTAATCCAAGCCCTCTTGCGACGCGTAATCGCTAACGACATTGAAGGTGCAGTCACCAATCACTAACTTAATAAACATTAGTCTATCGTTCAGTCACCTAACCTCAACCAAAAACTCTCTAAGATCCCTATCCACCAAGATACCCACTCCATTCTTACCCTTCACAACCTCAGAGTACCACAGCTTATACCCGTCCGCATTCCTCGCCTACGACCCTACCCGCCCAGTCATCTGGACACAAGCTATATTGACCTTCCTCTTCTAGAGAATCTTCGCCAACTCAATAGGCTTACCCGTCAGCGTGCCTATGTTCCATGATGCGATCCTCAACCTACAAGCTCCCTTTTTCTTCTTACCCTCCCTGCCTCCCGTCCCACCCTCTGACCCCCTCCCCACCCCCTTTCCCACCACCGGAGGACAAGACCTTACTCTACCATCCCAGACCACAGCCACTATACCTACGATATACTACAAAAAATCACTAACACAGAATAGGACCCAACTACAAGATAACAAGTAACATCTACAAGTACGCAAATAATATGCTTAAACTAATACTAACTAAATTTCCACAATTTAACTATCACAAAGATAGAGACAGGAAAGAGGGAGGTACAAACTCTCTGTATAGGGTCAAATTTGACCCTCAGTATCTCTACACCAGTGGGTACGCCCAATGAGTGTACGCCGACCAACGTAGCGGGTACGACTCGGCCGTGAGGACAAAAGCGACATCGTTTAGAACTCAGCGTCCACGATAGGGAGACGTTACCTATTTTTGTAACTTTTTGATTCTTTCGAGGAAGGTCTCCTATTATATAAAGGAGACCTCCACCTTGTAAAAGGGGGATCTGATCTAATACAACTCTCTCGTTTTTCTGGCTTTTTCTCTCTATATCTCTACCTCTAACGAAAATATCTTATTGGTAAACATTATCACTTTGCAATATCAGATCTACAACAATATTATCATCTTTGCATCTCTAGGCTTATTATATTTGATTAGGATTTACCCCTTTTCTATTTTTGATTGTTTTATCGCTTACAAAGTATATCGTTAACTTTTGAGCCAAACAACTTGGCGCCGTCTGTGGGGATTTTGAGAATCAAAATTATAGTATCCACCTAGAGATCAACCAACTACCACTCTCTACACTACACAAAAATAGAAAAATGGCAGAAAATAGCACAAGATCGAAAGCCATGTTGGGTGTCACTACCAATCTCCTGGGCCCTCTCAACGAGGCCAGTGACGGTGGCATCCTGAATGCAACCCCTAGCATCACACCAGGTGCAGAGATCTCACCTTCTCCATCCGAAGACCTGACGATCTTGCACGAAAAAGGAGCTTCCACATCTGCGGCTACGGAAGCACCCTCAGCGGTCAAAGAGCTACTGGAAAGATGGCTAACAAGCACTCTAAGTGGCTTGGTTGAGAGGTCACCGCAAAATAACATCGTATGTACACCAACGGTAGGTACCACTGCTGCCGTGGGTGAACCGGAAGCTACACTAGTAAATAACAGACCCATCGAGACACAGACCAACGATGGCACGCTAACAGCCATCCTAAAGAAGATGGAAGAAATAGAAAATGAAAACAAGGCGCTCCGTGGTCAGATGAAGGAACATCAGGGGAGGGTCGACAAGATCCTCGGTGCTCCCAAGTTGCTACCAAAACGCGATGTGGGAAGGTTCGTTGAACAACCATACACCGAAGAAGCTGCTCCTCACTCCACCCCAAAAACCTTCAAGATGCCACCCTACTTAAGGGTATATGACGGAACCACAGATCCCGAGGATCATCTGATCCACTACGTCACCGCTGTGAAGGGCAACGACCTATCGAAAGAACAGGTACCGTCGGTACTGCTGAAGAAGTTTGGCGAGACGTTGACAGGAGGGGCCTTAACATGGTACTCTCAGCTACCGGCTAAGGCAATATCAACGTTCGAGGAAATGGCGGATAAATTCGTCACAGCCCATGCAGGCACGAAGAAAGCGGAGGCCAGGGTCAACGACATCTTCGCCATCAGGCAAAATGCAGGAGAAGGACTCAGGGACTTCCTGGCAAGGTTTAACAGGGTAAGGATGAGTCTACCAAACGTATCGGAAGGTATGGCAGTCGCCGCTTTCCAGAACGGGCTAAGCAGAGATGGTTCGAGGGCAACCAAGAAGCTGCTGAGCCGCCTCATGAAATATCCCCCTACCACATGGGAGGAAATCCACAACGCCTATTGCGCTGAGGTACGAGCGGACGAGGATGATCTTAATGGGCCGACCCAACGGCTAACAGCGATACACTCAGAAACGAGAAGAGATCGACGGAACAAAGGACGACGAGAACAACTCCCCC
>NC_031991.1:49793031-49861357 GCF_001879085.1 Nicotiana attenuata
GTTCTCGAGGTCCCCACGGGCGAAACAATTTGCCAGTCCATACGATGCCCCGAGATGACTAACAACGAAGCCGAGTACGAGGCTGTTATTGCAGGTTTGAAACTAGCCATCAAGTATGGAGCTCGACAACTCGTTCTCCATTGCGACTCTCAACTCGTGGTGAACCAGGTCACCGGGACTTACCAAATCAAGGAGCAGAGGTTACAAAAATACCAGTCAGAAATCCACAGGTTAATGACCGAGTTCGAAGAGTGCCGCTTCGAACAAGTTCCGAGAGCACAGAACGTTGAAGCAGACGGCCTAGCAAAATTGGCCACAGCCACTAAAAACTTCAACAAAGAAAGCGTAGTCACCCTCCTCCATTCAGCCATTGATCACACTGAGGTACTCTCTTTAAATTTGACTTGGGACTGGCGCAACCAATTTGTATCCTATCTGCAGGATGGAACACTCCCACTCGACAAAAAAGAAGCCAAGAAGCTCCGCGTACAGGCCGCCCGATATTGCCTGATAAACCACGAGCTCTACAAAAGGACGTTTGGCGGACCCCTGGCCAAGTGTCTAGGGCCGCAAGAAATGCGGCCAGTGCTCGAAGAGGTACATGAAGGTCATTGCGGTGAACATACGGGAAACCGCGACCTCGTGCGCTGCATAATACGAGCCGGCTATTATTGGCCCACTATGAAGAAAGACGCAGCGGAATATGTTCGCCGATGCGAACAATGCCAAAAGTATGCCCCCATGATACACCAACCAGGAAAACCACTTCACTCGGTCACTTCCCCATGGCCCTTCATCAAATGGGGAATGGACATAGTTGGTCCCCTACCAGCGGGACGAGGAAAGGTACGATTTCTATTAGTTTTAACTGACTATTTTTCCAAGTGGGTGGAAGCAGGAGCGTACGCCCAAATACGCGAACAAGAAGTGATCGCCTTCATATGGAAAAATATTATATGCCGCTTCGGCATCCCCAAAGAAATCAGTTGTGACAACGGACGACAGTTCATCGGTCAAAAAACGACCGAATTCTTCGAGAAATGGCGCATCAAGAGGATACTTTCCACGCCATATCACCCTGCCGCCAACGGCCAAGCAGAATCCTCCAACAAAACAATATTAAACATACTAAAGAAGAAACTTGAGGACGCCAAAGGGCTATGGCCCGAGCTGCTACCCGAAGTGTTATGGGCACACAGGACCACACCCAAGTCCAGCACGGGGGAAACACCGTACTTGCTGGTCTACGAAACCGACGCGGTCATACCCGTCGAGGTTGGCAAACCAAGCCTAATATTTTCACACACCAGTGGAACCGAAAGCGACACAAACAGGCTCCAAGACCTCGACGAAGCTGAGGATAGGAGAGAAATGGCCCATATCAGAATGGTGGCCCAAAAGCAACAAGTCGAAAGATACTACAACAAGAGGGCCAAAATAAGACCACTCAAGGTGGGAGACTATGTCCTTAAAGCCAAGACATTGGCATCCAAAGACCCAAGTGAAGGGAAACTGGGCACCAACTGGAAGGACACTACAAAATCACAGCAGTAGCCGGCAAAGGCGCATTCCAGTTGGAAACAATGGAAGGGAAAACACTCCAAAACAACTGGAACGTTACTCACCTCAAGTATTTCCACTTCTGAAAGGCGTCTCCCGAGTCGTACTCTTTTTCCCTTACCCGAGTTTTGTCCCAATTGGGTTTTCTCGGGGAGGTTTTTAACGAGGCGGCAGAGGGGACACTTGGAGATACTTGCGGAACAAGTTTATCATATCAACCTCTCCTTACGACCTCCAGGCCGACATGATAAAGGGACTGGACTAGCGTGATCTCCAATGTATGAAAGGCTACGGCCATCTCCAACGTATGAAAAGGCTACGGCCATCTCCAACGTATGAAAAGGCTACGGTCATCTCCAATGTATGAAAGGCTACGGCCATCTCCAACGTATGAGAGGCTACGGCCATCTCCAACGTATGAAAAGGCTATGGCCATCTCCAACGTATGAAAGGCTACGGCCATCTCCAACGTATGAAAAGCTACGGCCATCTCCTACGTATGAAAAGGCTACGGCCATCTCCAATGTATGAAAGGCTACGGCCATCTCCAATATATGAAACGTATGAAAGGCTACGGCCATCTCCAATGTATGAAAGGCTACGACCATCTCCAGCGTATGAAAAGGCTACGGCCATCTCCAACGTATGAAAAGGATACGGCCATCTCCAATGTATGAAAGGCTACGACCATCTCCAATGTATGAAAGGCTACGGCCATCTCCAATGTATGAAAGGCTACGGCCATCTCCAATGTATGAAAGGCTACGGCCATCGCCGCCAACGGTCGACCTAGATTCGACTACGGTGAGTAAACGACTCGACGACAGTCGAAGTCGCCTGCATGGCTAAGGCCATCGCCGCCAACGGTCGACCTAGATTCGACCACGGTGAGTAAACAATTCGATGATAGTCGAAGTCGCCCACATGGCTAAGGCCATCAGTTATATTATGGCTAAAGCTATCGCCGCCAACGGTCGACCTAGATTTGACTACAGTGAGTAAACGACTCGACGATAGTCAAAGTCGCCTACATGGCTAAGGCCATCGGTTATATTATGGCTAAGGCCATCGCTGCCAACAGTCGACCTAGATTCGACTACGGTGAGTAAACGACTCGACGACAGTCGAAGTCACCTACACGACTAAGGCCATCAACTGTATAATGTCTAAGGCCATCGACGCCGATAAGTCGACCCAGATCGACTATGACAACAAGTAACTCGACGATAGTCGAAGTTGCGCACACGGCTAAAACCATCGACAAAACTAAGGCTGAAAATAAAGGGTACAGAAAGAAAATAACAGCAAAAGTATAACTTCCATTATCATCAAAAAATGCATATAAAAAAGGACCCGTTTACATCTCCAAATACAGCAAAACAAAATGAATACGAGTCCTAAGGGGCTTCGACATCCTGATCACCACCTCCCGACGGATCGCCATCTCGTCCACCGCCGTCCTCTGCCTGATAGGCCGTAGAAATCCAAGAGCCGGATTCTAGACGGTTGACATCTTCGGAGTTATAGCCCGCCCGGTCTGGGGAATCAGAACTATACCCACAGGTTTCACGAGCGACACAGACTATGCGCCGTTGCTCTTGAACCTCTGCCTCGGTGGCTCGACCCGCAGCTAAGAACTCCTCGAAGATGACCAATCTGGCCTCGGCGTATACCCACATATCATGCGCCTCACGACGCGCATCCTCATCAGGCCTTGACGCAGCAGTCCGCTTGAGGACTTCAATCTCAGCCGCCTTGGCATCGAGTTCGGAGGTCATGGCGGCGACCTTGATCCGCAAATCAGCGGCTTCCGCTGCTACCCCACGGCCAACCTCCAACTCTTCTTCTTTAGACTGGAGAAGAGTCTCCAGCTCAATATTCCGGGCTAGGGCGGCCATCAGCTGCTCATCGATCTGCTCTAACTCGGCCACCCTCCGTTTCAGCTGGGCCTCCGACTGCTCCAGACCCTCACGGAAAACCCGAAATTCCGGGTCCTGCTTGAGTAGGTCCGCCAGCGCTTGATGCTTGACTCGGCACCGCCGATATTTCTTTACCACCTTGTTAAAGGTGGCTGCCTTCCTTTGCGCTCGCCGCCCCCTCTCTATCTCCAAAATGAGAGTCTAAAAAAGAGGAAAAGGATGAAAGGCAAGTCAGCATGCATCAAAATTTATTTTATGATGCATGAAGAGAATCGAAAAATACTACCTGTAAGGCCACACTGGCAACCCTCCGGGATAGTTCCCCGTCGCTAACCCCTTGTAACGTTTCACGCTCAGCGGCCGCACATAGCAGGGTCATATCCGCTGCGGCCTGCTCGCTGTGTTGCAACAGGTTATACCCCCCCGGGATCAGAATTCGACGGTTGGATCTACCTACCGTCATCCCTACACGGGCCGGACCCCGCGTTGACGCTTCTGCATCTGCCTGGGCGACCTCAGGGCCCGCCCTCTCGGCATCATCGTCCGCCTCCCCAACGGCAGCCGACGAGCCGCTCTCCGGAATGCGTGTTGGCCTGGCGTCGAGAACGGCCCCCCTATGAGGAGCCGACCTCCCGGAACGGATGGCATCCGCTATAAAAACTGGCCTTGACTCTCGACGGGGCTCGCTCGCCCCCTCATCTGCCGTGGCTATCCCCTTGCCGGTTATCAGCCGACGTCTTTTTCTTTCCGGCGTCTCCTCGCTCTTAGAAGTCTCCTCCACAGCCCGAGGGGATGGTGTCGAAGGAGTCGCTCCCCTCGCGGACACCGCCACAGGCAGCGGTTGAGGAACCTCCGTTGCGTCATCACTAGGCGAACCGCAGGGTATGTATCCATCTTCAGAATCGGTCCCCGCCCCAGGTAAGATGAGGACGCTCTTTTTCTTCTTCTTAGGGGCGCTCCGACCTGCCAACGCGAATAAGTCAGGTAACAAATATGTAGGGAATCCCCAAAACCATAGCCAAAGAATTACCTGACGGGCCGTACTGTCGAAGAAATGCAGCCCAGGTACGGCACTCCTCCGCATAGGGTATTATTCCTTCCACCAACGCTTTTATGTCATCAACGAGCTGGGGTGGAGAGGCCCTCGCTGCAAATAAAAAAGAGAGAGAAAAACAAAGGTCACAATGGCCGTATGGTCGAAAGCGCAAGCAGCACTGAAATCTACAAGTAGAAATACTTACGCTCTGGATTCCATCTCTCCGGGAACCCCTCGGGATTCGACACCAGGTGCTCCGTCCTAATGTAGAAATATTTACGCCAAAAGCGGCGGTTAGGCTTATCATCGGCTTTAACGACCAAGCCCTTTGCGCCACGACCTTTCAACTGCAGCATGGTACCCCTCAGGTAACCAGCGCTGAACAACTGTAAGAGGTGGTGGACCGAAACGCTGCACCCAGCCTGGCCGCATAAGTGGTCAGGATACGGCACACCTTCAAAGTATAAGGAGTGAGCTGGGCCGGACACACATTGTAAAAATGGCAAAGCTCCTCCACCAGAGGGTAGACTGGAAGGTCGTAACTGATCAAGAACGGGTACTCATAGAAGGTGCAATATCCAGGCCGGTGCACATTGGCATAATCCTTCCCAGCCGGAACCATTTCCACGTGGTCCGGAATATGGTGCGTCTCTCGCAGATCATCTAAATGGGATTGTAGTAAAACGCTGTGCTCCCAGGGAAGATCAGGGCTTTTAGTTGAAAAATCCCTGCGAACGCGCGTCTCCTTCGGAAGGACATTGTCTACGCTGAGAGGAACAAGGGCCTTCTCCGCCTTTTCCCCTTCACCACCGGAAGATGGCGGAACCCTAGACGGGGCATTATCTTTGGCCTTTTTATTATTCTGTCCGCGTTTTGTCATGATTATGCTACTTGAGAAACGAAGCACTGACGATAGGAAGTGTGGTTTCAACAGAAGTGGGAGAGTCCCTCACGAAATAACGGTTACAAGAAAGGAAGGCAAAGGATTGTATAAGAAAATACTTTTCAGCGGCTTGAAAGTGGAATCAGATCAAACCTCTCACATACTTATAAGGATAAGTTGCACAGGAATCGAAGAGTCATGATTCAAAATGTGCGCCGGAAACTAAAACGTCACTTCATCCTCTGAACCGCCTCGGGGGCAAATATAATGATGATACATACAGGCGATGACATCATTCCAAAAAGGAAGCCACGCGTCAGCGGCTCAACAACGTCATATGTTTCCCTTCATTCATATTGCCGCCCCTGGTCGAGGTCAAATTCTCCTAAGCCGAGGTTCGTATTTCCGCCCGTCGAAGACGCCCACCGAACGCGTCTCCAACGAGCGGAGGGACTAACTGTATAGGGTCAAATTTGACCCTCAGTATCTCTACACCAGTGGGTACGCCCAATGAGTGTACGCCGACCAACGTAGCGGGTACGACTCGGCCGTGAGGACAAAAGCGACATCGTTTAGAACTCAGCGTCCACGATAGGGAGACGTTACCTATTTTTGTAACTTTTTGATTCTTTCGAGGAAGGTCTCCTATTATATAAAGGAGACCTCCACCTTGTAAAAGGGGGATCTGATCTAATACAACTCTCTCGTTTTTCTGGCTTTCTCTCTCTATATCTCTACCTCTAACGAAAATATCTTATTGGTAAACATTATCACTTTGCAATGTCAGATCTACAACAATATTATCATCTTTGCATCTCTAGGCTTATTATATTTGATTACGATTTACCCCTTTTCTATTTTTGATTGTTTTATCGCTTACAAAGTATATCGTTAACTTTTGAGCCAAACACTCTCGATGGAAAGAACATGGAGATATGACTTGGTGCACACACGAGGTCACGGAATCTGCCGTGCGTTCTTCCAACTCTTACCAACCTTTGCACACATCAGCTGGTGATGCTCCGCTCTACTTGCACGTAGGCTTCGCGCTCGCCTCGACAACCGCAACTAGTTCCCTGAAAAATTACACACAACCACCACGAAACCAATAGGCGGGGGTATCAACCTGTCGCGGGGGTCGACCTGGATAGACACGAAAAGGGAGGGATAACAAGGAGGTCGCCGGCGGGGCTACTAGGGTTTCGGGATTGAAATTTGGGCACAAGAAGCGTTGGGAAAACGAGCAGCAGGGAAAGAGAGTCGGGCTTAAGGGTATAAGAGAGAAGAAGGAGGAGAGGAGAAGAAATACAGAGGAGATGCGATTGGGGTCGCCGGCCATAAATTTTCGGTGGTAACTGACGCGGGGCAGACGCGTCGCAGAGAAAGAGGGAAGAGAGAAAAGGGATGGGGAAGAGAGAGGAGAGAGGGAGGAGAGAGGAGGGAGGAGGGAGATAGGATGGCTTACCTGTGGTTGTCGGCGCCAGCAGTCATGCCGGTGGAATTATAGTAGATAGATAGAAGAGAGAACTAGCGGGGAGAGAGAAATGTGATCAGAGAGAAAGAGCCGTTCAGAAACCTAAAGTGATGATCTAGTATGAGTCAAAAATGTAATTAAAAAAATTACACGAACAGTTTCTTTTCATAAATCTTAGTGCTGGATAAAATATTCTTGAAAGGATTTCAAATCATGTAATTCAGTAAGTAAAATATTCGACCATTTCCTTTTCTTGTACCTCAGCAGTAAATGGTATTTGGGGGCTCTTAAATTGGCATCCATTCCTACTGATACACAATGAAAAATGGGTAATATATTTCTGTACGTGAAGCACTTCTCCAAGCTTCTGTTCGTGTTGGGGTCGAAAATAACAAGGCGTCATGCGAAAGTTAATAATGCAAATCTTGAACGATAAATGAGACGAAAAAGAAATATATACTAAACTAGGCATAATAATTTAATATGATTTAGTCAACTGACCTACATATGAGAAAACTAATATAAAAGATCAGAACTTACGAGAGAACAAATTCTCCTCTTAAATTTAACTCTCCTAAGGACTACATTGTGGATGCTCATGTATGTTCTAGTTATAGGAAGGATGTCTTCAATTTATAGATGTCCAAAACTTTTCCCCCAAGCCAAGGAATAACCAAATATAGAAGAGAATTATATTTTCCTTTCGGGAAAAGTAAAAGCAACTATGGTAATACTTTGACTTTCCTTTAAAAGAAAAGTAAAACTAAAATATAATAAGAAAATCAGGGCAAAAGCCCTAACATGTCGATGGTCCTGTCCTATCTAAGATTGTTAATTACAGTAAAATAATCGCCTTATTATAAAACAATAAAAGAAGAAGAAGAGTATTACAGAGAAAAATAGAGAGAGAATTTTTATTCATTTTGGGATGAATTACACTTGAATAAGACCCCTTTATTTGTAGGGCAAAAAGTGACTTAGCCACCAAGTAAAATCCCTAAAATCTCTCTAAAATATAGACATTCACCTTAAATATAATTCTTTTTATAACACTCCCCCTTGAATGTATATTCAACAGATAATGTGCCTCATTGAAAAACCTTAACGAAAATAAAACCCAGTGAGAAAAAATTCTAGTTAAAAGAGTACATATATCTAACAATATGCTTTTTGGTTGCCTCGTTAAAAAACCTTGCAAGAAAAACCCAGTGGGACAAAACCTTATATGGGAAAAGGAGTACAACGCGTATTAATTTCCCCTGATGAGAGCATCAATTCACATCCGTGAGCCTTCGCATCCCGATCTTGTACACTAGCTTCTTGAAGATTGACGTTGGCAGAGATTTGGTGAATAAATCAGCCATATTAACTCCAATGAATATGTTGCACCTTGAAAATCATCGCTATCACATTATCATGCTTATAGTTATAGCAAGATACTAATGTGCACAAATTGCACTTAGGATGTAGTACTTCATGACCAAGAATTCTATATGCTTTAAGCAATTTAAATCCTTCAGGGATTGTCATATAAGCTATATGAATGGACTATAGATGCATATCAAGTTTTCATATCATGCCAGGCATATAAAATACATGAAAGTGATTGCACACACCATTGACTTTATACTTTCAAGTGTTTGATCTGCAAGTCCAAAACTACTTGTCTTTCATATGAAACCAATTTTACTTGAATTGCTTCTCCAAACTTAAGATCATCACATATATCTATATAATTATAATAGATGCAGTCGACGAACATTTTATATCGGTTTCATTCACCTTTTTTCATAAAGACATAATATAGATATCTCTTCATTCATATTTTTAGGTACCTGAACCTCTCCTGAGACTTTATGAAGTGTTATGTCATGTGATCTTCTAGATCACTGCCTCCTTCTTATGATCGCTATGATCATTTGCTCATCTTCTATTTCAAGAATTTTATTTGAAATCGATTTGTCTATACGCTTTAAACGTACCATAGATTTTATCCTTGTAAGACTTATTCTAATAGGAGCATTTGCAGTGAGAATATAGTTACTTTCTTTGAGTCAGCAAATGCGTCTGGCATGCTTTGCAACATATTACAGATGAATTATCTTTTTATGAACTTCAAGTTCATATTATCTTATTCGAGGATCTAGATGTACAAATGATAATTCATTTCGTAACTTTTTCTCAACTGTTTATCATGTCTCCTCCTCATATTAGAAAAACTAACTTGCTTCCTCAACTTTGGAAACCTACCTTTGTGCATTATAGTATTAATCGAAATATACACTGCACATCAATGATAATAAGATGGAATTATTTGGTTCCCGACCCTGAACCACTTGTGAGGGGAGAATGTAATATACTTTTGTATATAACGTATATCAAACTGATATAAATAACTTTGTTCTCATAAGTAATTAAGTGGAGGCACTCAAGAAATCATTTTGCTAAACCAACTGTGAGTAAACCAACTTATCAAGATGAACTTCTTGAATAGAAAATCTGAAAATTATGCTCTAAATTTAATTATTGAGCAACTTATCTAGAAAAAATCAGGTTGTGGGTTAATAATAAATTTACATGTAACCATCTCACTGATACATCTTATGTGGTATACATGGCAGGTGAATGAGCCCATATTCACCTTTGATATTTCCAGCATTCATGGGATTCAGTCCCAATTTTAGTTGGTCTATTAATTAATGAGAACAAGCAACATAAAAGAATCGTAAAGAACTTTCTAGTTCTTTAATATTTACCCATGTGAATTCTATTTTATTTTTGCACATCATACTTAAATTAACATGGCTAACCAATTGTGTCAACTGAATAAATTATCAATATTGATAAACTTCAGGTTTACACCATGACGTGTGCAATTATAAAATACTCCAAATTTATTATGATATGAGTTTTTATATCAATAAACATCCACTTTATTGTGGTATTCTTTTATCTGTGTAGTACAAACTGGAGAATAAAGCGGGTAGCTTTTTACATACATATTACCCCGTTACAAATTGTAGTAATAAAAGATATTAAATCTTTCCGTTATTTATAGTCTCTATTTAGCCAACCGCTTTCGCGAATACTTTTGAAACTCAATAAGTTTCTTTGAGACTTACTACGACATAATATCTTATTGATAATCAATTTTATTTCTCCAAAATAGTAATAAGTGGCTCTTCCATAGTTCTCAATTAATTTTGTACCACCATATATTCATCATCATCCATATGGTGAATATCTCCTCGAGATGATCTATGCTGAATATACTCATATTCTGTGGAGGGAAAGAAATCAAAGGGTCTTTGAAGGCATCCACGAAGACCACAATAGTCTGGCGAGAGAGATAGCCTGCATGTGCAATTTTAGAGCAACTGGAAATGTAAAGTATCCGGTACAGCAACTCATCTTCTAGATAGAAGGTGTTGATAGCATGGATTAGGTGCTTTGGTAGTCATTGTCTTTGTGTATCTTTTTTTTTTTTTTCTGATCTAGCTAGCTGGGAGTAGCTATGCTATGCTTTGTAATGTTGCTATTGGTGATTAATAATAAATTTTAATTACCAAAAAAAAGGAAAAAGTTATATCATTATAGTCATAGTCAAAATTATATGCAAGATATGTTCTTGCATTACCTTTGTCTTTTAATAATTACATTGCCAAAATATTTTGGCGTACAATAAGTACGTGATCAATGACCATTTATGCTATAATAATGACATAATTTTCTTATTTCCTCTCAAACCTCATTCTAGAGGTGAGTGTGGTATATACCACTAGCACGCTCATATTCTTCCAAAAATAAATATGTACTCATAAATCACATGTTGTCACATTCACATCATGAATGGACCATAATCATCTATATGTGATTTACAAAATCTCATGTCAAATCGATGACAAACATTACTTTCACAGAGTGAAGGATTATTTTGAGAATCCTTAATATTCTCATTATCACAATGATGACGATTATGATTTCGTCTTTGCCACGTCCACATCCATTGACACCTTCGTGGTAATAATTTTGTCTTCTTTTAGACTTATCACATACTGCTATCACATTCTCTTAAGCGAATGAGAATGAAGCAAATTCAATGGGACGAGTTTCCACTTCTTGTGCCCACAATCATACATGAATTTGGTCATGGCAATACATAGAAATTTTACCACTTCGGGTGGTTATAATTTCTTACAAACTCTATTAGAGTTATAATCAAAATTTATTGTCTTTGCTTGTACTTAAAATTAAATTATAGAACGTTAAGAATTTAAAAGAGAGAAATAAAGTAAAATACTCACCTTAAATTCAAAATTTAATCATGAAGGAAGTTAATGGAACAATTGACAATCATTATGCTCAATCCCAAAGCTTCTACTCAATTGGTTAGAGTCGCATGCTGATACGTGTTATAAAACAATAAAAGAAGAAGAAGAGCATTACAGGAAAAAAATAGAGAGAGAATTCTTATTTATCTTGGGATGAATTACAATGGAACAGAACTCCTCTATTTATAGGGAAAGAGTGACTTAGCCACCATGTAATAATCCTTAAAATCTCTCTAATATATAGACATTCACATTAAATACAATTCTATTTATAACACGCCTAACAATTATAGCTGGTAGACAAGGAGCTAATTACACCTCCACGAGCTGATTATGATGCTTTCTTCCATGTGAGATATGTACTATGTTTAGAATACAATCAAACAATTTTCAGGAAAGTGGATGTATCCAGCTGGTTAATTAAGAGTTAGTTAAATGAATCTAGCACCCAATATGCTAATATAAGTATTCAACTTTCACAATCTGGTGGGCAAAGAGCCTAAACGATTGCGAAAAATTGGACGAGATTGCAGCTATTGTTAATACTCTTTGCGTCAGATTTCTTGGACTTACATAGAATGTGTTAGTGACAATTTAGGCTGCATGGACGTTTCTAGTGAATTGCGTTCTGTGTATGTAATGTTTTTTGCTTGAGGTAGAGATAGAAAAAGCGAAAATCAGTTCTCCTATTTTATGTGGATTAGGTTGAGTTGGTTACTTATTGTAATACATAATCTAAACTAGGAATATATTGCACTAATGATTATGGTCGAAAGATATATATGATGTTTGAAATCCCAAACTCCTTTATCCACTGCAACATAGTCACTTATGTAAAGTTACTCTATCTTTTAAATTACTAGTATATAATTTGGGATTGGGCCATGGGTAGAGGCAGACCTATGTTGTGAAGAAAGGAGTTATCAACATTCGGAAAGTTCGGCAAAAATTCTACGTATATATATATATATATATATATATATATATATAAAAAGCCGTAAGCCCGTAACACCTCATACTTTAACTAATTATAAACGCATTTCTATACTGCAGTATATATCATTGTTCTTTTATGGGACCTTCCGCAACATTTAATATATTACTATTTAGGCATTCGGAAATTTTGGAGGTGTATTTAATGTGGCCTTTCGTTGCGTCCAAACGACAGCCAAATTGATTTTGTCTAATCGTAATAAGATGCCACGTGCCTCGTGTCTTCTTTCTTTGTCTTTCCTTTCCCTTCGTCACAATGCCCATCCTTCATTCCTCCACGAACCAGCTTGGTTTGGACCTTTCCATTTTTAGAAACTCATATTCTTATGTGGTTTCTCTAGTTTTTTTGCTTCTCTATATCGTTATGTTTACATCTTGTATCCATTTTCCCAAACTCCTTTATCTTTGCCTAATTTCCTTTTCCCTAGTCGCACCACACTAAAGCTAAAAAAATGAAAGAAAATGAGAAGAATGGATAGAAACAAACAGGGGAACTATGTCTTGGCTATATGTATAAATTTAACGTTTGATGGGTTCAGTACAATTTTTCTTAAGAATAAGAATTAACAATAACAAGTATTCCACGCATTGTACATGGTAGGTCAAATCTCTGGGCAGGAAATTGGAAATATATATCTATATAACTATATTAAAAGCACGAAGGTGCTTAGTGAAATGTCGTTCGTCTTTTTGAGTCCGAAACTTTTCTAATGCTTTTTTGGACAAAAGCACGTTTCTACTACTAAAAAAAAGTTACATAACTACCTAAAACACAGTACTATACTACAAATTACTTTAACGAAAATTTAGCCGTTAAAGTAATTCGCAGTATAGTATTGCGTATTACTAAAAAATTATTTTTTTTAAAGGAATTTGCAGTACAATACTGCGAATTACTTAAACGCAGTACTGTACTGCGAATTCCTTATTAATTTGGCCCCACCAATAATCAACTAACATAACAATAATTCAAACACATAAAACGTGGTATTGTACTGCGAATTCCTTAAAAAAAATCTGCACCCCAAGCTCGGACTTGCCTTATTTAAAGGCGTTTCAATTTTATGAAAATTCATTCAATACGAACTTCAAACTTCCGCTCATACTTCTCTCTTCTTCTTATCAATCATTTTTTTACAATGTCTGAAGAGCCAAAAATATGGGTTTCATTATATTGGAGGGGTGAGGTTGTGCTGGAGAATAACTCTGTGAGGTATAGCTCACCTCCACGGTGTCATGTTAAATTGCCGCTTACTATGGAATATGATAAATTGGTTTCGTTGTTATGTAAAAAAATGAGTGTGAGGAAGCATTCGGTTAACCTTAAAGTAACCGGTAGGTATCCGTATTCAGTGACTCCGCAGGGGTTTGCTTATTATTCTGAGTTTAACATCGAGGATGATGAAACTCTTAGAGATTTTTTGCGGATTCCGGATGAATACAGCGAATTTATTGTAATAAAATTATTGGAAATGTACGTCAAGGTGGAAGACGTTCCCAATAATGAGGGCGTGCATAGTAGGGATAACCCCCAGTCATCGGGTGGTTATTCTGGAGCAGTTTTTGCTGGACAGATTGCTGATGAAAGAGCTTGCCTTGATTTAAACTTGTCACCACCGGCGAATGAGCAGCCACAAAATAATTTTTCGACATTATATAATCCACAAGACGACTGGTAAACTTCAATTTTACTACGCTTTAGCGATGTTTATTTTATGTTTTAATTGTATTTGTATTAACACTTATATTTTTCATAGGGGGTACCGTCCGGATATGAATTTTACAAGTTATGACCCCGTCCCTAGTTGGAATATGTCGTAATTCTGGAGTATTGGAGCACGGTGGTCCATCCGGGAGTCATCACCAACAAGAAAATATTCATCATGAAACGTCAAGACAATACGATTTGTAAGTAAAGTGATATAGCGATATCTAAAGTATTTTTCCTGAGTATTGGGTAACTTAGGTTTTTGTTCGTTTTGTGCAGTGAAAACGAGCTTCTTGAAGCTCCTGGCCTCACACAGTTGCCCATAGACGACGTTTTTACTCGTGATTTGGCAGATGCGCAGAGTTAGGAGGATGATAGTGATTATGACAACAATGCGGATGAGTCTGGGGATGAGACACCCTTCCATGATGAGGGTGATGATGAGGAGGAGGAAGTGAATGTTGAACGTGAGCTGACTAGGGAGCATGTTCCTCCACCTCCCGCTAGACCAAGAGTGTATGAGTCCCACGTGCCATTTCATGAGCGAAATATTCCCTACCTTGATAATTTGCCAAGCATGCCTAACGTTGATGCCCTAACAAGGGATGATGATGAATTACGGTCAGTGATGTGGGATGAATCTAGACCAGCTGTTCTTACAAAGGGCATGTATTTCCCCGATAAAGCTCGCCTAGTTAGGGCTGTAAAAATCTACAGTATAAGGGAGTGTCGTGAGATGACGGTAAGTGAGTCAACTACGGAGAAATACAAGGCTGTATGCCGTAGGTGGTTTATGGGTTGTCACTGGATGCTGCGTGCCACAAAGAAGAAATCAGGTTTGTGAAAAGTGGGTAAATTTATTAGCGTGCACAGATGTGAAATGGACACATTCAATGAGAATCACTTCAACTTGGATGTGGACTTGATTTCCCTTGTCTTGATTCCATTTTTGGAAGTGTCCATTAGGTTCAAGATTAAAGAGTGTATTACAGCCGTCCACCAGGAGTATGATTGTACTATAACCAAAAGAAAGGCATATCTCGGTCGCAAACGTGCCTTTGAACTTATTTATGGCGACTGGGATAAGTCTTTTTCAAATCTGCCCAGGTACATGGCTGCACTGCAACACTTTAACCCCGGGACTGTTGTTGAATGGAGGAGTGAGCGAAGTCCGAACAGACCGGAATATATATTCAACTATGTATTTTGGTCATTTAAACCAGCAATTGATGGTTTTGTGCATTGCCGTCCTGTAATTTCCATAGACGGTACTCATGTCTATGGAAAGTATGATATTAAGCTTTTGATTGCAGTTGCTGTTGATGCCGATGGACAAATATTTCCACTAGCTTTTGCATATGTGCCAACGAAAGCGAAGAGACGTGGACGCGTTTTTTGAACCACTTGAAGCAGCACGTTGTCAAATAGCGTTCAGGTATTTGTCTAATATCTGATCGGCATGGTGGTATTTTAAGTTCTGTACGTCACTTTCCTGAATGGCAGGAACCATATGCATACCACCGTTACTGTGTGAGGCACCTGAAGGCCAATTTCCAGAAGAAATTTCCTGACAAGGCCTTGGATGACTTAATGTGGATGGCTACAACTGAGCACCAGCAGTGCAAATTCACGAGGCGCATGGAAGCGATTCGGCAGATAGATCCACGAGCCTATACTTGGTTGATGCGACATGAGCTTCACATGTGGACATTGCATGCTGATGGCGGCAGACGATGGGGAGCCCTCACTACAAACGTGTCGGAGTCATTCAACGGCTTATTGAAGTCTGCCCGTGGACTGCCTGTCACTGCCATGGTCCGCATGACATTCAAACAGAGTGCGGAGAGGTATGTTGAAAGGCATGCAGCTGCATCGGCATTGATGGACAGGGGTGTTCAATTTATGCCAATACCCATGAGAAGATTTGAAAGGTCCAGGAGGCGAGCACAGTGGCATTCATTTCTTCAGTACGATCATGAACCGGGTGTTTTTGAAGTTAAGACCGCTATCTGCGGACACCGTAGGAATAATCTACAGACAGTGAATGAAAATAGAAGGTTATGTTCATGTGGGAAATAGACCATCTACCACATGCCGTGCGCACATGCGTTGAAGTGCTTTCAACAAGTTGGATATGGGGCAACAAACTATATTGATAGGCAATACAGTGTTGCTGCATACGTAGACACGTAAAGTGGGAAGTTGCAGCCATTAGGTGCTGAACATTATTGGCCGCCGGAACCTTTTAAGATGGTATGTAACAAGGACTATTTGCACAAGCTGCAAGTGCAAAAGAGAACGCGTATATGGAACCAAATGGATGTTGGTGACACCGTTTATGCACGTAAATGTGGCATATGCTCGCAAGCAGGACACGACTGTCGTAAATGTCCTTCAGGTGGTGTGCGTCGCGGTGGTAATTCAGCTCCTGGTGCAAGTTCGTCGAATGTACCCAACTATCAAAGATACCCTTAGTCTTTTGTTTTGGTATTATTTTTTGTAATACGTGTTTGTACTTGTGTATTTTGCAATATATATCAAATAAAATTATATTCCACAATCTGGAATGAGTGAAGAAAAAGCTGTTTAATTGCAGGAAAATGTAATATGTAAAGCGTGGTTTGATAGTTTCATATAACAACACAAGCACTTAAACTTAACTTCCACTTCAATTAAAATAAAATTTAGTACAACAAACAAGGAAAACATTACTACAGCACAAACACAAACATAGCAGGCCAACATATTAAAAATACATGAAACATGAAAAATACACTAAACACATACATGCCAATGTTTAGTCCCGGTTGCCATTTATTTTCCGCTCCAACCACTTAAATCGTTCTTCCGGTTGTTCTTTTTCTTCTTCTACCTCTTTCAGTTTTGCATTCACCTCCACAAGTTCCCGTTTATATTTTTTTTACGTTCCTTTTGTGCTTCACAATTCCATTGTGCTTTCCATTTTTCTTCTCCCACCTCCTTCAGTTTCGCCCTCATTTCTGCAATAATTCTACCGCTTTCTCTTTGTGTTTCCTGTTGGCATAAACACATATTATGAAGAAACTGCAGTTGTTCTCTGTAGCATTCCTGATAACATGGTTCATCAACCCATTCCTCAAAAATCACAAATAGGTTCGCCGGGAACCTTGTAAAACTAGTTCATACAGCACTAGTAGCGGCGTCTAACTTCACCACCGTCCCAACAATTTTGCATCGAGCATTCTTTTCCACAGTTGCACTTTGGTGGACGAAGAGGTTGAGCCATTTAATGAAATATTTGCTTTTAGTAAAAAAAACCTTACTTTTAATGAAATATTTGCTTTTAGTAATTTTTGAGCATACAGAATAACTACAATGAGCCCGTTATTTATAGGCGAGACAAAATACATAAAGCGTGGTATAGTACTGCGTTTTATGGAGTTGTCTTGTCGTTCTGAAAAAGATGAAAACCATGTGAAAAAAGCTGCTTTCTTGCAGAAAAATTTAATAATTAATTTGCAGTATAGTACTACGTTTTATGGAGTTGTCTTGTCGTTCTGAAAAAGATGAAAACCATGTGAAAAAAGCTGCTTTCTTGCAGAAAAATTTAATAATTAATTCGCAGTATAGTACTACGTTTTATGGAGTTGTCTTGCCGTTCTGAAAAAGATGAAATCCATGTGGAAAAAGCTGCTTTCTTGCAGAAAAATTTAATAATTAATTTGCAATATAGTACTACGTTTTATGGAGTTGTCATGTCGTTCTGAAAAAGATGAAATCCATGTGGAAAAAGCTGCTTTCTTGCAGAAAAATTTAATAATTAATTTGCAGTATAGTACTACGTTTTATGGAGTTGTCTTGTCGTTCTGAAAAAGATGAAATCCATGTGAAAAAAGCTGCTTTCTTGCAGAAAAATTTAATAATTAAAGCGTGGTATAGTACTGCGTTTTATGGTTTTAGTTATCCTTTGTGCAGTGATGGTTTTAGTTCTACTGTTTGTTTTTGTGTTACGTTTGCAAGGTTTGTGTTTGTGTTGCACCGTTTAAGTAAAATTGTTGTTCAAACGCAATTAAAATAAAATTATTGTTAAAAGATAATTGTTATTTACATAATGCACTATTTACACAAAGTAAAAACATAAGTAAATTAGTGAGTCCCGCAGCCTGTGTGCTTCAGTTCTTCTGCCGGCCTAAGTCGCATCCCCTGTCGCCCGGGTACACTATCTGGATCATCGTCATCAAGCCGCCTCTTTATGTGAGGATGTGCAGCAGCATCGACACCACAGCTGGCAGGGTCAGAAGAATATGCCGTCGGGGCGTCAGCAACCTACAAAACAAGTAGTAATCTTAGTGAAAAGTATATTTGTATTGTACGTGTTGAGTCAAAAAACATTTTCTCACCGTGGTCTCGTCGGCCGCCTGAGTATATGCATCCGTGGTGTCCTCATCAAAGCATGTAGTGGCCTCAAAGATGGGCTGGGACAAAACCTTCATAAGAAAGTTAAAAATTAATTAATGTCAGCTCATTAAGGAAAAGAAAACAAATTGAAATTTTAAAGTAATACAAACATACCTGCGCCTGTGGTAGATCCGCATCAACCGCCGGGGATGAGGCATAACTCAACCTGCGCCCGCCATCCACGTCCCGGGTGAGCCGATCCTCAGCTGCGGTAGATGGGCATGCAAAGTACTGGTCTACATCCCCGTCGAATGTACCTGTGATCGATAATGCTCCTAACGGGGTGACCTGCGATGCTGGCAGAGATAGCTGAAGGTTGTACGACGGCATGCTGCTGGAAGGCTAATCTACCTGAGGTCCATAACCCGGCTGATCATCTCCAAGAGCCTCATCTCCAAAATCTCCATCATGTCCCTCAACAGGTGAGCTAACAGGTGCCTCATAGCCCCCTTGCTGGGGACCACCTCCTCGCCGTCCCCCACGACCCTCGCGACCCCATGGGGCACCCTTGCCTCGTGGGGCACCCCTCCCTCGTGCCCTACCCCTGCCTCGTGGGACACCCCTACCCCGATGGTAGTCCTCTGGCACCGCATACTGAGCCTCGCGGCATCTCTCGCCTGAAACAGGGTCCGACGAGCCACCTGTGCCACCCGCCGGCCATATTCAACGAGTGCAGCATTGTCGGCATGCTGTTGCATCTCCTGTCCCAACTGGTAGAGGTGATGATGCCCAATAGCCTGTGAAACATTTAAAATATTAATTAAATAACGCTATATCACAATTATAAGATATTAATAAGCCACAAAAACATACCAGTGCCTCGTGCCTCCCGGCGTATGGTCTGTAGCGATCGCCAAGTACATGAATGGTGTTCCCGATCATCAGTCGGTTGTGACGGCGGTACCATGACGTATACAGATGAATAATGGCCTCCTGGGTAAATGTAGGTGGTGGCAGAATACGGTGACCTCGCTCCTCCTAAATATGGACCTGCTGCTCTAGCCATCCATATATATATCGTCCACCCTGGCACGGTCGTCCCGCTGATAGTGTGTAGCCACCCATCCAGGATCCCCCGGTATAGGCTGGGGATGGTGAAACTGGCGAAGTACACGCTCTGTGGCATGATACTCAACCATATCGAAGAAGATCATCGGGACGGAAGTGCTCCAAAGCAGTCGGTCGACTGAGCAAATATCGGGCAGTTGAGCTAGAAACTCGTCGCTGTATGGCGTCCAGATGAACTACCAAATAATAACATAAAAGTGAGTATGTGCAACGCAATTCAATTTAAAACAAGCAAGTGTAGGTACATATTTACCTGTCCGTCCACCAGCATATCTAACACATCCCTGACAAGGGGGAGATTATGATGAGCATCGCTCCCTCGGTAGTTCCCACGCCGGAGAATCCACCTAGAAGCTAGAGAGAGAAACGGATAAGCCTCACCGGGCGCAAGTGGTGGTAGAGGTGGCTGCAACGGCATGATCCGCTGCCAGGCCCAAACCTAAGATAAAAGGTTGATGTAAAATTTATGAGTGATTTCGATCATATAGAATTCAGAGTAATGAACAGAGTATTCGAAAATGTTGTCACCTGTAGGAGGGGTAGAAAACCACATATGTCCACCGTTGGGCCCATGCTCGCCCTGCACATGCTCCTATACAGGTATGCGAGAACAGCAGCATCCCAGTTGTACTGTGGTAAATCATCCAGCCGCTGAAGATGATGGAGAAAGCGCATACTCACTTTACTCCCCTAAGTGTTCGGGAACAAGACACTCCCGAAAAGCAGGAGCAGCGCCAACCGTGTGTACCTCTCAATATGGAGATCCTCCGTCTCGCCGGTAATGTCTGGGTGCAAAAACGCCATATGATCTCTGATGGGTGACAAAGCAACGCAACTGCCCCCAGCGTCACCCTGAGGTCTATAACCAGTAAACTGCCCCATCATATCCAAAAACTGTGCACGCGTCATGGATCTAATGTACTGGGCAGTGCCACGGCCTGTCCATCTACGCGCAGCCCGTACAAAACCTGAACATCCTCCAGCGTGATGGTGGCCTCTCCAGTGGGCAAGTGAAAAGTGTGCGTCTCCAGTCGCCACCGCTCTACCAAGGCCGTGATAAGAGACCAATCAAGCTGCATCCGTCCAAGCTCAAAAATCGCATAGAAGCCCGTAGCCTGTAGGCGCGCGACTACGCGGGCATGGAAAGGATGCTCCACGATGAACTCCCACAAATCGTCAGGTCTCCTGGGGCGGAGAGCCTGCTCCGATAGCTGTCCCTCCCATACAAAGGAGGACTTATGGTCGCCCTGCAACACTAATAGCTGATCCTCGGCTGGTCCAGGATGCGTAGGCGGAGGAAAGGCCATGTCGTCTACTATAATTTAAACAAAATTAATTGTGTGTGTTAGTTTAATAAATTAAAGAATTATTTTTAATATTGGATTGAGTAATTATCTATGGCTTTCAGGTTTGATATTTGAGGCCCGGTAGCACCAAGCTATACTTAATTATTATGTGTGCCAATTTCAACATTTTTTTAGAAATTTGTTAGTTTAATAAATTAAATTAAAAATTCTTGAATTGGACTTAATAATTATGTATGGCTCCCAGGCTCGATATTTGAGGCACGGTAGCAACAAGCAATACTTAATTATTATGTGTGTCATTTTCAACATTTTTTAGAAAATTTTTAATTTAATAAATTAAATTAAAAATTCTTGAATTGGACTTAATAATTATGTATGGCTTCCAGGCTCGATATTTGAGGCCCGGTAGCAACAAGCAATACTTAATTATTATGTGTGTCATTTTCAACATTTTTTAGAAATTTGTTAATTTAATAAATTAAATTAAAAATTCTTGAATTGGACTTAATAATTATGCATGGCTTCCAGGCTCGATATTTGAGGCCCGGTAGCACCAAGCTATACTTAATTATTATGTGTGTCAGTTTCAACATTTTTTAGAAATTTGTTAATTTAATAAATTAAATTAAAATTTTTTGAATTGGACTTAATAATAATTATGTATGGCTTCCAGGCTCGATATTTGAGGCCCGGTAGCACCAGCTATACTTAATTATTATGTGTACCAATTTTAACATTTTTTAAAAATTTGTTAGTTTAATAAATTAAATTAAAAATTCTTGAATTGGACTTAATAATTATGTATGGCTTCCAGGCTCGATATTTGAGGTCCGGTAGCAACAAGCAATACTTAATTATTATGTGTTTCATTTTCAACATTTTTTAGAAATTTGTTAATTTAATAAATTAAATTAAAATTTTTTGAATTGGACTTAATAATTATATATGGCTTCCATGCTCGATACTTGAGGCCCGGTAGCACCAAGCTATACTTAATTATTATGTGTGCCAATTTCAACATTTTTTAGAAATTTGTTTGTTTAATAAATTAAATTAAAAATTCTTGAATTGGACCGAATAATTATGTATGGGTTCCAGGCTCGATATTTGAGGCCCGGTCGCACCAAGTTATCGTTAATTATTATGCGTGTGAATTTCAGTTACCGATGGAATTTTGTTTATTTAAAGATTAAATTAAAATTATTGAATTGGACTGAATATTATGTATGAGTTCCAGGCTCGATATTTGACGCCGGTAACTACAGAGACTCTAACGCTAAAAGGCTCTATATTTTACTAAGTTAAAAGGCTCTATATTTTACTACGCTAAAAGGCTCTTTATTTTACTACGCTAAAAGGTCACTATTACATATAAAAACAACAAACATAACATACAAATATGAACAACAAACTAAATAAATAATATTTATTTATTATTTAACCAAATAAAAACATAACATTAACAATACAAATTATTTATCAAATTTTAACAATTTTTTGTCTCAAAGTTAATAAATCAATCCGGGTATAAATAAGATACAAATTTAAGCACAAACATAACACAAATTAACATGGAAACATATTCAACAATACAAATATGCATGTACTATACGAGTTTCGACATAAAAAAAAATCGAAATACCTCGATTTAAGTTTTTTTGAATTTGATTGAAATCGAATTTTTGCACCCGAATGAACGAATCCAAAGCTTCTCTTGTGTGCGGGACCTATACTCTTTGCTTTCTGGGTGACGGGTGGGGCCCAAATATTTTCTTTTTAACTTTGACGGGGGTGGGGGTACCAGAACAGTGCTCGTTTTTTTAATGGGGGGGGGGGGGGGTAGGGGTACTCGTGTCGTTGTCTTGGGGAAGAGAAGGGGCTTTATTTTATTAAAACAATTCGCAGTACTATACTGCGAATAACTTAAACGCAGTATAGTACTGCGAATTGCTTTAATAAAATAAAAATTTAAGTAATTCGCAATNGTACCAAGTTATCGTTAATTATTATGCGTGTGAATTTCAGTTACCGATGGAATTTTGTTTATTAAAGAATTAAAGTAAAAATTATTGAATTGGACTGAATAATTATGTATGGGTTCCAGGCTCGATATTTGACGCCCGGTAACTACAGAGACTCTACGCTAAAAGGCTCTATATTTTACTACACTAAAAGGCTCAACATTTTACTACGCTAAAAGGTCACTATTACATATAAAAACAACAAACATAACATACAAATATGAACAACAAACTAAATAAATAATATTTATTTATTATTTAACCAAATAAAAATATAACATTAACAATACAAATTATTTATCAAATTTTAATAATTCATTGTCTCAAAGCTAATAAATCAATCCGGGTATAAATAAGATACAAATTTAAACACAAACATAACACAAATTAACATGGAAACATATTCAACAATACAAATATGCATGTACTATACGAGTTTCGACATAAACAAAATCGAAATACCTTGATTTAAGTTTTTTAAATTTGATTGAAATCGAATTTTTGCACCCGAATGAACGAATCCAAAGCTTCACTTGTGTGCGGGACCTATACTCTTTGCTTTCTGGGTGACGGGTGGGGCCCAAATTTTTTTTTTTGTAAGGGGACCAGAACAGTGCTCGTTTTTTTAATGGGGGGAGGGGGGGCTCTGTCGTTGTCTTGGGGAAGAATAAGGGGCTTTATTTTATTAAAGCAATTCGCAGTACTATACTGCGAATTACTTAAACGCAGTATAGTACTGCGAATTGCTTTAATAAAATAAGCTGGGGCCCAATTTAAGTAATTCGCAGTATTGTACTGCGAATTCCTTTAAAAAAAATATTTTTTTAGTAATACGCAGTACTATACTGCGAATTACTTTAACGGCTAAATTTCTGTTAAAGTAATTCGCAGTATGTGAAATTATCTGTTAATTAGTAGCTAGGACCAATGCGGAAATAGTGAAACTTAAGGGTGTCATTTGATGATTAGTTGAAGTTAATAACCAACTAAGTCAATAAAATGACTTAGTCGGTTATTACTGTGTATAACGAAAATGAAGAAGAGCTAATAGCCATCTTTCTCTCTCTTTTTCTTCTTCAATGAAATCAAAGATCCATTGCTGATTGTTCTTGCATGTTATAATTTATCTGTAATTAGGTTAATTCAGTGCAAATTAACATGGTATCGGAGCAGCTATCGATCGATCAGTACTGCTGTATCACAAATCAGAGAACAGTCATTTTCAGAGCTCAAAAAGGTGCAACAATGGCGGACGATGAAATTGCTAAGCTACCTCACAATCATCCACTATATCTGAAGGATTCAGACTCACCGGGAACAGCTTTAATAGCTCTTAAACTCACAGGGCCAGAAAATTATGCCCTATGGAGTAGATCTACGAGAGTAGCTCTCCTTGTGAAGAACAAATTAGGTTTTGTGGATGGAACTTGTCAGAAGACTTCATACAAAGGAGAGTTAGCAGCTCAATGGGAGAGATGTAAAGCAGTAGTTGTCTCATGGCTCAGCAGCACTGTAGCGGCAGAATTAGTGCCGAGCATCATGTACGCCTCAAATGCGAGGAAGATCTGGGATGAATTCAAGGAAAGGTTTGACAAAGATTACTTGACTTGGATCTATCAATTTCTGCTGATATCGCGGCTCTCAAATAAGGTACAGACTCTGTAACCTCCTATTTCTCAAAGCTGAAAGATCTATGGAATGAGTTAGATATCTTAGCTCCTTTACCCTCATGTGATTATGAGTAATCACATCCATATGTGGATCACCTGGTGAGACAAAGGCTTTTACAATTTTTAATGGGATTAAACGAGAGTTACAGTCATGTGAGGAGTGCAGTGTTACAAAAAAGCCAATTCTTACTGTGAATCAAGCCTATGTTGTTGTGGTACAAGAAGAAAGTCAGAGGGAATTAGGAGTGGTTGAATCGAATAAGGATCCAATGATTATGTTAGCAGGAAAAGGAAATCAATTCATGAAAGGGAAGAAAGTAGGGATAATATGTGAGCACTGTGGATACAAAAGGCATTTGAAGGAGAACTGCTACAAAATAATTGGATACCCTGCAGATTTCAAAAGTAAAAAGAAGAGTCAGTTTCCTACAAGAACATATGCTAACAATGTTAATGGTGAGAAAGAAGTAACAGTGAATGAACAACCACAAGGAAATTACATGACTGAAGATCAGTACAAGCATCTGGTGAACCTGCTGACAAAATCATCTGTAGAAGGAACTTCCAACAACACTTCAAGTTCAGCAAATATGACAGGTATAAAGTCACTACTATCTAATGCAAGATCATATGATTGGATAGTAGATTCAGGGGCATCACACCATATTACTTTCTGTAAAGAAGTCCTAGAAAATTTAAAGAGAATCAACAAAGGAAATCATAGAGGAGTTCAAATACCCATAGGAGGTAGATCAGAAATAATACATACAGGTGATGCTTCTATACTCAATGCAGAGCAGACAGATTTGAAGAATAAAGTAAATAAAGATGTGCAGATGTTCTGTGAAATCTGTCCATTAGCCAAGCAAAGTAGAATAAGTTTTCCTATTAGTAGTCATAAATCTGATCATGTATTTCAGCTTATACATATAGATGTATGGGGACCATACAAAACTGAAACCTATGACAAGAAGCAATATTTTGCAACCATAGTAGATGACTATAATAGATACACTTGGATTTGTTTGCTGCATTCTAGGTGTGAAGTAATAGTGGTATTGAAAGACTTTTTTGCTCTTGTGAAAAATCAGTTTAATTCTTCCATAAAGGTGTTGAGATCTGATAATGGTAGAGAATTTTTCAATAAAAACTGCAATGAATTGCTTGCATCCTTGGGAATAGTTCATCAGAGTAGTTGTCCCTACACTCCATAACAAAATGGAGTGGTAGAGAGGAAACATAGACACATATTGGAGGTAGCAAGAGCATTGAAATTTCAAAGCAACATACCTGCTAGATTTTGGGGAGATTGTGTGAAAATTGCAGTCTACTTAATCAAAAAGATGCCCACAACAGTGTTGAGTGGTAAGTCACCCTATGAAAGACTTTATGGAAAACCACCAAAGATAGATCACCTTAGAGTATTTGGATGTTTATGTTATGCTAGTACACTGCCAAGAGGGGACAAATTTGCAGCAAGAGCTTTGAAATCAATGTTTATTGGATACTCTGAAGTGCAAAAAGGGTACAAACTGTATGACTTGGAGTCAAATAAGTTCTTGGTGAGCAGGGATGTAAGCTTCAGAGAAGACATATTCCCTGTCAAAGGCTTACCCTTGGAGCATGAGAGCTTATTCATCCCTGATACTGGTGCAGCAACAACCACAAAAGATCGGTCTATCTTGACACCTATGGTTGATGATGATCCTGGAATAGCAGTTGAAGCAGAGATAGATACTTCACCAAATATGTCATTAAATGAAACAACTGATGACATGGAGATGCTGAGCTCAGATGAGAGGGATGGACAAGGTACCTCACAACAACAAGAACATGAAGAGGTACAACAATCAGATCATACAGAGGAGATACCTGAACAACTGCCATCAATTGTACAACAAACTACAGAGACTAGGAAATCTACAAGAACACAAAGACCAGCAGTGTGGCTCAAGGATTATGTGACTTCTTGCAAACCAAGAGGAGACTGTCTCTATTCACTTACAGATTATGTAAGCTATGACCACCTTCCAGAACACTACCAGTGTTATCTTAGCTCATTCTCAGCCCAAGTAGAACCAAGGAATTTCCAGGAAGCAACACAAAATGATAAATGGATAAAGGCAATGCAACATGAGATTCAGGCACTAGAAGAAAATAAAACATGGGAAGTGGTAGATCTGCCCCCAGGAAAGCAGACTATTGGTTCAAAATGGGTCTATAAAATCAAACACAAAGCTAATGGTGAGGTGGAGAGGTTCAAATCCAGGCTGGCGGCAAAAGGATACACACAACAGGAAGGTTTGGACTATCATGAAACCTTTTCACCTGTTGCCAAGATGGTGACAGTCAGAACTGTGATCAATCTAGCAGTTTCTAAAGGCTGGTCTTTGTCACAAATGGATGTTAATAATGCCTTCTTGCAAGGTGATTTGTATGAGGAGGTGTACATGGCATTACCTCAGGGATTTCATAAGCAGGGGGAGTCTAAGGTCTGCAGGCTACTCAAGTCCCTTTATAGCCTCAAACAGGCATCAAGGCAATGGAATATCAAATTAACTGATGCATTGATAGATGAAGGATACTCACAAAGTGCCTATGATCATTCCCTATTTACAAAAAGGACAGGTGCAGACTTGGTAATCATCCTTGTATATGTAGATGACTTACTGATTACTAGGAGCAACAATGCACTGGTGGAGGAGGCAAAGACAACCCTACACAAACATTCCAAGTTAAAAGATCTAGGTGAACTAAGATACTTCCTGGGAATTGAACTCATGAGATCAGATAAGGGAATTGTGCTGAACCAAAGGAAGTATGCACTTCAATTGATCTCAGAGGTGGGAAT
Organism: Nicotiana attenuata; assembly: GCF_001879085.1. NCBI lineage: Eukaryota > Viridiplantae > Streptophyta > Magnoliopsida > Solanales > Solanaceae > Nicotiana > Nicotiana attenuata. The sequence goes on from NC_031991.1 coordinate 49,820,290, forward strand.
GAGTGGTGCAAGACCAGCTAGTTCTCCTTTGGAACAAAACATCAAGTTGACAACTGTTGAGTATGTCAAGCATGCAGGAGTTAAAGGTGATGAAGAGCTACAGGACATTGTAAGCTATCAGAAATTAATAGGCAAGCTGATCTACCTCACTATTACAAGACCAGATATTTGTTTTGCTGTTCAGGTTTTGAGCCAGTTCATGCAGAATCCAAAGTAATCACATTTGGATGATGCATTGAGAGTGGTTAGATACATAAAAGGATCACCAGGAATGGGTTTGTTATTGAAGAAAGGAGCAGTAGAAGAAATCACAGCTTATTGTGATGCAGATTGGGCAGCTTGTCCAAATACAAGAAAATCAGTGACTGGTTATGTGATTAAACTAGGAGAATCACTGATCTCATGGAAATCAAAGAAGCAGCCAACTGTAAGCAAGAGTTCTGCTGAGGCAGAATATAGAAGTATGGCAGCAGTAACTTCAGAGTTGGTTTGGCTAGTAGGCTTGTTGAAAGAGCTAGGATTGACTATAAAGGAGCCAGTGGTGTTGCACTGTGACAGCAAGGCAGCTATGCAAATTGCAGCCAATCCAGTCTACCATGAGAGGACAAAACACATAGAAATTGATTGCCACTTTGTGAGAGAAAAGATAAGAAGGGTTGATTAAACCTCAATACATATAGTATAGTACTGCATTTTATGTAGTTATGTAACTTTTTTTTTAGTAGTAGAAACGTATTTTTTGTCCAAAAAAGCATTAGAAAAGTTTCGGACTCCGCCTTTTTACCCTTTGAAACTAGAGTTTATACTAGAAAAAATAGTCATTTGATTATTTTTTTTAATATTTAGGACTTCAAAATCAACTAAAACTTTAATTGTGTCCTAATATTTAGGACTTTAAAATCAATCAAACTTTTATCTCTTATAAATCCTTTCCTTATTCAACCCATGTAATATATAAAATTACTTTGTGAATATGGACGTTTTCTATTAGTCAAAAACAACAAACTCTCTTTGTCAATTCAAGCTTTAATTCATGTAGAAATTGAGCTCGAGAAGTTTAGGAATCCCCATCTTAATATAAGACGTATGTTAAATATTTTTTCGTGGAAAAACCATTCATATCAAGGCAGGACATATACCCTAAGCACAAAGGTCCTTAATGAAATGTCGTTCGCTTTTTTTACCCCTTTAAATATAGATTTTACATTAGACAAAATAGTCGTTTAATTATTTTTATAATATTTAAAATTCCAAATTAATTAAGATTTCTTTATTAATTTATTTTTCTTTATTTGAACTATATAGAATGTCCTAATAATCTGGATTTAGGAATCCAAATTCAACTAATATTTTGTTTTGTATAAAATATTCTTATTTGACCAACTTTTACGGAGTATATGAACTTCAGAAGTGCTTTTGGAGTTAAATACGTGGCTATGAAAATTTTCTTATTCTTAGTCTCCGACGTATATGAATTAGTATTTTTCTCTCCAAGTATTAGCAATAACTGATTACCTACAAATCATGATACATCAACACAATGTTCATTTTTCTTTTAGTTTTTTAAGAGTTTGATTTAATTTAAGTATCAATATGTAGAAGTTTCAACTAACATGGCCATATTAATTTAAAAATAAATTCAGCTACAACTATGTATAACTATAACTACGTTACCCCTGTGATGTATCTATTTTAACAATTTATTTTATTAATAAAATCAATCCTCTTTAACCAAAAAATAAATTAATAATTTATTTGAAGCTGTAAAATAAATATAATTTTTTTTCTATAGTTTGAAAAATTATCCTTAGAATTGTGAACTTTTGAAATTTCAAAGTCCTCACTAGAATTCTTGAACGTGTCAACAAGGGAATTTAGATTTAAACCGTTGCTTCCACTCGAAGAGACTAACTTGCGCCCATAAGTACTAGACATATGAATATAGGCATCTTTTTTTTTTTTTTGACTCAAGAAAATGTCCACTTAGCTTATAATCTATTATGTTGATGAACTTTTAATGAGCACAGAAAAATACCTAAGTTGCAAAAATAAATTTTATACCATGTTAAGACTAGACATATAAAGATGATTTTATAAAGAGATGTTGTAAGATGCAACACATAACATATTTGTATCTTATATATTAAGATACTTATAACTACAAATACTATATAACTAACTCAACTAACATCAATAAGAAAATATTGAATTTAGCTATTGTTCAATGTAATAACATTCATTTGCATCATTTAGAAAAATATTCCATTTAGTTTAATGTCACTACTATTTTCCAATAATATGTTCGTCTTGTATACGCTTTATACTGGTTGACGCAATGCACACGTGCAACGCACGTACAGTACAACTAGTTATACAAAGTAAGTAGTGGAGTAGTATTTGATGGTTTCTAAAATTGGAAGCGGAAATTTCATTCAAATAAACCCCTATATTAAAAGAGAGAGGAAAATAAAGGAAAACAGAGGGGAAAAAAGGAATAAAACCCGCAGCTGGTTGAAAATGAATGTTTTACAATAGGTCTCTTCAAATTTTTCAATACTTTAATTTCTTATGGTTCCTAGCTGTCCTTATTTTGGATCGGATGATTAGGCATAAACAAGCATAGCTTTTTTATTTCTTGCATCAATGACTAAAGCACGTGAAACCAACTTTGTCTCGTACAAGTGCCTAGAATTCCATGTATTATATTTGGTTTTCATAAAGTTATTTATCAATAATTTACGAATTATGATAAAATAAAAGTACAATGATGTAGCTGAGAAAAATAGGGGGTGGTTGTGTTGTCAATCTCAAGGTGAGTGTGATTTATTTGTTTTTTTTAATTAAGAAAGCAAAGATCATAACCAGGGGCGGATCTATAGCCCACATTACGGGGTACGTCAGATGGTCCCTCCGCCAAACTAAATATTTTATATACATATTTTTTAGAATTGGTCCAGTATTATATATTGGCACACATGCTCGATAAAGGTTGAATAGTGCGCTTGGCTGTGGCGAAGCCAGGAATTTTTCCAAGGGTGCTCAAACTTGAAAGAAGTAAAAAAATTCCGGACAAAGGGTGTTCAATATATATTATATACCTTTAAAATCTAATATTTTACCTATATATACAGTGTAATTTTCCGACAAAGAGTGGTCAATTGACCACCCTTACAAGACTCTAGCTTCGCCCATGGTGCTTGGTTCAATACTTAATTATTTACTCAAAGAAATAGGGATCAATTTCTACTTAATACTTTTTTCCCCTCTATTTTTTAGTGGTGCACCCATATTTTAGAAATTCTAGATCCGCCTCTGCTCATAACATCTTTGATAAGAAGAACGGAAAATGGCCTAAAATGCTCCTTTACTATATGAAATAGGACAGGCAAGCCCTCCGTTAAAAGTTGGTCTCTATTCTGCCCTTGCCGTCAACAGATGGGCTCGTATATGCCCTTCATCACTAACGGAAGACTCATAAAGCCACGTGGAATATATGTGAGGGCAAATTAGACCTAGTTCGAATTGTACAGGGGCATATATGAGTTAGTTATAATAGTTATTTCAAACGCTTCACAACTCCATATCAGTTTACTTAGACACCTATTTGACAACACCAAACTAATTATCACAGCAAATAAACTAAGTCATAGACACAAACATTCAAATGAACGGCAATGACTTCATTAAATCCTAATAGCTCAAAGGGGTTGAATCATAACAAAAGACAACAAAAGACAATGTCGGAATATTCTAGTAGCTCAAATTGGTTGAATAGGAGGTGGCATTACGGACTTACTGCCAATTATTTCATGGCATGGACACCTTTAAATGCTAGGAGAAGGTTTTTCAAGTGCCTGAAGCATGAGGTAAGTAAATTTTTTGATGGGTTCTTTTAATTATTCCGATTTGCTTGTATATTTGTTTTATTTATTTTTGATTTTTAGGATGAAAAATATTCCTATTGGGAATGGCAAGATGAAGAGCTTCCTCCTAGAGTTTCAAATCTCATATGCTGTTTAAAGAAGGAAAAGGAAACTCTAATCCGTGAAAGAAATGCTCTCCAAAGGAAAATTTGATCTTGAGAATGTTATGATGCTCGTCGATCATGGAGGAATAGAAGCATTGGAATTGGAAAGAAATGTTCTAATGAAGAAAGTGACCGATTCAGAGTACTCAGTTGTGCTTGATGCTAAATTTCGGAAGAAGATGTAGATTTTCATGTGTGTGATATTGTGATGTCTTGTAATGTTCTTTGGATCAGTGCGAAATGACATGTAATGTTAGTGTTATTGTGGCTTAATTGTTATCTTTAATTATGTAATGAAGCTTTATGTTTTTATACAAGGATTTAATGAAGTCATTGCCGTTCATTTGAATGTTTGTGTCTATGTCTTAGTTTATTTGCTGTGATAATTAGTTTGGTGTTGTCAAATAGATGTCTAAGTAAACTGATATGGAGTTGTGAAGTGTTTGAGAAATGACTATTATAACTGACTCATATATGCCCCTGTACAATTCGAACTAGGTCTAACTTGCCCTCACATATATTCCACGTGGCTTTATGAGTCTTCCGTTAGTCATGGAGGGCATATACGAGCCCATTTATTGACAGCAAGGGCAGAATAGAGACTACTTTTAACGGAGGGCTAGCATATCCTATTTCATATAGTAAAAGGGCATTTTAGGCCCTTTTCCATAAGAAGAAATGATGATGAAAACGCAGCTAAAGAACACCGCTGGACACGATTCTAGTTCTTTTTTGTCCTTACTACGTTTTCAATTTCCAGAATCAAACAAGTAAGATCGTTCCTTTTGTTGGATCTTAATTGTCATCAGACACTCATCAGAGAGATTCCTCTTCGTTTTCGTTTTCGTTATCGAGTTCAATTAAACGCAGTACTTTCGGCGTGGAGTATTAATTTATGTATTAAAATCACTAATTATAATAAATAGTACTTCCGTATATATGAACCCCTAACTTTGAAAATATAATAAACTCAATACTAATAACTTTAAGCCTTTGAACTCATAGAATTAAAGTTCAAGATCTGCTTCTAGCCACTATGTAATTACGAGTTTCACGGAACTCAATAGCCTTAATAATTAAAACGGAAAAGGGATCAAAATGCCCCTAAAAATTTGAAAAAGGTTTAAACCACCTATTGGGCTAAAAATACCCATACATCCACCTTTTTGGTTCACTTATGCCCTTTGACCTACTTGACCGTTAGGTCAATGCTGAATTAAAAATAATTATTATTCTTTTTGTAAAACTTAAAAAAAATATTTTACAAAATATTTTCGTTTTTTAAAGCTAATGCACCAGTAGTCCACTAATTTAGTAAAGTCGTCGTCTTCTTTTTTTTTTCCAGTTTTTACAAAAAACAATTCAGTTTTTACAAAAAATATTTTTGTAAGTTTTTTTAAGTTTTTAAAAAGAATGAAAATATTTTTTGTTTAAAAAAACTGAAAAACGAAAATAAAACGAAATGCTTTAAAAAACTGGGGAAAATATATTTTTCAAAAAAAAGAAAAATATTTTGTTAACATATTTTTTTCAGTTTTTAACGAAAATATTTTAATTAAAAACATTTTTTTTCCAGTTTTTACAAAAAAAATACTTTAAAAAAACTGAAAAAACTGAAAAAAAAAATATTTTTTTGTAAAAACTGAATTGTTTTTTGTAAAAACTGAAAAAAATAAAAGTAAAATTGCACGGGGCGCCCTATTTGGTCGCCCCCATTTAACCTATACCCATTTTTTTAAAAACTTTTAACTTGTACCCACTTTGTAAATAACTTCAGCCCCCTTTCTCCTCCTCCTTCTACTCCTCAAAGTTATATCCTCCCTTAACCTCTTTCTGAAGTCCGTGACTAAAGGTCCCTGCTTGATTGAATGGTGGCAATAGATGCGTTGAAGCATCAGCTAACTGAAACTAACTGGTTTGAATAAATAAATCAGCTTATCATAAATCTGTATAAGTGCGTTGAAAACTTTTCGTTGTAGAAAAATGCACAGATTTTTTATCTGTTTATGCTGAGACTAACTGGTTTGAATCACAACGAAAACCCCTTTGTTTGTGCCATCTCTTAACATCATCTGTTTTGATGGATGGTTTAGTTTAAGCCTCTGGGAAGCATGAAAACCATAAGCCAGTTACAAAACAAAAACTTCAGCTTTAGAGCTGAAGTTCGCCAGTTACAAAACAAAAACTTCAGCTCTAGAGCTGAAGTTCGCCAGTTACAAAAACAAAAACTTCAGCTGAAGTTTGCCAGCTACAAAAACAAAAACTTCAGTTCTAGAGCTGAAGTTCGCCAGTTACAAACAAAAATTTCAGCTCTAGAGCTGAAGTTCGCTAGTTACAAAACAAAAACTTTAGCTCTAGAGCTGAAGTTTGCCAGTTAAAAAATAAAAACTTCAGCTCTAGAGCTGAAGTTTGCCAGTTACAAAAATAAAAACTTCAGCTCTAGAGATAAAGTTCGCCAGTTGCAAAACAAAAACTTCATCTCAAGAGCTGAAGTTCGCCAGTTACAAAAACAAAAACTTCAGCACATTTGGTACTTCAGGCCCGTCTACTAGAATGCTGAAGTTTTGCGTGATTGCCTTTGCTACTTCAGCCCCGTATGCTGAAGTTATGCGAAAAAGTGGGTACGCTTGCAATTTTTTTTGCAAAGCGGGCACAAGTTAAGACGTGACACGAAAAACGGGTATAGATGCAAATCCCCCAAAATAAAATATGAAGACTCTTTACTAAATTAGTGACTATTGGTACATTAGTTTTAAAAAACGCAAATATTTTGCAATTTTTTTTTTAAGTTTTACAAAAGAATAATAATATATTTTTAATTTAGCATTGACCTAACGGTCAAAGGGCATAAGTGAACCAAAAAAGTAGATGGAGGGGTATTTTTAGCCAATAGGTGGATAAAGAGTATTTTTAAATCTTTTGCATTAGTTTAGGGGCATTTTAAACCCTTTTCCGTAATTAAAATTTTGTAGTTTTGTTAAAATATTCACTTGATATATATATAAAAATTCACGCAACCCAATAAATAAAAAGAATTATGGTCTAGAACTCATAAACTAACTCCGCATTTACATGAATAGCAAGCTCACTATCCAAGTCGAAACATATGCTATCGACAAAAGAGAAAAAATAATTCTGGAGTTCGTCGTTATCGATGCGCTACATTAACATAGTAAAATATTTTACCAAGATATAATTCTTAGGAATGTAGCCTTAAAAAAGAACTCATGAACAAACTTTCTCTCACCTTTAGTTACATGGCTTACATCAGCCATAACCAATAAATTAATGAAACCTGGCAGAAGATTAGGAGTTAGTTAATACAGCCATAAATAGTAGGTAAGACATGATTAAAGCAAAGAACACACAAAGGACCAAAGGTCATTGGTAGGTAATGTACGGACAAGATGTGGAAAGCAGAAAAGGAGAAAGAAAGAGTGAGAAAAAATAGGAAAGTGGAACAAGAAAATTAACAGGAATTGAGGAAAACGAAGTTAATGAATTTCATGACTTTTACATGCCCCTTGTAATAAACTCAAAGCCACTTTTCTAGCTCAAAAAAGAAAAAAGAAAAAGGTAAATCGAAACTACTGTATACATGGAGTAATGTATTGAGAATCATATTTTGCAGATATGTCATTAGCTTTTAGCATAAAGTTAGTAGTAACGGGACCATAAAGGTAGATATAATAGCATGTCTAGGAAAAGAACATTTAAAATTCTGTCCATAATTATACGATGCATAATGCATTACTGTGTCTGACTAAAACAGTTCCTCTGTTAGTAAGTCATAACGATTTATTACGTTTCAAGTATAGTCCTTTTTGGTGATAGCGCCCGTAAACAGTGGCATCACTACCAAGAAATAAACTTGCTGAAAAAAGAGAAAGAAAAGAAAGATACCCAAATTTTAAACTTGAATTTAAGTATATACTAATAACGTATCAATTTTTTGCATTAGTAATGTAGATTTCGGGTTAGTTATTGCATGTATCAGATTATCAATTACAATGTTTATCAAGAAATATTAGTATTTATTTTATAAATGATATAATTTATCAGTGTGACGCCCAGGTTGCTGGCACGCTGTCTTCCTGACGTATGTGGTTGTTATTGTTCCATTGCCTCTTTTTCATCTCCTGTGCCGAGGGTCTTTCGGAAACAGTCTCTCTACACCTGAGATAGGAGTAACGTTCTGCGTACACACTATCCTCCCCAGACCTCACACGTGGAAACTCTTTTACAACATTTATGTTCTCGGCTTCTGGCATATACTCTGGTGGTGACACAAACTTAAGAAAATGACATGCTAATTGATTTTGTTGGTTGTTTGGTCAGGATTCAGGAAACTAGAAGATGTCAAACTGTACTCATTTGCTCTACCCCAGGAGAGAATAAATTGTCTTTTAATTCTGAATGAGACAAAGATTCAATCTCTATTTTGCCCATTTTCCCACTTGCCAATAAGCGGGGCACTACAAAATCATGGTACCATCAAAATATAAATAAAAAAAATATTTATACATTATAAAGAACATTGAGTGCCAATAAGGATAGAGTTGCTTTTGTTATTTCCAAAATATTAGGAAGCTTATATAATTTGGTTTACTAGTAAGTAACTACGTATTAGGCTAAAGAAAAGATATAAGGAAATGCCATGTGACCTTGTCGAAATTTCGTGCACTGGAAATATTATTGTCGAGTACATAAACTTTTGACTGCACAAGAAAGCGGCAGAGAAAGAGAGAATTGTGAATTCCTTCAGGATGAGAACCAAAAAGTAAAAGAAATATATAGTCAAAATCTAAGTAGGTTATATATTAATATTATACGATATAAAGTAATAATTAAGCATTAAATGTAAATATAAATGTATTCATTATTGCTCATACTTCGCAAATCGATCACCGATGCTAACATGGTCATAATATTTTGTGATAACAACATTTTATAACCATGTTAGAGTTTTTACTTTTAAATATTTTCAATATTTTACTAATAATAGTATTATTTGAACAACTTTAAGGAAATCTTAACAATAATATTCATTTATTTAAACATGGAAATATCATTTCTTTAGCCAAGATTCATTGTTACTCACTAATTTAATATTTGGCACTTTTCAAAATTAAAAATTTATTTCCAAACACTTCAAAATTTCAGATATCATTCCATTAACTATACTTCCTAATATAATTAAATGAAGTTTTCCATTAGCTAAACCTGTAACGACCCGGCCGGTCGTTTTGAGCTCTAGCGCGTCGTTCAGCAGTTTGAGGCCATGAGCAGCTTCACTTCAGGTATTATAGTTTGTACGCATGGTCAGAATTGAATTTCGGAAAGTTCGGAGTTGAATTGGAAAGAGAATTCTCATTTCGGAAGCTTTGAGTTGAAAGAATTGACTAATATTGGATTTTTGAGTAACGACCTCGGAATCGGGATTCGAAGATTCCAGCAGGTTTGTATGATGATTTCGGACATGGGCGCATGTCCGAATCGGGTTTTGGAAGATCCGGGAACGTTTTGGCACCTGTTGTGAAAGTTAGCATTTTTGGAAGAATTTCATAAGTTTGGGTTGAAGTGCATCTCAGTGTTATCAATGTCCGTATGGGATTCCGAGTCTGGGAATAGCTCCGTAAAGTGATTCTGCAGTTGGGAGCGCGATCGGAAGTGAATTCGGAGGTCCGTGGGTAATTTTGAAGTCATTTGGCTAAAGATAGAAATTTGAAGGTTTTTGGGAAGTTTGACCGAGAGTTGACTTTTTGATATCAGGCTCGGATTCCGATTCCGGAAGTTGGAGTAGGTCCGTAATGTCGAATTTGACTTGTGTGCAAAATTTCAGGCCAATCGGACGTGATTTGATAGGTTTCGGCATCGAATGTAGAAGTTTAAAATTCTAAAGTTCATTAAGCTTGGATTGGAGGTCGATTCATAATTTTAGCGTTGTTTGATATGATTTGAGGCCTCGAGCAAGTCCGTAATGTGTTTTGGGACTAGCTGGGGTGGTTGGACGGGGTCCTGGGGGTCTCGGGTGGATTCCGGATGGTTAACGGATCAAAATTGGAATTTAAAGAAGAAATGAAGCAGCTGCCTCTGGTGTAACCGCACCTGCGAGGCTTGGGCCGCAAGTGCGGAGCCGCAGAAGCGACCCTTGTGTCGCAGAAGCGGAAATGGACCGGCTAGGCTGGGACCGCAGATGCGGTCATTTTGCCGCAGATGCGGGACCGCACCTGCGGAAGGAGAAGCGCAGATGCGGAAGTTGAGGGCTTAGAGGAGGACCACAGAAGCGGATTGTAGGTCGCACCTGCGGAACCGCAGAAGCGATCAAGTGACCGCATGTGCGGAAATGCTGGAGGCAGTGAGGTTCTTTTAAATCGGGGGTTGGGTTCATTTCAACCCCATTTCTTCAGTTGGAGCCAATTTCGGAGCAACTTTGAGGTGCCATTTTCACCACCAAGCATGAGGTAAGTAATTTATGCTAGTTTTGAGTTAAATACATGATTATATACGGATTTGGACATGGAAATTTGTAAGAATTTGGGATTTTGAGGAAAACCTAAGAAAATTCGTATTCTTGGATTTTGCCACGATTTTGGGTATGAAATTGAGAGTAAACTGTATATTTGAGTTCGTGTGGTTATGGGTAAATTTTATCTTCGAAAAATTTCGAAATCCGGGCACGTGGGCCCGAGGGCGTTTTTGTCAACTCTTCGATCAGGGTTAGGAATTGTTATAAATTGGACCATCAGGAGTAATTGAACGTATATTAATGGATTTGCATAATTATTGGCTAGTTTTGGAGCATTGTGCATCGATGCGAGTCTTCGGAAGGGCGTGGAATGCCGGTTATGGAACTTCGGAGCTAGGTGAGTCTCCTTTCTAACCTTGTAAGAGGGAATTGTCCTCATAGGTGAGTTAATTGGTTATATGCTCCTATTTGTGGGGGCTACGTACGCACGTGGTGACGAGAGTCCGTGCGTAGCTACTATTATGCTTATGTCCGGGTAGTCTAGGACCCAAAAGCATGATTACTTGTAATAAATGCAACCTTGTTGACAAAGTTAAAAATGCTTAAAACATATCGAACGTGTAAATGAATTTCTAAAAGACTAGATATCATTATTTGACTTTTAAAAGAGAAACTTGCCTTTTCCTGAATAATTGCTCCTCGATGAATTATTGATTTGACTGTTGAATGTGTTTATCTATTGTGGAGCGGGCCGAACGCCTCGGTAGATTTAATAGATGCATCTATGGTTCGCGCCATTCGACCCTCTAGCAGTGCACGGTTTAAATATTGTTGAATCGGGCCATACGTCCTCGGCATGATTTGCGCATGCTTGTATTGCTTGCCTTGAAATTTATTGAAGTTGATATTGCTTCTTCCCGACTTGATAATATATGTATAAATGATGAAAAAGAATTTGGGAATTTTCTATAAAAGAAAGAATTGTTTGCTTGCTTCACTCTATTGAGTTACACTCATGTTTATAAAAATCCTCGATTAATTATATTATTGACGTATCATTATTGGACCACTAGTAAGTGCCGAAGTCGACCTCTCGTCTCTACTTCTTCGAGATTAGGCGGGATACTCACTGAGTACACGTTGTTTTCGTACTCATGCTACACTTGCTGTGCATTTTTGTTGCACATGCACCGGTATTTCCAGTGGCTTATTGGGCGTAGCAGCATGGATGATACGGGAACTGGGTGAATTGCATTTCTCGAGGCGAGCCGCAGCTAGTATAGTCTCTTTCAGCTTATGGTATTTACTTTCTGTCCAATTTGTATTCCGGACAGTTATTGTACTTTATTTGATTCCTTAGTAATTGCTCATGCACTTGTGACACCGGGTTCTGGGATGATTATGGGGTATTCTGTAATAACTTCTAAACACTATTTATTTATTTTGTAAAGATTATCTTTTACTAGCCAAATTGAAAGAAAAATCATAGTTTGCACAATTATTCAAAGGAGAATTTAATTAAGTGTTTATGGTTGGCTTGCCTGACAGCGGTATCCGGCGCCATCACGATCCTGAGTGTATTTTGGATCGTGACAAAACCTTGATCGGATATTTTTTGGTCAAATGATCTAATCGTTAATTCAATATCTTACTTATAATTCATATAGCATAACAGTTAAAATGAATATGCTAAACCTTGACCAAGTCAAGGTTATGTAACATAAAACGAGATATGGGAAGATCATAATGTTTGGTAATAAAAGTAGTGTTGAAGTGTAGCCCCAGATTTTAGAAAACAAAAAATAAAAACTACTGATAACAAGTAACGCATCAAACTTGAGTGATACCACTGTAAAAAAATTACATGTTGATTTCTTTACTATTATGTGTTTAAATTACCTATGCTGAATATGCTCGAAGGCACAGTTAGTTTAGCGAACTAGTACGCATTTTGACAACATTATTACAAATAGCTTGTATAGAGTCAAAATGTATAATTGTAAAAATAAAAAAATAAAAAATAAATAAAAGATACACGAACAATTTTTTTCCATTATGTACGTGAAGCTCTTCTCTGAGCTTATAGTAGATGGTCCTGTCCTATCTAAGATTGTTAATTATATATGGTAAAATAATTGCCTAACAATTATAGCTGGTAGACAAGGAAAGTGGTACAAAACTGGTTAATTAGGAGTTAGTTAAATGAATAATGCACCTAACGTTCTAATATAAGTATTGAACTTTCATAATCAAGTGGGCAAAAGGCATAAAGGATTACCGAATATTGGACGAGATTGCAGCTATTGTTAAAACTCTTTGCGTCAGATTTTTTGGACTTACAGAGAATTTAGGCTGCATGTACGTTTGTAGTGTTTTTTTAAAAAAAAAAAAAAATTAAAAAACCCCTCTCAAATTAGGAGGATCTATAATATTTCCATACTTCCCCTCCAAGGTGACCCAAACGCAAAATCTAACGATTATGAATGAAGATACGTTTACCAACTGAGCAAGCCTCACTTGTCTTTCCAGTTGTTTGCGTTCTTTGAATGCAATGTTTTGGTTGATGAAGTGATCCACCGTGCCAAACCGGCTCTACTGCCTAACATTTTTGGATTTTAAATCATATGTATCGGCAGTGTAAAGATTTATTATAATAGACCCCACGTTAGAGGTGGACCTATGCTATATCGAGAGGGGTCACCAACACCCCTAAAGTGCAAAAAAAATTCATTGTATACAAGTAAGTGTTTTTAAAAAACAATGATATATTAATAGTGACACCCTATATATAAATCATATTTTGGTTGAATTCAAAAGTACGCCCCCCGACTTCAAATCTTGGGTCCGTCTCTGCCCCATGATATGACTCATTCCATGTACTCTGTGAATGATAAGTAGACATCACCTCTATTTCAGCTCTAGAAAATCAAACTGGTTATTAACTTTATATCAATATACTCCTACTTTAATTTCCCTGTCTCAATTTATATGATGTATTTTTTGTCACTTTATTCTAAAAAGAATAATGTATTTTTATATTTAAAATAATTTAACTTTAAGCTTCTCGTTTTATCTCGAATATAATAATTTATAGCCAAATATATATTTATAATTTTATCCTAAATTACAAATTTCAATAATCTTTATTTTTTTTCTTAAACTACATATATAATAGATATACATCACATAAAATTAAAAAGTAGTGATATGTTAGCTGTTAAATGTTGTGGAAGGTCCTATAAAAGAACAATGATATATACTGCAGTATAGAAATGCGTTTATAATTAGTTAAAATATGAGGTGTTACAGCTTGGTACGGATAGTACCTTGTTTGCGGAAGAGGACAGATATATAATGTGACGTGGTTCCAATTTTGGAGGTTGTGTATTTAATGTGGCCTTTGGTTGAGTCCAAAAGGCAAGTGATTTTATGGTGTCTCTTATTACCTTATATTTTTCATATCTTACACATTTGGGTCCATAAAATTTTGGGATCAAGAAGTTGTGAGACAAAAAGGAGACCTCACTCAACTAGCGTTAGTTGTGTGTGAGGCACAAAATAAATTTTTTCCCAAAAGACAGCCAAATTGATTTTGTCTAATCGTAATTAGATGCCACGTGCCTCGTGTCTTCTTTTTTTTTTTCTTTCCTTTCCCTTCGTCACAATGCCCATCCTTCATTCCTCAGCAAACCAAGCTTGGTTTGGACCTTTCCATTTTTAGAAAATCATATTTTTATGCGATTTCCCTAGATTTTTTTTTTTGCCTCTATATCCTTATGTTTATACCTTGTATCCATTTTCTCAAACTCCTTTATTTCTGCCTAATTGCCTTGTTACCACTCGCCAGTTGTACCACTCTAAAGCTAAAGAAAAATGAAAGAAAATGAGAAGAATGGACGAAAACAAAGAGGGGGACTATGTCTTGGCTCTATGTATAATTTAATGTTCGATGGGTTTAGTACGATTTTTCTTAAGAATAAGAATTAACAATAACAAGTATTCCACGCATTGTACATGGTAGGTCAAATCTCTGGGCAGGAAATTAGAAATATATATTATTGAAAGAATAGGATAGGAGAATTGTTGAAAATTTTCTGTATATTACTTTCTGTGCAAGACTCTCTATATATACAAGTATGTATCACTGAATATGTAAAATCTAATGTAAATAAACTATAAAAGAAAATGATAAAATCCTATACACTTGGTCTAATTCTATTGGCTAACTAGTAACCTGCATAACAGAAAAAGATTCTTCTACAATGATATATCACACGTATGAAGAATGTGAAAATCAGCTACACTTATTTGAATTGAACGACTCAGAATTGATCCATCAATTAATCATCAACGTTCAAGATTGTGCCACGTGTCAAATTGCCTTTCACATTTTATGTATATCATTCTCTGTAAACTCCGAAATTAAGTTGTCTTTGTCAGAAACCCTAGAGTAGTCTTCTTCTTCATTCTTCTTCCGACTTTCTTCTTCTGAAATGAACCATGAGAGTATTATCTCAACAATTATAAAGTGAGTAGTGGAGTAGTATTTGATGGTTTCTAAAACTGGAAGCGGAAATTTCATTCAAATAAACCCTCTATATTAAAAGAGATAGGAAAATAAAAGAAAACAGAGGGAAAAAAAGGAATAAAACAAACAGCTGGTTGAAAATGAAGGTTTTAGTGTAGGCCTCTTCAAAATTTTCAATACTTCAATTTCTTATGGAAATTATCTTCCTCGCTGTCCTTATTTTGGATCGTATGATTAGGCATAAACAAGCATAGTTTTTTTAATTCTTGCATCAGTGACTAACAGCAAGTGAAAACCAACTTTGTCTCGTACAGGTGCCTAGAATGTTAGAAGTGTTGCAACGACAGTTGGAAGCTAAGGCTATGTGTTAGGTGACAAGCAGTAACTTTAGCTTATTGGTAGTTAGCTGTCTATAGTTAATTATAACAGAATCAGGATTGTTGTAAGTAGTAATTAAAAGGAGTTAGTTAGTTGTGTATATATACACGTGTATATATCAGTGAAGATACACTTCACTTGTAATTAGATCTGTTTTTCCTCTCTATACACAGAAGTTACAACTGTCCAGAAGCTTCCATTCACAACCTTCATCTTCTTCCTTCTTAGCTGAGCTTAACCACCAGTCAATAATGGTGGATTTTACATGGTATCAGAGGTGAGAGAATCGATCGGAGCTGTGAAACTCTAGCTTTAAGAGTTGTTCTGTGAAATTGTTGAGAGAATTTTTCGATTGTTCTTCGTCTTCTTCAAAATTTCCAATTTCTGAGCAGATCGATAATGGCCGAGATAGACATTGACAATCCACGACATCCGTTGTATCTACAACCTTCAGATGCGCTGGGAAATATGATAATTTCAGTCCGATTGACTGGGAATGAGAATTATTCTGTCTGGAGCAGAGCAGTGAAGATCGCATTGAGAGCTAAGTGAAAACTAGGGTTCATAGATGGTACATGCACCAAGGATCAGTTCACTGCTGATCTAGGCGAGGATTGGGAACATGTTAATGCTACAGTTTTGACTTGGATCATGAACATTGTCTCGCCAGAGTTAGTGAACGGGATAGTGTATGCCAGCAATGCTCATGAAGTTTGGACTGATTTGCAAGGTCGTTTTGACAAGATCAATGCATCAAGGATCTATAATCTTCAACGAGAAATTGCTACAGTCTCTCAAGGTACTTCCAGTATCTCTGCTTATCATTCTAGACTTAAGCTGTTGTGGGATGAATATAGTGCACTTATTCCAACTCTGCATGTAATTCCTGAAATAAGAGAATTCATAACACATCTAGAACAACAATTTTTTTTTTTTTAATTTTTGATGGGATTAAACGATAGCTTTAGTGCCATTAGAAGCCAGATGTTGCTCATGTCATCATCACCAAGTGTGAGTCGTGCTTATGCTATGTTGAAGGGCTGTATGACCAATACACCTATAAATGAGATGAATGATTCTACTGCTTTAATGAGTTCAAGAGATAATTCCCAGAAAATCAAAAGGTATGGAAATCTATATTGTAAGTATTGCAGAATCAAAGGTCACACTAAAGATACTTGTTACAAATTGGTGGGCTATCCACCTGGTTTCAAGGGAAAGAAGAAGCAGGAGTATTGACAAGCTAATGCAGCCATAGGTGATGGATTTCATGCAAAGGATGATGTGTTTCAAGCAGCCACAACTACAGATTCTAATGTGGTAAGACAAGGAATGCACAACTATTTTACTGATGAGCAGTACAACCAGATAATGAAGCTATTAAATCAGGACAAGGGAGAAGAGTTTGCAGCTAATATGGCAGGTAATACTGACTCTCAACTGATTCAAACGTGTGATACTCCTTGGATCATTGATATAGGAGCAACAAATCACATGACTTCAAACATTAACTTGCTGACTGACATAACTAAATTGCCTAACACCAAAGGAGGTAACGTTCATCTCCCAAATGGTAAAATAGTACCAGTTATGTACCAAGGAAAATGTAAAACCACAGGTGGTGAATCAATTCAGAATGTTCTGTGTGTGCCTGACTTCAAATACAACTTACTATTAGTCTCAAAATTGACTAAAGAGTTGTTTTGCTCAGTGCTTTTCTTTCCATCTTTCTGTGTATTCCAGGACCTATGCACTGGAAAAGTGAGGGGGATTGGTAAAGAAAAGGGTGGCCTTTACTTGTTGTTACCAGATGAATCAAGTGCAAATAAGCTCAAACAACAGATTAGAGGTTGTTTGGCAGAAGATGCTACATCAGACAATAATGTGTGGCACAGAAGGCTTGGACATGTACCAGCCAGAGTGATGAGGCAGCTAGCATTCATGAAGAACAAGATGCCTATAGATTGCAACTTCAATAAATGCACTATATGTCCATTAGCAAGACAACCTAGGAAACCTTTTCTCCTCAATACAACTAGAGCAGAAGTAATTTTTCAGTTAGTACATGTAGATATCTGGGGACCTTACAAAGTGCCTACTTCTAATGGAAATAGATACTTTTTGACACTTGTAGATGATCATTCTAAGATTCCTAATGAAATTGAAAAGTGATACACTTGTGTTTCTAAAGTCTTTTATCAAGATGGTGAACGTGCAGTTTAACCACAATGTTAAATGCCTTAGAACTCATAATGGAGCTGAGTTTTTTAGCTCTGAGTGTACAACCTAAATATCAGATATTGGGATACTACATCAAAGTAATTGCCCACACACTCCACAACAAAATGGAGTGGTGGAAAGGAGACATAGGCATATCTTAGAGGTGGCAAGAGCATTAAGGTTCCAAGGTGGTATACCACTACATTTCTGGGGAGACTGTGTCCTGGCAGCTGTATATCTGATAAATAGACTGCCATCTTCTGTGCTAAGTGGCAAATCACCATATGAGGTTTTCCACAAATCACCACCTTCACCACTACACTTAAGGGTTATTGGGTGTCTTTGTTTTGCTACAGTTACCAGCCAGCATGATAAGCTTCTACCTAGGGCAGTAGTAGCAGTTCATATGGGATATTCCACATCTCAAAAGGGATACAGATTATACAGTCTCAAGGACAAGAAGTTTTTTGTCAGCAGAGATGTTACACTTAGAGAGGATGTGTTCCCATTCTTGGTGATGAAAGAAGGAAAAATACCTCTATTATTCTTTGAAACAACTAGACACTATGCAACAGAACAACATGTAGCTCCACAAAAACATACTTCTACTAAGGAAATGCAGACTCCTGATCAAGAACTGGATCAACTACATGCTGAACATGATGATACAATACCCCAGCTGGATGACTAATCCAGCAATGATACTGAGGAGGTCTAAGACACTGAGATAGCACATGAGGAAACATCACATATGAAGCTTAGAAGAACCAGCAGAGGGTCCAAACCACCGGTGTGGACCAAAGATTACATCTGTCCAACTATGAAACCTTCTTCTTCTACATGTCTATATCCTATGTCCAACTACATGGGGTATGACACACTAAGCAATGCTTATCAGAGTTACCTTACTGCAATGATAACAGATGTTGAACCTACATCACACCATCAGGCAATGAAGGATTAGAAGTGGATAGATGCTATGCAAGCTAAAATAGATGCACTAGTCAGCAACAACACATGAGAGGTGGTTCCTATTCCTAAAGGCAAGATTCCTATTGGCTGCAAGTGGGTATACAAAATCAAGCATAGATCAGATGGAACAATAGAGAGGTACAAAGCTAGATTAGTTGCTAAAGGTTATAGTCAACAAGAGGGATTGGACTATCAAGAAACATTCTCTCCTGTGGTTAAAATGATAGCCATTAGGACTGTCATTGCCTTAGCAGCAATGAATCAATGGCCATTGTTTCAAATGGATGTTCACAATGCCTTCCTTCAAGGTGACCTTGAGGAAGAGGTATACATGCAACTACCTCCTGGATTTGGTAGCCAAGAGGGTAATACAGGATGTAGACTACTCAAATCCCTCTATGGCCTCAAATAAGCATCTAGACAGTGGAACCTCAAGCTAACTAATGCACTCCTACAAGCTGGTTTCAAATAAAGCAAAACATGATCATTCTCTTTTCATCTTGAAGAAACACAATAGACAAGTTATAATACTTGTGTATGTGGATGACCTTCTCATTATAGGTGATGATGCTGGTCTCATTCAAGAAGCCAAGAACACCTTACAAAATATCTTTAAGATGAAGGACCTGGGGACTTTGAAATACTTCCTAGGAATAGAGGTGTGCAGGTCACAACAGGGAATCTTGCTTTGCCAAAGAAAATATGCTTTGGAGCTGATTGCAGAGTTAGGATTGTCTGGTTCCGAACCTGCCTTAACTCCAACTAAGCAGAACATGAAACTTACCACTGCTGTATATGATGAGCACTGTGAGCTCAGTGAAGATACAACATTAGAAGATGTAAGGGAGTACCAAAGATTGGTTGGGAAGCTGCTTTACTTGACATTAACCAGGCCAGACATAACATATAGTATGCAGACCTTGAGCCAATTTATGCAGTCTCCTAAGAAGTCACACCTTGAAGCAGCCTACAGAATTGTGAAGTATGTGAAAAATGAGCCAGGATTAGGAGTATTGATGAGTGTAGAAAAGAGCACAGCCTTAAGAGCATTTTGTGATGCAGGCTGGGCAAGCTGTCCATTGAAGGAAATCTGTAACAGGGTACTTGGTGAAGCTGGGGAACTCTTTGTTAGCTTGGAAGTCGAAGAAACAAAACACAATAGCAAGAAGCTCAGCAGAATCAGAGTATAGGAGCATGGCCCTGACAGTAGCTGAACATATATGGCTACTAGGTTTACTCAAGGAGTTGGAAATCGATATTGATGCCCCAGTTCAACTGTTTACACACAGTAAGTCAGCAATGCAGATAGCTAACAATTCTGTGTTTCATGAAAGAACAAAATACATAGAAGTTGACTACCATTTTATAAGAGAAAAGGTGCAGCAAGGAATAGTACATTCTGAGTATGTGCCAATAGAAGAGCAAGAAACAGACATTTTGACAAAGGGACTTGGAAGTGTGCAGCACCATCATTTGTTGTCCAAGCTAGGGCTATTGAATATCTTCACACCACCTAGCTTGAAGAGGGGTGTTGAAGTGTTGTAATGACAGCTGGAAGCTAAGGCTATGTGTTAGGTGACAAGCAGTAACTTTAGCTTATTGGTAGTTAGTTGTCAATAGTTAGTTATAACAGAATTAGGATTGTTGTTAGTAAAAGTTAAAAGGAGTTAGTTAGTTGTGTATATCTACACGTGTATATATCAGTGAAGACACACTTCACTTGTAATTAGATCTGTTTTTCCTCTCAGTAAACAGAAGTAACAACTGTCCAGAAGCTTCCACTCACAGCCTTCATCTTCTTCCTTCTTTGCTGAGCTTAACCACCATTCAATAATGGTGGATTTTACATAGATTTCCATGTATTTGATTTTCATAAATGTAACGACCCGACCGGTCATTTTGAGCATTTGTACTTCGCTCGCCAGTTCTCGGGCATGACTAACCCCGTATGATAAATCGTCGGTTATGGTTTTCAGGTTAATCGGAACAGATATGGAAGAATGATTCTCAGCTTCAAGCTTTAAATTTGAAAGGTGTGACCAAGTTTTGACTTTTTAGTATTCGATCTAGGATTTGGATTTTTATGATTTGGTTAGCTCCATTAGGTGATTTTGGTCTTGGGAGCGCGTCCGAAATGTGATTTGGAGGTCCGTGGTAGAATTAGTCTTGAATTGGCAAAATTGGAAATTTAGCGTTACCCGGTCGACAGTGGAAATTTTGATATCGGGGTTGGAATGGAATCTGGAAATTGGAATAAGTTCGTAGTATCATTTGTGATGTGTGTGCAAAAGTTTAGGTCATTCGGACGAGGTTTGATAGGTTTCGGCATCGTTTGCGGAATTCAGAAGTTTAGAAACTCTTAGGCTTGAATCCGAGTGTGATTCGGTGTTTTGATGTTGTTTTGAGTGTTCCGAAGGTTCGACTAAGTTTGTATATTGATATGTGACTTGTTGGTATTATTGGTTGAGGTCCCGAGGGCCTCGGATGATTTCGGATGGTTGACGGAGAGTTTGGATGAGGAATAATGCAGCTGAAGCTGCTGCTTCTGATGTTTCCACACTTGCGGTGTGGGAACCGTAGGTGCGAGGCCGCAGGTGCGCTAGGAGGACCGCAAATGCGGAAAATGGAAGGCCAGGGCTGGACCGCAGAAGCGAAGAGCTGGCCGCATCTGCGAAGTCGCAGGTGCGATTTAGGGGCCGCAGATATGGTGTAGTAAGTGAGTCCCGCACCTACGAGGGAAATTCCACAGGTGCGGTGCCGCAAAAGAGGGAATTTGACCGCAGGTGCGGTTTTGCTGGGCAGAAAAACCCCAGGTCGAGGTTTGTTCTTCATTTTTTGATTTTGGGCTTGAGGAACTCGGGAGAGAGGTAATTTTTCGAGGGATTGGAAGGAGCAACGTTGGGGTAAGTGATTCTAACCTATAATGGTTTAAATTTCATGAATCTATGATTTTATTCATCATCTAATTGAGAAGTTGAGTTAGAAATTTGGGAATTTAGGGCTTGAAATTAGAGAGTGGAATTTTGAGGATTTGGGTGACCAAATGAGGTCATATTTTGATAAATTTCGTACGTTTGGACTCGGGAGTGAATGGGCTTTCAAGTTATGTAATTTTTGTCGAATTGCGAGGCGTGGGCTCGAGGGCCGGGTTTTTGAGTAGATTTCGAGATTTGTGCCTAATTTGATAGTTTTTCTTGTGGAATTCATCCCATTAGCATATATTGATGGTATTGTTATGGTTGTGAATAGATTCGGAGTGATTGGAGGCCGAGTCGAGGGGCAAGAGCATCGCGATGTAGAGTTTTGACCGGTTTGAGGTAAGTAATGATTGTAAATCTAGTCCTGAGGGTATGAAACCCTGGATTTCGCATTATTTTACTACTTTGAGGTGACGCACATGCTAGGTGACGAGCGTGTGGGCGTGCACCGTTGGGAATTGTGACTTGGTCCGTCCCGTAGCAACTATATAGTTGTGTATTTGACTGAAACTACACGATACTTATGTGATTTAGAAAGAATTTCTATAACTTGGGCTAAATGCCATATTTGGGCCTTGTGCCAAAGCTGTTTGGACCCTTAGGGGCTTTTTACTACTATTCCTAACCGTTTTAATTTAATATCTGCACTCAGTCATGCTATGTTTTACTGATTTCATAACTCAGTCTTATTTACCCTAATTTGATGCATAAAATGATATTTTGGGCTGAGCACCCTGTTTTATTGATAGCCCGAGTGGCTTGACAGGTTTCTGACTGAATAAGGCCGAGGGTCTGTGTTGTGAGGATATTATGGGATCGGGTTGCACGCCGCAGCATGTTGTTATTGATTCATGATTTTTGTGAGGCCGCGGGCCTGATTGATTTATGCCACAAGGTGGCTTGTTATGAGGTCGAGAGCCTGATTGATTTATGCCACGAGATGGCTTGTTATAGCGCTTGGGCTGTAGGATCCCCTCCGGAGTCTGAACACCCCCAGTGACATGGGTACCCTGAGTGAGTGATATGATATTTTGCCTGAGGGGCTGTCCTTGATTCATGTTGTGCCTGCGAGGCTGTTTGATCGCAGTCAACTCCACGCTACTATAAAGTAGGAAGAGAGGGTCGCAATAGCTTTTACCCGATATGAGGGTCGGGATCGATTTCCACAGGGAGCTAGAAATTGGAGCTGGGTATCTATCTAGACTAGAATTGCGTGTATGCTCTTAATTGATCTTCTTATCATTTTTGGGCTTTTCAATTATAAATAATAGTTATCAAGCTACTAGTTTAATCTAGATTATACTATGGAATAATTGCTAAAGTTGTATCTAATGGGAAGAAGGGCACTAGGGTCGTGGCATCACCTAGGTGGCTAATTGACGGGTAGATGTTACTAAGGTTCGATTGACATAATTGGGGCTTATGCTATAGCCGTTGCACAATTTTACCCACTCTCACACCTCTCGGTAGAGAGAGTGATTTTGCCCAATTGACTCTTTCGAGATTAAATGGGTAGGCAAATTTGATCAAGCAACTAGGGTTCAAGTAGGGTGATTACTCTCTCGAGGTTTAACCCGTTAATTGGGGCTATCATTTCTCATGAGTCCATCCCAATTCCTTGTTGGATCAATTTTGGGGTCATAGACTCTCTTTCTCAAGAGGAGTTAAACCCACAAAGCTTGAATCACTGTTTGCAACCACAAATTCGAAATTAAAACATAAAATCAACCCAAATAGCAAACACCCATAGTCAATCTAACCCTAGATGGCAACACCCATCAATTACCCACACTAGGGTTGAGCCACAACCCTAGCTAATGGGTTTAGCTGCTCATGCTAGATACAGAAATTGAAGAAATAGATGAAGAACTAAGCATATTAATTGATTACTAAGAAGAAACTACTATAATCTGCCAAAAATGGCTACAATAATCGGCACAGCTCACGTCTGAAGTCAGAATGTACAAAAGATGACCTAAAAATGGTAAAATGTTATATTTATACTAGGCTGGAAAAATTGGACAAAAATCCCCCTGCGGGGTCAGTGCGGGCCGCACAAAAAGGACCGCGGCCGCACTGGCTCTTTAACTTTAACTTTCAGCTTCTCTGATCTTGAGGACCGCGGACCGCGTGGATTGAACCGCGGCTGCGAAGGCAACAGGCGCGGTCCGCACAAGCTTGACCGCGGATCGCGTGGCTTAACACTTGGGATTTCACATCTCTCTGAACCTCTGCTCCGCGGACCGCACATAAAGGTAGTGCAGCCGCGAAGTCACCATCACGGACCGCGTAACCAGTACCGCGGCCACGTAGCCTTAAGCCCAAAATAGCCATGTCTCTAAACCTCCTAGTGCGGCCGCATTCACTTTTGCGCGGTCCGCACTAGGCCCTCTTTTCCTCAATTCACTTAATCTTTGATACTTGAGCAGGTTTCACTCCTTTTGAGCCGATCTTTGACATTTCGTCACTTTGTCGATCAAACCTGCAATCAAGCACAACTTGTGAGCATTTTGGGACTATTTTGTAGCAATTTATATCCAAAGCATAGGCAAGTAGGGGCATAAAACATGTTAAAATCCCGACTTATCAACTCCCCCAAACTTAAACCTTTGCTTGTCCTCAAGCAAACAAAATAAGACCCACCCCTTAAAGGACAATCCAAGTAATTCCAGCTATCCTAAAGTAACCTCAACAAGCATCAATTGGGACTAACAATTGCCCTCAATACAAATGGATCATTAACATTTAAACCTTGGAAACTATGGATCAAGTGTGACACAAGAGCATCAAGAATTGACTCATTACATCAAAGAACTCTCTCAATTACTTTAGTCGCTGTGGAATCCAAACTCATACATCCTCAACTCTCCCTAAGCAAACCTCACCTGTTAGAGTATAAGCACACAAACCGAGGTTAATGGGAGTTCACTCGTCTCTCTCAAGGAAATATCACAAGTCCGGCTCTAAGTACCATATGCTTGACCCTCATGTAAGTATCCACTAATGCGAGCGTCACCCAACTCAAGATCATATAGGGCTTTTGTGGAGTCAATGTGAAGGCTTTTGGGTAAGGGTAGGATATGTTTTTGTTCAAGTGGGTTCAATCTTCCCTTAAGCACTTCTTTTGATTCATTTGGCACAATTCACTTGACTCTTTGAGTCATTTCACCTCTTCCAAGGGGTTAGAGAGACACATTGTCACTCTTTCTTATGCAATTCAAAACATTTCTCCTTTTTCTACTTTTTCCACACCTTTTTCACTTTTGTTTTCCTTGAATCCCTTTTTATTCTTGTTCACATTTGGCTTTCTTTTTGTCTTTTTCTTTTCTCTCTTTTTCATTGCCTTCTTTTTCTTTTGCTTTTGTACCTTTTACCACTTTTGTTTCACTCCTTGTCTCTCCCCCCGAACTTATACTTTTGCCAAGTGCTAAAGGAAAGATTTGGGTGCCAAGAGAGGGTATCTTTGAGAACGGGTAAAGGCTTGTATTATGGTTCTTAAAAGAAGAAGGTCTAGGCTCAAAGGGTTTACTAGGGATCTTATCAATGGTAGGCTATGGATTTGTTCAAACAATCATTTGGATCAAGGAGAGCCTATAATCACTTCTCAAGTCGAATTTCACTCAAAATTTCGCCTCAACAAACATTCAGGGCAAGTTCTAGACCATTAGCTCGGGACTTGGACTCATAATTCAATTTCTCACCACACACATTCAAGGATTGCTAAAGGCGTAGAGTCGAGGGCCCACAACAACCTTAGATACGATTGAGCACACAATAGTCCCGAAAGACCCACATGATGTTTGTTTGGTCAATACAAGAGTCTCAAGGTCACTACTTTCACCATCCTAAACAAAACCACTTGTCTTTGACCATGGGATCAAGGGCAAATGTGTTAGGCCCAAGTGAAGCTATGCTTGAAGTACCCTTAACTAAAAACTACTAAAAATAAAAGAAAAATCAAAAACGGACTCAAACCCTTAAGAAGGTTGTCACGCCATCCATCATCGGGAAGAGCCACCCGGTTCACACAATACTCCACCCTTGGAAAGAACCGTGGCATTAAGAAAACCAAGGGCTTATTGAAAGCGCCAAAAACAAGACAAAAAGGCTGCGAGCCTATCTACTAAGCTAAAAATGAAAATGAAAAATTTGTACGAAAATAGAAAATAGAATGAATATTTACAATAGGGGATTAGAATATACAACGGGGGATGAATATATACAAAAATGTAACTTTATATACAGACCAAATAGAAGATAAAAAGTATGATAAAAGTACTGAATGTAAAGTTATATACAGCCCAAAATAGAAAATCAACAGAAACATAAACTAAGTCAACTAATATATACAGTCATCCAGATAAAAAAAGTAGGGCGCACCCCCACGAATAAAATCTGGCATTGTCCCCAATGCCAACTATCAAATAAGCATCAAAAATCACAAAGAAAGGATATAGGAGCTCCCTAGGCCTGGTCCGTCTGCATGGGATCATCAGTGGTCCCTGGGTCCTCTGTATGTGCGGGAACCTCAAACTGGTTCCCGGTCTCCTGCTGCTCAGCTGCTGGGATTGGGGCCTGGATCAGGACAGGCTGGATATCAGATGCATCCTGTGGCAAACTGGAGGAAGCCTCCTGTGGGTCTGCCAACTCAATGATTGCCTCAGCTGCATTGGGGAGCTTCCTCTTCTTCCTGGGAAGCCTCTGAGTCTGCTCCTGCTGTGGCTCTGCTACTGGTGCTACTGTTGGGGCTGGATCCCCGAATAGCAAGTCTAGAGGCATCTGGTCCGCCAATAGCTTGTCCACATCTGCTCTAAGCTCCTTCACAGACTCCTTGGAAGCCCGTGATTTTTTCATCTTCTTGTGCTCCCGGGCAAGCTCCTTCAAAGCCTTGCCCTGTGACTCCACTGTCTTAGACAAGGCATCCTGTGTCTTCATCATCTTCTCCTGGTTCTCCAGGAGCTTCTTCAGTGTGTCCTCAACAGACTGAGGGATCTGAGCTGTCTGTGGTGCAGATTGAGCCTCAATAGTGGAAGATAGAGTAGACAACTTGGATGTCGCAGCTGACATCCAGTTGTTCATGCTATGAAGTGTCTGGCTCAGCTGATGGGCAGTGGTGGGATGTTTCTGGGAAGATGGGATCCCCAGGTCAGCTAAAGTAGAGGGGCCAACAGTAGAGGAAGGTCCTGGAGGCAAGTCAGTAGTAGGTGCAGCAGGCTCAGTGGAAGGGTCTACCGCAACTGGCTCCTCAGACTGGCCAGTTGGGGCAGAAGCAGGTGGTTTGTAGGTGTTGTCTTGAGGGTTGTCTGGGCCCTTCATACTGAACCAGGAGAATGGAGCCACTGGCTTGACCTTGACATCAAACGGTTTCATCTCCACCTCCAGGTCCTGGAAGTGCATGGTGAGGGTATTGGGAAAAGGGTAGTTCCGATCATGCTCAAGCCCCACAGCAGAAATTACACGGGACATCACATTGCCCACATTGATAGGGTATCCCGCCATAATAGATGCAACTAGAACAGCCCGAGTAAGTGGAATAGTCTGATCGTGGGTAGTGGGGTCAAGCCGACTGCACACAAAAGTCAACCACCCCCGAGCCTCAAAGTTAAAGGTCTTTCGAAATATTTTGGTTCCTGCTTGCACCCACTTTGGAACAGTACCCGGGATTGCCAGGTATGAAGCTAACCACGGACGAACTTCTTCACCCATTGCCAACTTTTCATTATAGAGGGTCTCATCCTCGTCATTGAACCCTAAGTAGTCATTGAGTGCCTTCCCAATAAATATCACCTTTTTGTTTCGCACTTTGGTTACTTTGGTGGCCTTCAATATGTGGGCCACATTGCAATAGAACTCCTTGACCATGTGCTCATTCGCCTGTACACATTTAATCCGAAAATGCTCCCAACCCACTCGATTTCGAAATTGTCTATGCACATTTGGGAGTAGGGGTAGAAGGTCTCGCTCAATAAAACTCCTTTCCAGAATCAACTTTCGTAGAAGCCACCATTTCCTAAACTTGTGGAACGCTACCTGACTGACGAACCTATCCTCCCAAGCTGCGGGATCTCTAGTCCGGTCAACACCCCCAACCTGAGGTACACCACTCTAGGTCACCTCCTCATCACTATCCTCACCACCTCCATCACCTCCGCATGCACTCTCCCCAGATACTGAAGCTGTGGGGGAGGTGGAGTACTCACCGCTGCCGGCTACTGAGCCTTCAGACGACTCAGAAGATATACGTTTCGAAGCTTGGGCAGCTGGAACTGAGGGAGCTGGCATTGGGTCGGAGGAGAGGTCTTGAGAAGGCATGTACTCACTCCCCGATTGGTCATCAGCTGTATCAACAATCCTCAGTGTTTTCCTTGTTTTCAGTCTAGGTTGGGGAGTGAGTTTAACTTGTTTTCCTTTTCCTCCCCGGGAGGAATCACCTCGGTCGGGTTGTTTTGCACCTCTTCCTCTTTACTTTACCATTGTCTGCAAGCAAACATATCTAACATTGTTAGTTTAAGCACAGGCATTGAAACAGGCATTGAAATGGAATTGCAGAAAGCAGATGAAAAAGTTGCAGGATTAGTTGCAGACATGGCACTGCGGCCTACACAAACAGCAGTGCGGCCGCACAGGGGGCACCGCGGACCGTGCAAAGGCGACCGCGGTTCGTATTGGGCAAAGGCCCAAAACTCACCTTCTCTGAATCACCCCACTGCGGTCCGCACAAAATGGGGTCGCGGCCGCGGTGAGCCAGCGCAGACCGCACAAAGTACAATGCGGTCGCGCTGGAACAAGTCAGCTTGCAGTCATATGAACACCGCGATCCGCACAGAAAGGCAACACAGACCGCGTCAGGGCACCGCGGACCGCACTAAGGCGACCGCAGGCCGCACTGAGTCAATTTCACGGGCNGTCTTAGCTAATTGATTCATAGTAGTAGTAAGCTCGGCAATAGCTTGACCATGGTCATGCAACTCCTTGTGAAAATGGATCACCGTAGGGTCGCCTTGAGGAACATTGGCCCTACTTTTCCAAGCCGAAGAAGTGTCGGCCATCTCGTCAAGAATATCACAAGCTTCATTGTAAGGAAGCTTCATAAATTTGCCTCCGGCTAACTGGTTCACAATGCATTGATTAGTGGTGTTGATGCCCCGATAAAAGGTTTGTTGAATCATTGCCTCGATCATATCGTTGTTTGGGCATTCTTTCACCATTGTTCTAAATCTCTCCCATATTTCATGCAAGGGTTCCGTTGGCTCTTGCTTGAAGGCCAAAATTTCATCACGAAGCGCCGCCATGTGACTCGGCGAAAAGAACTTGGAAATAAACTTGTCCGCCAATTCATCCCACGTAGTGATGGAATGATTGGGGAGCCTTTCTAACCAATCCAACGCTTTACCCCAAAGAGAAAACGGGAAAAGCCTCAATCTCAACGCATCCTCGGACACGTTTGTTTGCTTGCTACCCCAGCATGTATCTACGAACCCCTTCAAGTGCTTGTAGGCATTTTGATCGGAGGCGCCCGTAAAATACCCTCGTTGCTCGAGCAAGGTCAACATGACATTTGTGATTTGAAAGTTCCCCGCCCGGATTCGGGGAAGAACGATGGCACTCGCATATCCTTGATTCGGTAGCACCCGAGGAACCGCTCTTGGAGGTGGCGGAGGAGGGTCTGGACGTTGTCATTAGTATCGGCCTGGCGGCCTCGTCGTGGTCCTGGAGGTACAAGAGGCACCTCATCATCTCCAATATCCTCAACCTCCTTCCCCGCAAGAACATTTCCAAGAGGGTCGTTTGCATTTAAATCCATTTTGGTACCTGTAGTAATCACACACACAAATTAGTAACAAAGAAGAAAAGAAGAACAACACACAAAACTAACTAAATAGATAGCCAAAACCGTTAGTTCCCCGGCAACAGCGCCAAAAAGTGATCGCAGCCAACTCCACGCTACAATAAAGTAGGAAGAGAGGGTCGCAATAGCTTTTACCCGATATGAGGGTCGGGATCGATTTCCACAGGGAGCTAGAAATTGGAGCTAGGTATCTATCTAGACTAGAATTGCGTGTATGCTCTTAATTGATCTTCTTATCATTTTTGGGTTATTCAATTATAAACTATAGTTATCAAGCTACTAGTTTAATCTAGATTATACTATGGAATAATTGCTAATGTTGTATCTAATGGGAAGAAGGGCACTAGGGTCGTGGCATCACCTAGGTGGCTAATTGACGGGTAGATGTTACTAAGGTTCGATTGACATAATTGGGGCTTATGCTATAGCTGTTGCACAATTTTACCCACTCTCACACCTCTCGGTAGAGAGAGTGATTTTGCCCAATTGACTCTTTCGAGACCAAATGGGTAGGCAAATTTGATCAAGCAACTAGGGTTCAAGTAGGGTGATTACTCTCTCGATGTTTAACCCGTTAATTGGGACTATCATTTCTCATGAGTCCATCCCAATTCCTTGTTGGGTCATTTTTCGGGTCATAGACTCTCTTTCTCAAGAGGAGTTAAACCCACAAAGCTTGAATCAGTGTTTGCAACCACAAATTCGAAATTAAAACATAAAATCAACCCAAATAGCAAACACCTATAGTCAATCTAACCCTAGATGGCAACACCCATCAATTACCCACACTAGGGTTGAGCCACAACCCTAGCTAATGGGTTTAGCTGCTCATGCTAGATACAGAAATTGAAGAAATAGATGAAGAACTAAGCATATTAATTGATTACTAAGAAGAAACTACAATAATCTGCCAAAAATGGCTACAATAATCGGCGCAGCTCACGTCTGAAGTCAGAATGTACAAAAAGACCTAAAAATGGTAAAATGTTATATTTATACTAGGCTGGAAAAACTGGACAAAAATACCCCTGCGGGGTCAGTGCGGGCCGCACAAAAAGGACCGCGGCCGCACTGGCTCTTTAACTTCAACTTTTAGCTTCTCTGATCTTGAGGACCGCGGACCGCGTGGATTGAACCGCGGCCGCGAAGGCAACAGGCGCGGTCCGCACAAGCTTGATCGCTGACCGCGTGGCTTAACACTTGGGATTTCACATCTCTCTGAACTTTTGCTCCGCAGACCGCACAAAAAGGTAGTGCGGCCGCGAAGTCACCACCGCGCACCGTGTAACCAGTACCACGGCCGCGTAGCCTTAAGCCCAAACTAGCCATGTCTCTGAACCTCCTAGTGCGGCCGCATTCACTTTTGCGCGGTCCGCACTAGGCCCTCTTTTCCTCAATTCACTTAATCTTTGATACTTGAGCAGGTTTCACTGCTTTTGAGCCGATCTTTGATATTTCGTCACTTTGTCGATCAAACCTGCAATCAACCGCAACTTGTGAGCATTTTGGGACTATTTTGTAACAATTTATAACCAAAGCATAGGCAAGTAGGGGCATAAAACATGTTAAAATCCCGACTTATCACTGTTTACGAGTGATTGTGAGGTATGCGAGTGGCTGTATATGAGTGACAGTCATGATTGCCCGAGGGGCTGTTTATGATTCATGTTTGCCCGAGGGGATGTTTACGATTTATGTTGCTCGAGGGGCTGTATACGAGTGAGTTTTGTCCGAGGGGCTGATTATGTTTTCACCATTTTACTCACTGTTTTATCACTTCGTTTGAAAATTTTGAAGGATGGTTTAAATGATTTTACTGAAACTGGATTTTAATTGAGCTGAGTTGATTCAAAATCGATTTTAAAAGCCCGTTGTATTCTACTGAGATTTCATGATATGAACTGCGTATATTTTATTGCTCGTCACTATTGCTTAGTCTTTATTTACCTTTATTACTTACTGATTTGGCGTACTCACATTACTCCCTGCACCTTATGTGCAGATCCAGGTATTTCTGAACCCGGTAGCGGGTGTTGAGTACTTAGTGGCAGGTCCATCGGAGTTAGCAAGGTAGCTGCCTGGCGACCGCAGCCCTGCTTTTCCTCGCTCCTTATCCTTCCTTAGTTGTATTCAGTTATTTCCAGGCTATGTTAGTCTTGATGTTGTCAGACGGTTGTAGTAGATGCTCATGACTAGTGACACCCCGATGTCGGGCTTTCTTTCCGCACTGTTATTTTGATTTAAACACTTTATAAAGGTTTATTGTTAAATAGCTTTGATTTTATCTTAAGAATGAAAATATTGATTGGTTTTGATAATGTGTCGGCTTGCCTAGTACCACGTTAGGCGCCACCTTGACCGGGTTATTTTTGGGTCGTGACAATGAAGTTATTTATCAATAATTTACGAACATTCATAAAATAAAACTACAATGATGTAACTGAGAAAAATAGGAGGTTAACGTAGCCTTAAAAAAGAACTCAACAAACTTTCTCTCATCTTTAGTTACATGGCTTACATCAGCCATAGCCAATAAATTAATGAAACCTAGCAGAAGATTAGGAGTTAGTTAATACAACCATAAATAGTAGGTAAGACATGATTAAAGCAAAGAACACCCAAACGACCAAAGGTCATTGGTAGGTAATGTTTGGACAAGATGTGGATAGCAGAAAAGGAGAAAAGAAAGAGTGAAAAAAATAGGAAAGTGGAACAAGAAAATTAACAGGAATTGAGGAAAACGAAGTTAACAAATCTCATGACTTTTACATGCCCCTTGTAATAAACTCAAACTCAAAGCCAACTTTTCTAGCTCAAAAAGAAAGAAAAGGGTAAATCGAAACGACTGTATACATGGAGTTTGTTTGATCAAAAAGTGTTAAGCTTTTTGTTAAATTAATTAATAAGAAAATAGAGGGTGAATCCTAGTTAGATATAATAAATTCAAGATAAAAAAACTCAGACAGATCCGTGAGATGAGATTGTGTTTAAGAATAATAAAGATCAGGTACGTGTTCAATGATTGTCAATGAATGTTATAATAAGAACAAGCAATAAATGTAGATAATGACAATAAAGGTGATAAAGAGGAATTTATCACCCAAATGTTAGATGGTTTGGGTAATTCTTCTTCCAGACAACAACGGGATAATAATAAATGAAGATGGATAAGGAATCTTTGGATCTTGTAAACAAAGAGTGAACGACGTGTTGAGCAATAGAATCAGTGAACAAGACAAGCCTTTTGTATATTCTTTGTAGCCAACTCTTTACAAGTGCTCTTATCAAAAAGTGAAGATCCCTTTTTATTCTTTATCTCTTCCTATTTATAAGGGTTATCCCCAAGAAACCCTAAAAAGTACAACATAGAGAATATCCTATGGAATATTCCTTATATCTATTGCTAAACTATACTACTGTTGCCTCCTTCCCCCCTTTGCTTGACCTCGGCAATAATCCTTCTTAAGACTCCTCGCCATTGTGCCATGGTCGGCCCTGATGGATTATTACATGCAGCGGAAGCAATCCCAGTATCAAAATCACATGTAATCTAGACAACTAGTATAAACAGAATTTTACGGGTTACCTCTTGAAGCGTGAACAAAGCTCCTCTATTACGTGAGCCTCTAATTCCACAGAAACTCAATGAAATCACCATCATCAGCACGATCACGATTCCCGAACGTTCCACGGTCTTCTACTGTGTTACCCAAATAATATCCGAAAAATAGCAATTTCGTGTGGGCGAAATTTTCTAAGGAAAAAGGCTGAAAATCTCAACCACCATGACTACTCCCTCTAGGTGGAAAACTTTATGTATTTATAGCACAAATTTTAAGGGTTAAAACCATTTTCCAAAACCTGTTGGGTTTTCTTTTCCACCAGAAAAATGATTCCTTTATTTTCTATTATTTAGGCACGGTAGGGACCACATAATTTAATTAATAAGGCTCCGATTATGGAATTAATTTCTAATTTTTGAAATTAATATCCACCATAATTAATTACGAATTATTCCACTAAAATTTCGTAATTGCACTCCTTATTCAATTTCGAAATTCATCCATTAAATCTTATTTAACTCCCCATGTTAATATTCAGATACTAATCAATTAAATTAAGTTACTGACGATTTAATTTATTGATTATTTCCTTTAGACTTTCGCTTAACTTATTTTATGTGTCGGATACAAAATCCACCGGTCGGGTTTACACATGAAAACTTATAAGCTTTCATAAAGGTGTATCATCAATATCTAAACCGAGACATAGATTCCATCAACTAACTATTACTTCGCCAATGTACATTATTGTTATCCAATTTACCAGGCATATTGACCCACGAAAGAATCTCGCCTTTTAATAAATCAAAACAATAATAATGTACACAGCTAATAATAATTATATCAAGATTAAGAGTATAAGTACATTTAATGGTTAGAGAGTTTATTTTATTNCCTCGAACAATGCAGCTCACCTAGTCCCAAAGATCATTCGCGCTGCTACGCCCAGTAAGCTGCTAGAGGTATATATACCTGTGCAACAAAAATGCACAGAAGTGTAGTATGAGTACATAATCAACGTGTACTCAATGAGTATCCCGCCTAATCTCGAAGAAGTAGAGACGAGATGGCCAACTTCGACACTCACTAGAGGTCAATTAGCATTATTCTAGAAATGCAAGGAAAAGCATGGTTTTATATGGTAGTTCAAATTCGCGAAGCCAGAAAACAGGTAAACACCTTCAACAAATAATCAAGGATTTTCAAGGTTTACTCTTTATTATCTTATCAATTTATATCAAGCCATGAAAGGCAATATCAACATTTAAAATTCTCGGGGAACAATATACATATCATGCGCAAATCATGCCGAGGTCGACGGCCCGCTCCAGCAGAAATGTAAATTGTGCAC
The DNA here is from genome assembly GCF_001879085.1 of Nicotiana attenuata. NCBI lineage: Eukaryota > Viridiplantae > Streptophyta > Magnoliopsida > Solanales > Solanaceae > Nicotiana > Nicotiana attenuata. The sequence continues at coordinate 49,854,625 of NC_031991.1, forward strand.
TGCCGAGGGTCGAACGGCACGAACCATAGATGTATCTATTTAATCTGCCGAGGCGTTCGGCCTGTTCCATAAATAAACACATACCCTGCTCGCGAATCATGCATGCGACGCAGGTACACATAGAGATACATGCTCAATCAGTCAATTAAGAACTTATCGGAATATTTACCCGAATAAAACAATTTCACTTTTTAACAATTCAGGAAAAATGATGTTTAATCTCCTTTTAAATTCATTTACTAATCCAAGGTGATTGAAGCAATTCAAGCTATCAATGGGTTCATAAATAATCCAAGTATAACATGCTTTTGGGCCCTAACTACCCGGACAATAGCATAATAGTAGCTACGCACGAACTCTCGTCACCTCGTGCGTACGTAGCCCCCGCAAATAGGAGCACATAATCAATTATTTAACCTATGGGGACAATTCCCTCTTACAAGGTTAGAAAGGAGACTCACCTCGCTCCGAAGACTCATAACCGGCATTCTACATTCTTCCGAAGGCTTGAACCGACGCACAATGCACCAAAACTAGCCAATTAACGACAAACTAATGAGAACATGCTCAAATACTTGTTATCAATTCAAATTATACAAATTCCCAACTCCGCTTAGTGAAATGATCAAAATGCCCTCGGGCCCGCGTGCCCGGATTCCGAAATTTCTCGAAGATAAAGGTTACCCATGACCTTAGGAACTCAAATATATAATTTTCTCTAAATTCCATANAGAAAAATAATTTCTTTATTTCCTATTATTTCGGCACAACAGGACCACAGAATTTCATTAACAAGACTTCCAATTATGGAATTAATTTATAATTTTCAAAATTAATATCCACCATAATTAATTACGAATTATTCCACTAAAAATTCGTAATTGCACTCCTTATTCAATTTCGAAATTCATCCATTAAATCTTATTTACTACCCCATGTTAATATTCAGATACTAATCAATTAAATTAAGTTACTGACGATTTAATTTATTGATTATTTCCTTTAGACTTTCGCTTAACTTATTTTATGTGTCGGATACAAAATCCACCGGTCGGGTTTACACATGAAAACTTATAAGCTTTCATAAAGGTGTATCATCAATATCTAAACCGAGACATAGATTCCATCAACTAACTATTACTTCGCCAATGTACATTATTGTTATCCAATTTACCAGGCATATTGACCCACGAAAGAATCTCGCCTTTTAATAAATCAAAACAATAATAATGTACACAGCTAATAATAATTATATCAAGATTAAGAGTATAAGTACATTTAATGGTTAGAGAGTTTATTTTATTAAGTCAGTATAAAATACTTATCTCTACTTGGTCCGTTCAATACATACAAAATGTACTAGCACAAGAAGTTGGAATTAAACCATTCCCATAATCAAGATAAATTATATTTAATCTTGTGCTACAATCATTCCTGATGATTTGTCCAATTGCATCATTAGATTGTGAACTCAAACTTTATACTTATAAGAACCGATGATTTAATCTTCCGTGTATAAGTTAAACTCTATACACTAAATCATCTACTATATAAGTAAAGGACACAGACTAATATATGATCTATTTAAAACTTTTTTAAAATTGAATGAATAATTATATCATAATAAATACTATATCTAAACCAAATCCATGGTTAATAGTATATATCCCAACAATCTCCCACTTAGACTTTTAACCATGACAATTGTCAGAATATACTATATCTAAAGGCATGGTTAATAGTATATGCCCCAACAATCTCCCACTTAGACTCATAACCATGCATCTACAACTTTCTCAGGCATTCTTTTACATGACTATTAAACATCTTTACCAAATAAGGTTTTGTTAAAGAATCTTGCCAAGTTATTTCTGATGCAATATTTGTCCAGTAGTGCTTTGTCGTAACCATCTAGTTTGGTATTAAACTCTTTAGGGATCCTGTTACTGAAACTATCCCAAGAGTATACACCGAACTATGATTTTCTTTAGCATTCTCCCACTACGACGAAGTACTACTAATATTACCTTCATTACCTTACGGCATTGAAATATTAGTGACTTCTTACTATAGTGTTTACTTTTCAAACATCACTCTCACTCGATAAAGGCATATTATATCTATTAACGTTCTCCCACAACTCAAATGCAATGGAACGTCAATTCCGACTTGTGGGTTTTGATGTTCTTGAACGTCAATTGCCTTATTTTCTTTAGGACAATGAAATAAAACTCCATTCGTTTTCTTGGATATTCAATAAACATGCACCTATCCATTCTTAGTTCCGACTTACATATCCGCTTTCCCTTTCAGCACATATGCAGGACAATCCTATATCTGAACATACCATGGACTGAGCATACATTCAGTCCACAGTTCTATAGATGTCCCAGGTACTAACTTAGAAGGAACTAAATTCAGAATGTAATTTGCAGTTTCTGAGAAATATTCCAAAAACAAATAAGGCACTCTGAATAACACGTCATTAATCTATCCTTGTCCAAACGAGACTTATTTCTTCTTTCTACCACACCACTCTATTATGGAGTTTACGGTATAGTCAATTGAGATGTAATCCCTTATTCTGATAAGTAACAAAAGAACTCTTTAGAGAGGTGCTCGCTACTACAATCAAATTGCAGTAACTTAATATATTTCCTTGGTGCTTCTCCGTTTCAAGTCTTAAAAATCTTGAATTACTTAATTCATTAAGACTTACGGTGCATCAAATAAATATATTAATATTTTCAGTAATCACTTATGAACGTCACAAAAATACTCAAAACTATCTCTTACCAGTATGTTCATTTAACCATACAAATCAGAAGGGATTCATTCTAGCTTATCACTAGCTTCATTTCCTTTTGAAGGGAAACAACCTTTAGTCAATTCCTTCCAAACAGGATCTACAAGTTGGTAGTGCCTTTACTTTCAATGAACCTTAAGGTCCATCCTTGACCAACTTGAAATCCTATCCAGATTAATATGACTTAGACAAAAGTGCACATATAAGTTTTACTCAATTTTGAAGAACATATTCTCTAATGAGGTAGACTATTATTGTTCTGTTGAGGAGAGACACTAATATACAATAACAAGGTCATGCATTCATGTACCACAAGAGATAAAATGTTTATCAAGCTCAATAACTCAAGAGTTATTCGAAAAATAAAACAAATATCCATCTCTTATTTTGCCCAGAAACCGGAATTAAATTTCTTCTAACAAAAAATACATATATTGCATCCTTTAAATTAATGTCTTATCACTAAAAGAAAATTTTAACAAGTAATATGACAAATTGCATAAAGTCATTGTGGAGTTGAGATAAAAACATTAAATAGATCGTAATAAGTCAAAACACTGAATAGTAAAATTCAGACTGCATTCAATATTTATATACATACATGCATCTCGAATAATAAATTTCGATGGAAAAAGAATCATTCATGCAAAGTATATTATATAATGTAAGAATTATGCAATCCAAAAATAAATAGAACCAACTCAGATGGAGAGTATACTATTATTCAGTCAATTATATAAACTTTTAGTACGAAAATTTTAAACACACTACACATATATGTCATGCATCTTGAATAGCAAATTCGATGGGAAAAGAACTACTCATGCAACATACATATGTAATGCCAGATTATTCACTCCAATAATTAAAACGGACCCAACTCAGATGGAGAGTATACTGTTAATTTAAGTCAAGTGAACATCATAATTAATAGCTCTAGTTACATNCCAGTAAGCTGCTAGAGGTATATATACCTGTGCAACAAAAATGCACAGAAGTGTAGTATGAGTACGTAATCAACGTGTACTCAATGAGTATCCCGCCTAATCTCGAAGAAGTAGAGACGAGATGGCCAACTTCGACACTCACTAGAGGTCAATTAACAATATTCTAGAAATGCGAGGAAAATCATGGTTTTATATGGTAGTTCAAATTCGCGAAGCCAGAAAACAGGTAAACACCTTCAACAAATAATCAAGGATTTTCAAGGTTTACTCTTTATTATCTTATCAATTTATATCAAGCCATGAAAGGCAATATCAACATTTAAAATTCTCGGGAAACAATATACATATCATGCGCAAATCATGCCGAGGTCGACGGCCCGCTCCAGCAGAAATGTAAACTGTGCACTGCCGAGGGTCGAACGGCACGAACCATAGATGCATCTATTTAATCTGCCGAGGCGTTCGGCCCGTTCCATAAATAAACACATACCCTGCTTGCGAATCATGCATGCGACGCAGGTACACATAGACATACATGCTCAATCAGTCAATTAAGAACTTATCGGAATATTTACCCGAATAAAATAATTTCTCTTTTTAACAATTCAGGAAAAATGATGTTTAATCTCCTTTTAAATTCATTTACTAATCCAAGGTGATTCAAGCAATTCAAGCTATCAATGGGTTCATAAATAATCCAAGTATAACATGCTTTTGGGCCCTAACTACCCGGACAATAGCATAATAGTAGCTACGCACGAACTCTCGTCACCTCGTGCGTACGTAGCCCCCGCAAATAGGAGCACATAATCAATTATTTCACCTATGGGGAAAATTCCCTCTTACAAGGTTAGAAAGGAGACTCACCTCGCTCCGAAGACTCATAACCGGCATTCTACATTCTTCCGAAGGCTTGAACCGACGCACAATGCACCAAAACTAGCCAATTAACGACAAACTAATGAGAACATGCTCAAATACTTGTTATCAATTCAAATTATACAAATTCCCAACTCCGCTTAGTGAAATGATCAAAATGCCCTCGGGCCCGCGTGCCCGGATTCCGAAATTTCTCGAAGATAAAGGTTACCCATGACCTTAGGAACTCAAATATATAATTTTCTCTAAATTCCATACCAAAATCGTGGCTAAATTTCAAGAATATAATTTGCTAGGTTTTCCACCAAAACCTCAATTTTTATACTAATTTTCATGCCCAAATCCATACGTAATCAATGTATTTAACTCATAATAGGTGGGGATGACTTACCTTAACATTGATGACGAAAATCCTCCCTTGAAGCTCCCCAAAATCGCCCCAAGCCATGAACAAAATGAGAGAAATGGACTCAATTCACGAATTAAAACAACCTTGCTGCCTCCAGGTATTCCGCGTCTGCGGTGCATTTTCCGCTTCTGCGGATGTCGCTTCTGCGATTTTTGACCGCTTCTGCGGCTTGGGCAAGAGGGAGCTGACCGCTTCTGCGGTCTGGGGGCCGCTTAAGCGGAACCGCTTCTGCGGTCCCTGGGCCGCTTCTGCGGTTTCCTTGGGCCTGGCCCCTTCCGCTTCTGCGAGATTTCGACCGCATCTCAAGCCTTCCCAAATTCCAATTTTCGATCCTTTAGCCACCCGGAATCCACCCGAGGCCCCCGGGACCCCAACCAAAACTACCAACCAATCCCAAAACACATTACGGACTTGCTCGAGGCCTCAAATCATATCAAACAACGCTAAAACCATGAATTACACCCCGATTCAAGCTTTATGAACTTTGAACTTTTCAACTTCTACTTCCGATGTTTAAACCTATCAAATCATGTCCGATTGACCTTAATTTTTGCACACTAATCATATTTGACATTACGGACCTACTCTAACTTCCGGAATCGGATTCCGACCCCGATATCAAAAAGTCCACTTCCGGTCAAACTTCTCAAAAACCTTCAAATTTCTATCTTTAGCCAAATGGCTTCAAAATGACCTACGAACCTCCGAATTCACTTCCGATCGCGCTCCCAACTCCAGATTCACCATACAGAGCTATTCACAGTCTCGGAATCCCAAACGGACGTCGATAACACTGAAATGCACTTCAAGCCAAACTTATGAAATTTTTTCTAAAATGCTAACTTCCACAATAGGCGCCAAAACACTTCCGGGTTATCCAAAACCCGAACCGGGCATACGCCCAAGTCCGAAATTATCATACGAACCTGCTGGAACCTTCGGATCTCGATTCCGAGGTCGTTTGCTCAAAATTCCCATCCTAGTTCATTCTTTCAACTTTAGGCTCTTGAAATAGGAATTCTCTTCCCAAATCGACTCCGGATTTCCCGAAACTCAATTCCGACCGCGCGTGCAAGTCATAATGCCTGAAATGAAGCTGCTCATGGCCTCAAACCGCTGAATGACGCGCTAGGACTCAAAACGACCGGTCGGGTCGTTACGTCCAAGATTTTAGAAAATTTTATAAAATCTTAGCAGCATTAATCAATTTACAAACGTAGCAGTAAAAAATTTACATTCTATAATAGAATCCCAACTGGACCCAATTAAATCTCAACCGAGATTCTCTCTTCAATCGAGATTCTCTCCATTAAATATATCAATCCAAAAGATTTCTTATTACAAGTACTATAAATATATTATTCCTTATTTTTCACCCAAAATTATAGTTATTCCATTATACCCAATATTACAAATAATATGTAATGTGTATAAACGTATATATACATAGTATAATGAAGATATTTAATATTATTATAAATGATAATGGTATTCTAGTATATTAATATTATATTTTATGCTATATTTCAGATTGTGTATTAATGTTAGTAAATAGTGGATAGTTAAATATATACATGGAATACATATATACTCCTATAAAGTATTATAGTAGTTTATAATTATGTGTAAAATATACATATACACAGTATAATGATGAATAATGCATAAATTAACAATGATATTATATATATA
>NC_031991.1:49861377-49893766 GCF_001879085.1 Nicotiana attenuata
TTATACAAATCCAAAAAATAAATAGAACCAACTCAGATGGAGAGTATACTATTATTCAGTCAATTATATAAACTTTTAGTACGAAAATTTTAAACACACTACACATATATGTCATGCATCTTGAATAGCAAATTCGATGGGAAAAGAACTACTCATGCAACATACATATGTAATGCCAGATTATTCACTCCAATAATTAAAACGGACCCAACTCAGATGGAGAGTATACTGTTAATTTAAGTCAAGTGAACATCATAATTAATAGCTCTAGTTACATTGATCCAACATGTATACTCAGATGGAGAGTAAGTACACGATATCAATTACTAGTATTTCACCTAGTGAGCTTACAATAAATTTATCCGATATGGAGGAAGACCTAAAGTCAACACGTAAATTTATTTCTCACTTGAAATTAATAGTGGAAGACCATAGAAATATATTTCTATCACCACTTAATCATGATTGTATTTTAGTTACAAAATTATTTCAACCCTTTAAACTCAGATAAAGAGTTAATACAGGTTATCAATAACTAGTAACTATATCCAGTGAGTTCATAATAAATTTATCCGATATGGAGAAAGACCTAACGTCAACGCATAAATTTACTATCTCGCTATAAATAAAAAATGGAGATCATAGGGGTTAATTCCTATCACCATTTTATCACAACCACGAACTTTTCTCTAAAGATTAAGTTCCATAACTTAAAAAATGCTCAAAACCCTATTTAAACAATCTTAAAACGCTAAATTAACGTATTTTACTGCATAGCAGTGAGTATTGTTCACTGGGCTGTTTCTGGTAAGCCTACCAAATTTCATATCAATCAAAGATTGTTAAAATCACAATCTCCAAAAATTGCGACCAAATTTGGAAAATTACCATTTTAAGCATTTTTGAAGAATTTAAAATATGACCTACATTCTTATCATATACTAATTCATGTCAAATTCATATGTGTTATCATGTTCCAGATTAGACATAAATAAAATGATAGAAAGAATGACTTTTCGTATGTAAATCACATTTTAATCCGCCAAATATTCAAAAAAACTCATCTAAACGATCCCGAATCGTCAAAATACGATGTGATTCACTACATAGCAATGAGTTCTTCTTAAATGATAGTTTCCGATGATCCTACTGAATTCCAGGTCATTTGGAGATCGTGAAATTCACGATCGCCAAAACTAGACCAAATTCGAATAAATTATTTTGGCGTATTTAGAATTAAATCCATGTGATTTGCATTCTTGCGATATATCATATCAAGTTAAACCATCATGTTTCATATTTAACACAAATATAGGCGATATATAAAGAATAATTTTTCATATTTATAATGTCATGACCCAAAATCCACTAAGGGCCGTGGTGGCGCCGGACACCTTTGTCAGGCAAGCCAACTAAATTATCAATTAAATCCTCTCTTAATACTTTTAAAAATTCTAAAACTAGACCAAATTCGAATAAATTATTTTGGCGTATTTAGGATTAAATCCATGTGATTTGCATTCTTGCGATATATCATATCAAGTTAAACCATCATGTTTCATATTTAACACAAATATAGCCGATATATAAAGAATAATTTTTCATATTTATAATGTCATGACCCAAAATCCACTAAGGGCCGTGGTGGCGCCGAACACCTCTGTCAGGCAAAGCCAACTAAATTATCAATTAAATCCTCTCTTAATACTTTTAAAAATTCTAAGGTTTTTCCTTCCATTTTTCATAAATAAAAGATCACTACTTGAATTCAAATTTAAATAATAATAATTAGTACAAATCTTTCGAAACCATCCCAGAACCCGGTGTCACAAGTGCATGAGCAACTACTGATAAGGAAAATAAAATACCACATCTGTCCGAAATACAGTGGACAGGGAATAAAATACAAAATGCTGAAAGGAACTACACTAGCTGCGGGTCGCCTCGAACAATGCAGCTCACCTAGTCCCAAAGATCATTCGCGCTGCTACGCCCAGTAAGCTGCTAGAGGTATATATACATGTGCAACAAAAATGCACAAGTGTAGTATGAGTACGTAATCAACGTGTACTCAATGAGTATCCCGCCTAANATGGTACAATTACTTCGACGTCAATGACCCTTCCTGAGTCTGAGCTCACTCTCCAGTTGCACAGGTTCATTTACCCCTCATACACACCATTTAAGTGTGCGACAACATCTTTCCAATTTAAATTTATGATGCTTCCTTCTTCATTTAAGCGGCTCCTTTCCGTTATACTAAATCTCTGGCCGCACAAGAATCCCTACTTCAAATCAGGCCCGTAGACCCCAATAACCGATCACCAATATCCTCAAGTCGTTCCAATCTCTCCTTAAGGCGCATAGTCATCTTACTACTAGGCCCTATACAGCTCCGCCACTCTCCCACTTTGGGCAAACTTACTCCTTTAATCAACTGTTCGGCCTGCGCTCCCTAAGCCTGGCCTTTTAGAAGCTTAAAACTCCGCCAGACACTTCCCACATGTCTTTCTCATCTCTTGCGGCTCAGTTGTTGCCTTAATAAAATTCATCTTCATCGAACTTGAACCCACAAATCGCTACTGACTTAAACCCTTCCGAAGGTCATCTTTCTCGAACCGTCAACATTTGCAATACTGATTCAATCCAGAACCACAGCACCCTGCGATATCTGATAGTTGTATCTCTGATACTATTTCGCAATATTTTGCCCCAAGGGCGAGTTGTAGAAGATCATAACACCGATAAACTTAATACCTCCAATTAGGACAACAGCACCCCCATATAGAGGAGAACTCCACCACACTTGCAATTACCACGTTTTATTACTTCCACTAGTCCACATCTGACCATCCTTAGTTCGATTGACTTTCCCCCTGCCGGGAATAAAATACTGAATCCCCTTTCTTACACACTGAGTAAACCTTCCTTCAATTCATTCACTGCCCCGACACGTGGGCAAACACCCTACCATCACAACAACACTATGGAATAATCACTCATAAGCATCACGGTAACCTGTGCCTAGCCTCAAGGCTCTTGGAAGTTCTGTTACTGAGCTGAAAACTAGGATATCCTTCCATAAGGCGACTATAATAGTCCAATCAACTATACCGGAAGAATCCTCCCGCACCACATTTGTAGTGCCATTACAATCCTTCAATTTTCGATTTACATCAAGCGCTTCGCGTCGCATAAGATTGAGTAAGAAGAAACAAATGCATAAGCCTCACATGAAGTCAAATCGCACGATAAGGAATCAAGAAGGGAAGTACTCCTAACAGTCCTGCAGCCTCCCGAGGATAAGTACAGACATCTCCGTACCGATCCGCGAGACTCTACTAGACTTGCTCATGACTCGTGAGACCGACGGGAACCTAGTGCTCTGACACCATGTTGTCACGACCCAAAATCCACTAAGGGTCGTGGTGGCGCCGGACACCTCTGTCAGGCAAGCCAACTAAATTATCAATTAAATCCTCTCTTAATACTTTTGAAAATTCCAAGGTTTTTCCTTCCATTTTTCATAAATAAAAGATCACTACTTGAATTCAAATTTAAATAATAATAATTAGTACAAATCTTTCGAAACCATCCCAGAACCCGGTGTCACAAACGCATGAGCAACCACTGATAAGGAAAATAAAATACCAAATCTGTCCGAAATACAGTGGACAGGGAATAAAATACAAAATGTTGAAAGGAACTACACTAGCTGCAGGTCGCCTCGAACAATGCAGCTCACCTAGTCCCAAAGATCATTTGCGCTGCTACGCCCAGTAAGCTGCTAGAGGTATATATACCTGTGCAACAAAAATGCACAGAAGTGTAGTACGAGTCCGTAATCAATGTGTACTCAATGAGTATCCCGCCTAATCTCGAAGAAGTAGAGACGAGATGGCCAACTTCGACACTCACCGGAGGTCAATTAACAATATTCTAGAAATGCGAGGAAAATCATGGTTTTATATGGTAGTTCAAATTCGCGAAGCTAGAAAACAGGTAAACACCTTCAACAAATAATCAAGGATTTTCAAGGTTTACTCTTTATTATCTTATCAATTTATATCAAGCCATGAAAGGAAATATCAACATTTAAAATTCTCGGGAAACAACATACATATCATGCGCAAATCATGCCGAGGTCGACAGCCCGCTCCAGCAGAAATGTAAACTGTGCACTACTGAGGGTCGAACGGCACGAACCATAGATGCATCTATTTAATCTGCCGAGGCGTTCGGCCCGTTCCATAAATAAACACATACCCTGCTCGCGAATCATGCATGCGACGCAGGTACACATAGAGATACATGCTCAATCAGTCAATTAAGAACTTATCGGAATATTTACCCGAATAAAACAATTTCTCTTTTTAACAATTCAGGAAAAATGATGTTTAATCTCCTTTTAAATTCATTTACTAATCCAAGGTGATTCAAGATATTCAATCTATCAATGGGTTCATAAATAATCCAAGTATAACATGCTTTTGGGCCATAACTACACGGACAATAGCATAATAGTAGCTACGCACGGACTCTCGTCACCTCGTGCGTACATAGCCCCCGCAAATAGGAGCACATAATCAATTATTTCACCTATGGGGACAATTCCCTCTTACAAGGTTAGAAAGGAGACTCACCTCGCTCCGAAGACTCATAATCGGCATTCTACATTCTTCCGAAGGCTTGAACCGACGCACAATGCACCAAAACTAGCCAATTAACGACAAACTAATGAGAACATGCTCAAATACTTGTTATCAATTCAAATTATACCAATTCCCAACCCCGCTTAGTAAAATGACCAAAATGCCCTCGGGCCCACGTGCCCGGATTCCAAAATTTCTCGAAGATAAAGGTTACCCATGACCTTAGGAACTCAAATATATAATTTTCTCTAAATTCCATACCAAAATCGTGGCTAAATTCCAAGAATATAATTTTCTAGGTTTCCACCAAAACCTCAATTTTTATACTAATTTTCATGCCCAAATCCATACATAATCAATGTATTCAACTCATAATAGGTGGGGATGACTTACCTTAACATTGATGATGAAAATCCTCCCTTGAAGCTCCCCAAAATCGCCCCAAGCCATGAACAAAATGAGGGAAATGGCCAAACATCCGATTTAAAAACAATGCTTCTGCCCCCAGCTATTTCCGCTTCTGCGGAACTATTACCGCTTCCACGGTCACGCTTTTGCGGACAAAACTCCGCTTTTGAGGACAAGGGGGCTCCAGCCATTTTTGCTTTTGCGGTCAGCCTACCGCTTCTCGGTTCCGCATCAGCGGATCAAGGGTCGCTTCTGCGGTCCCGGCTGCCCTCACGCTCGACCGCTTCTGCGGCTTCTTTCCCGCTTCTGCGGTCCCATCTCCGCAGAAGCGGAAACACCAGCAACCAGCAACTCAGCAATTTCCAAAAATCCATTTTCGATCCATTAACCACCCGGAATCCACCCGAGGCCCCCAGGACCCCAACCAGTCCCAAAATACATTACGGACTTGCTCGAGGCTTCAAATCATATCAAACAACACGAAAATCACGAATTACACCCCAATTCAATCTTTATGAACTTTAGAATTCCAAACTTCTACTTCCGATGTTTAAACCTATCAAATCATGTCCGATTGACCTCAAATTTTGCACACAAGTCATATTTGACATTACGGACCTACTCCAACTTCCGGAATCGGATTCCGATCCCGATATCAAAAAGTCGACCTCCGGTCAAACTTCTCAAAAACCTTCAAATTCTATCTTTAGCCAAATTGCTCCAAAATGACCTACGGACCTCCGAATTCACTTCCGATCGCGCTCCCAACTCCTGAATCACCATACGGAGCTACTCCCAGTCTCGGAACTCCAAACAAACATTGATACCACTGAAATGCACTTCCAACCAGACTTATGAAATTTGTTCCAAAATGCTAACTTCCACAATAGGCGCCAAAACGCTCCCCGGTTATCCAAAACCCGATCCGGACATACGCCCAAGTCCGAAATCATCATACGAACCTGCTGGAACCTTCCGATCCCGATTCCGAGGTCGTTTACTAAAAATTTCAATCCTAGTTCATTCTTTCAACTTTAAGCTTCCGAAATGAGGATTCTCTTCCCAAATCAACTCCGAACTTCCCGAAATTCAATTCCGACCACGTGTACGAGTCATAATACCGGAAATGAAGCTGTTCATGGCCTCCGACTGCTGAACAGAGCGCTGGGACTCAAAACGACCGGTCGGGTCGTTACATATAATAAATTTAATTTTTAATAAACTGCTTGAAAACCCATCTAAACGACCTCGAAATGCCGAAAAATAGCACGATTCTCTGCATAGAAGTGAGTTTTTCTCACTAGATCATTTTCGATGAACCTACCAAGTTTCAGGTCAATCGGAGTTCGTCAAATTCATGACCACCAACCTGTAACCAAACTCGGAGAATAACTGTTTTAAGCAGTTTCATGAATTAAAATAAATATGATATTGATTTCCATTCTCCTTATAATTATACTATGAGCTCAAGGCATATATTATGTTCTTCCTATTTTTAGGATACATAATATCTCCTTTTGCAATAAATTATCCTTTTATTAAATATACAAGAACCTAAGATATTATATTTTCTCTCGTTCGGCGAAAACCCCAATATCTCTTGTCATGGGTGGAGTTGGTTACACTAGTACCCAAAGATAAAACTCTTTTTCTAGTTAAGAACCTCCACTACTAATGTAGATTTATCAAGGATAATTTTTACATGGTACATTAAGCAGATTTCAATGACTCAAATAAATAGACCATTTTGTGGATCCTACTTATTAATCATAATGCTCAATCCATGAATAGACATAATTTCACATGTACAAATTTATTAAGAATTTTTCATGAGTTCAAATAAATAAACCACTTTAGTGGTAACTATTTATTACTCACAAAATTCTCAATTTACGAGTGAAGATAGATGTAACACATAAAATTATTTCATGGCAGATTATGGACCACATCTTAAAAGACATGCCAATAATATAAAGCTCATATAAAATACCACTTAATTACAACATCCAACCAGAGAACAAAATTTTTTATCGAAAATCCAAGACTAGTCATCACGTAGGGCATGGAAACATAAACTAAAATTTGAGAAATTTTTTATGCATAAATATGCGAAACGCTCCAATCATTAGTCATCCAGGATATCAAACAGAGGATTTCACTTTATTACAAAATAATTATATCATCACACAATATCAATTATACTTTGTAAGACCTAGTCAATAAAATCCTACACCTCTATTATTGAATTTAATACAACAACACGTGTATTTACTAATAACCAATGGGTAAACCTATTATATGGCCAGTACTTAATCATGGAGACCATGGGGAGTCACTCCCACCACCATTGAATTAAAAACTAATTAAAACTTATTAAAGAATTAATTTCCAAGTAAAAATAGAAAAACGTCCAAAACACAGTCGAAGGCCTCAAAACGCCGAAAAATACCATGATTCACTGTCAAAGCAGTGAGTTATTCTCACCAAGTCGTTTCCGATGGACCCACCAAATTTTCAGCCCAATCGGAGTCTATCAAGTTCACTGACCTCCAAAATACCGGCAATTCGGTCAAAATCAGGTTTGCGTTTTTTTAGGGTTTACCAAAAAAATATCCAGATCATCCCAATCAAATATTATAAAAAATAGATATCTCATTATTACAAGAATAATCCAAATTTTTGCACAGTTAATTCACAAAACAGCAGTGCAGTTTTTCAGAAAACCACATATAGCATGTAATTAAAAAACGCACATAAACACGATATTCTTGTTTTATGAAAAACTTAGTTAAATAATTAGATGTGAGTGGGTCTGATACCAATTGATGGATTATTATAGCAGCGGAAGCAATCTCAGTATCAAAATCACATGTAATCTAGACAACTAGTATAAACGGGATTTCACGGGTTACCTCTTGAAGCGTGAATAAAGCTCCTCTATTACGTGAGCCTCTAATTCCACAGCAACTCAATGAAATCACCATCATCAGCACGATCACGATTCCGAACGTTCCACGGTCTTCTACTGTGTTACCCAAATAATATCCGAAAAATAGCAATTTCGTGTGGGCAAAATTTTCTAAGGAAAAGGGCTGAAAATTTCGGCCACCATGACTACTCCCTCTTGGTGGAAAACCTTATATATTTATAGCACAAGTTTTAAGGGTTAAAACCCTTTTCCAAAACTTGTTGGATTTTCTTTTCCACCAGAAAAAGGATTCCTTTATTTCCTATTATTTAGGCACAGTAGGGACCACATAATTTAATTAACAAGGCTCCAATTATGGAATTAATTTTTAATTTTTGAAATTAATATCTACCATAATTAATTACGAATTATTTCACTAAAAATTCGTAATTGCACACCTTATTCAATTTCGGAATGCATCCATTAAATCTTATTTAACTCCCCATGTTAAGATTCAGATACTAATCAATTAAATTAATTACTGACGATTTAATTTATTGATTATTTCCTTTAGACTTTCGCTTAACTTATTTCATGTGTCGGATACAAAATCCACCGGCCGGGTTTACACATGAAAACTTATAAGCTTTCATAAAGGTGTATCATCAATCTCTAAATCGAGACATGGATTCCATCAACTAACTATTACTTCGCCAATGTACATTATTATTATCCAATTTACCAGGCATATTGACCCACAAAAGAATCTCGCCTTTTAATAAATCAAAACAATAATAATGTACACAGCTAATAATAATTATATCAAGATTAAGAGTATAAGTACATTTAATGTCTAGAGAGTTTATTTTATTAAGTCAGTATAAAATACTTATCTCTACTTGGTCCGTTCAATACATACAAAATGTACTAGCACAAGAAGTTGGAATTAAACCATTCCCATAATCAAGATAAGTTATATTTAATCTTGTGCTACAATCATTCCTGATGGTTTGTCCAATTCCATCTTAGATTGTGAACTCAAACTTTATACTTATAAGAACCGATGATTTAATCTTCCGTGTATAAGCTAAACTCTATACACTAAATCATCTACTATATAAGCAAAGGACACAGACTAATATATGATCTATTTAAAGTTTTATTAAAATTGAATAAATAATTATATCGTAATAAATACTATATCTAAACCAAATTCATGGTTAATAGTATATATCCCAACATGCCCTATCCTTGACCATGTTTATTTGCAATTATCAGGCCGCCCAAATTTAGACCAATACAGAGTGATGTATTGAGAATCAATTTTGCAGATATGTCGTTAGTTTTTAGCATAAAGTTAGTAATAACAGGACCATAAAGGTAGATATAATAGCAGGTCTAGGAAAATAACATTTAAAGGTGCATATCTTGATTCTGTCCATAATTATACGATTTATTATGACTAAAACAGAATTACTGTGACTGACTAAAACAGTTACTGTGACTGACTAAAACAGTTCTTTTGTTGGTAAGTCATAACGATTTATTACGTTTCAAGTATAGTCCTTTTTGGTGTTTAATATTTTGTTTTCTAGTAGCGTCTGTACGTAAACAGTGGCATCAATACCAAGAAATAAACTTGCTGAAAAAAGAGAAAGAAAAGAAAGATACCCATATTTTAAACTTGGATTTAAGTATATACTATCAATTTTTTGCATTAGTAATGTAGATTTCGGGATAGTTATTGTGTGTATCAGATTATCAATTACAATGTTTATCAAAAAATATTACTATTTAATAACGCTATTATTTTACTACATTTATGTTCTGGGCTTCTGGCATATACTCCGGTGGTGACACAATCTTAGGAAAATGACATGCTAATTGATTTCGTTGGTTGTTCGGTCAGGAAACTAGAAGATGTCAAACTGTACTCATTTGCTCTACCCCAGGAGAGAATAAATTGTCTTTTAATTCTGAATGTGAAAGATTCAATCGGGAGAAATTTAAAAATAGTTAGATTTACAAGTGGTCATTCAAAAATAGTCACAGTTTTAAAAGTAATTGAAATTTAGTCATTTTTCATGTAAAGATAAATCTGAACGAAAATACTGTTCAAAATATGGAAAAAATACTCCAGTATAATATACTGGAACACCAGTATATTATACTGGTACTTCCAGTATAATATACTGGAGTTCCAGTATAATATACCGGTCCAGCATAATATACAGTGCTCCAATCTCCAGTATATTATACTGGAACTTTCCGCGTGTTGGAGTTCCATCATAATATGCTGGAAGTTCATACACAGGTGCAACGATCTCCAGTATATTATGCTGGAACTTTTCGTGTTGCAGCAAAATAGTGGCTATTTTTTAATGACTTTGCAAACACTGGCTATTTTGAATGACCAGTCCAAAAATTGGCTAGCCCGTGCTATTTTTACAATTCAATCTCTATTTGGCCCATTTTTCCATTTGCCAATAAGCAGGGCACTACAGGGGGAAGTGCACGGTTAGCCACTAATAACACATATATTTACTTTTAAGCCACTCTTTAAAATATCTTTAGTCTTTAGCCACTACTTTAATAAACTTTAACTGCCCGGACGAAAATACCCTTCTGCTCATGTCCTTAACTTTTGAACTTAACTTCAGGACTACATGTCCTTAACTTTTGAACTTATAACTCTAAGTTCAGGACTTCAGGACTACATGTCCTTAACTTTTGAACTTGGAACTCTAAGTTCAGGACTTCAGGACTACATGTCCTTAACTTTTGAACTTAACTTCAGGACTTCAACACTACATGTGCTTAACTTTTGAACTTGTAACTGTAAGTTCAGAACCAAGTGTCCTTAACTTTTGAGCTTGTTAGTCTAAGTTCAGGACCTATTGTCCTTAACTTTTGGGCTTCTTAGCCTAAGTTAAGGACCTATTGTCCTTAACTTTTGAGCTTGTTAGTCTAAGTTCAGGACTTCAGGACCTATTATCCTTAACTTTTGAACTTTTAACTGTAAGTTCAGGACCTATTGTCCTTAACTTTTGGGCTTCTTAGCCTAAGTTCAGGACCTATTGTCCTTAACTTTTGAGCTTGTTAAGTTCAGGACGAAATTTAACTTTTGAACTTGTAACTCTAAGTTCAGGACCAAGTGTCCTTAACTTTTGAACTTGGAACTCGAAGTTCAGGACCAAGTGTCCTTAACTTTTGAACTTGTAACTGTAAGTTCAGGATCACTAGTTTATTATTATTTTCTAGGTCCATTCACAGATGCACTTCATCAACCAATTCAACTAGCACAGCTACGCAAAAGAATTTAAGAGACGCCATTCATAGTAGTCATATTTAATTTTTTTGGATGACAAAATGCATCAATAAGCAGTGGAATATTTAGGAGTATAATATTTAACAACTCGACACCAAAACTTAAATTAAATAAATCCTTGCTGCAACTTAGAAGCGACATTAGAAGAGTTGACTTCAAGAAATTGTTCCAACAAAGTTTTTCCATAGTTTAAGGAATGCAAAATTCCTCACACAAATGAGAAATCAAAACAACGGGTGCAAGTGTAAAGGTTTGCGAAGGCAAAAACGAGGCAGAAAAAATAATGTAGAAGAAAGGGTAACATAACCTTTTCATATTAATTTTAATAGACTAGTGGCTACTATTGCTAAACATTAAAAATGCTGGATAAAAAGTAAATATCACTTTAAAAAGTGACTAGCCACACGATTTTTACTACAAAATCATGGTACGATCAAAATATTACAAAGAGATATTTATATTATAAAGAACGTTGAGTTACTCTGTGATTTGCCATTAAGGATAGAGTTGCTTTTGTTATTTCCCAAAATATTAGAAAGCTTATATAGTTTGGTTTATTGATAGTTCTAATTCCCAAATTTTAAATATTATTGTCGGGTATATGAATTTTTTACTGTAAGAGAGATTTGTGAATTTCTTCGGGATGAGACCGCAAAGTAAAAGAAATATATAGTCAAAATCTAAGTAGGTTATATATTACACGATTTAAAGTTATATAAGTATTAAATGTAAATCTAATAAATATATTCATTATTGCTCATACTTCGCACATCGATCACCGATGCTAACATGGTCATAAAATTTTGTGATAACAACTGTCATTTTGTTATAAAACAATAAAAGAAGAAGAATATTGGAGAGAAAAGTAAAAAGAGAATTTTTATTGATTTGGAATGAATTACAATGGAATAGGATAATGTGCCTCGTTAAAACCTTAACTAAAATAAAATCCAGTGGAAAAAAATTCTAGTGAAGAAAAAAGAGAACACATGTTTAAAAATACGCCTTTTGGTTGCCTCGTTAAAAACCCTGCAAGGAAAACCTAGTGGGACAAAACCTTGTAAGGGAAAAAGAGTACAACTCGTATTAACTCCCCCTGATGAGACATTTAACCCACATCTTTGAGCCTTCGCATTCTAATCTTGTGCGCCATCTTCAAAAGATTGTTGGTAGAGATTTGATAAACAAATCAGACATATTAACTTGAATGAATATGTTGCACTTTGAAATCATCATTCCTGATAGAGATGTATTGTCTTCATATGATCTTGTTGGAATCGTCATTTCAATATCATATGGGGGCAAAAATTCTTGCTATCATATTATCATGCGTATAGTTATAGCGAGATATATATGTACACAAATTACACTTGGGATGTGGTAATTCAGGAGCAAGAAATTCTCCAAGAATTGTATATGCTATAAGCATTTTAAATCATTCATGGATTGTCATATAAGTATAGTCAAATAAGCCATATAAATAGATTTAGATGCATATCAAGTTTTCATGTCATCCCAGACATATAAGATACATGAAAATTATTGCACACACACCATTGACTTTATACTTTTGAGTGTTTGAACTGCATGTCCAAAACTACATGTCTTTCATATGAAACCAATTCTATTCTAATTGTGTCTCTTTCATTTAGCCAATATTTTTGTGTTTGTATTCGACAAACTTAATATCCTAATCTATAGTTAGCGTTATCATAGATGTCGACGACGAACATTTTATATCGGTTCCAACATATTTTCTTAAAGACATAACATAGAGATCTCTTCATTCATATTTTCAGGTACCCGAACCTCTCTTGAGATTTTATGAAGTATTATGTCATGGAATTTTCTAGATCACTTGCCTCCTAATTATCATCATTTGCTCATCTTTTTATCAAGAATTTTATTTGAAACTGATTTGTCTATACGCTTTAAGCATACCATAGATTTTGTCCTTTTAGGACTTATTCTAATGTGACCATTTGCAGTGAGAATATAGTTAGTTTCTTTTGTCAGCAAATGCGTCTGACTTGCTTTACAATATATTGTAGATGAATTATCTTTTTATGAAGTTCAAGTTCATATTGTTTTATTCGAAGATCTAGATGTACAAATGATAATTCATTCCACGTAACTTTTTCTGAACTGTTTATCCTGTCTCCCCCTCATGTTAGAAAAAACTAAATTGCTCCCTCAACTTTGAAAACTCACATTTATGCGTTATGGTGTTAATCAAAATATACACCGCACATCAATAATAATAAGATGAAATTATTTGGTTCCTGACCCTGAACCACTTGTGAGGGGAGAATGTAATATACTTTTGTATATAACCTATATCAAACTGATATCGATAACTTTGTTCTCATAAGCAACAATTTAGCTATTAAGTGGAGGCACTCAATAAATTATTTTGCTAAATCAACTGTGATGTAAACCAATTTATCAAGATGAAATATCTTGAATAAAAAATTATAAATTATGCTCTAAATTAAATTATTGAGCAAGTTACCTCGCAAACACCAGGTTGCGGGTTAATAATAATCGCACATGTAATCATCTCATAGATGCATCTTATGTGGTATACATGATAGGTGAATGTGCCCAGATTCACCTTTGATATTTCCAGCATTCATGGGATACAATCCGAATTTTAATTGGTCTATTAATTAATAAGAACAAGCAATGTAAGAGAATTCTTAAAGAACTTTCTAGTTCTTTAATATTTACCCATGTGAATTCTCTTTTATTTTGCACATCATACTTAAATTAATATGGCTAAATCAATTATGCCAACTGGATAAATTATCAATATTGAAAAACTTTAGATTTATACCATGACGTGTGCAATTAACAATAAACTCCAAGTTTATTATGATATGCTTTTTTTTAATATCAATAAACTCTTACTTTATTGTGGCATTCTTTTATTTATGTAGTACAAACTGGAGAATAAAGCGGGTAGCTTTTCACATACATATTACCCTGCTACAAGTTGTAGTAATAGAAGATATTAAATCTTTCCTTTATTTATAGTCTCAATATAATCAACTACTTTCGCATATACTTTGGAAACTGAATAAGTTTCTTTAAGACTTACTACGACACAATAAATTAACATGATAATCAATTGTGTTTGATCATGTCCAACTCTAGTCCTAAAAAGGAAAAGCGATCGCTGCAAATATAATCTGGTCTAAGAGTCCGGAGTCGAATCCCACAGAGAATTAAGGTTTAACTACAACTGTTGACTATCACTAAGAAGACAAGCTCGAACAATTCCTAAGTTATAAATATAAACATTCTTATGTTAAACTAATTAACTAACAAATTAAAGGAGTGAACTAACAACTAAAGATACTAAGGGGTGGAGACAAGATTAAGGAGGTCTAGAGTTATGATTTCCCCAATTGTCGGAATCTTTCCCGCTACGTCCTGTATAATTTTGCCTAAGTATTCTCTACCGATCGTGAGTACTTTGGGCGTCGTAGCTCTCTCTCGAGCAACTACCACAATTTACTAGACGTATTCTCTAGAACTGCGCTAGCTGACACTAATTCACCGCTCACTAAGATCGCACTAAGGTTTCGTTATCTCTAATCCCGCCTTTAAACTCTCCGTATTGATCTCTCATATACGTTAGGAGTGATGTTGTTTAACAACTACCTAAATGCGTACTCTATATCTAGCATTATACACACTAAATAGGCACAGTCAATTGATGGCCATTCAATCAACGACAATAAACACGTAGTTGAACAAGTAGAGAAATCTAAAGACTCAATTATATAAAAACGTATTAAGAATTCATCCTAAAAAAAGTTCCATCAAAACCCCAGATAACGAATTAGTTATTCATTATAGTATACTAAACTACAATACTAGAATTCATAACCAATAGTGAAAATAGGAAGAAGAAAGTGAAAAACTCGTAGAAGAATTCTCTGCCCTGCTCCTAGTGTATTCTTGCCTCCTTTGGTCGATAATCCTCTCTAAAAATTTCCCCCTTTTGTCTCCAAAAACGTCTCCCCCTCCGGTCCTCCCTCTCAAAAGTAAGTTTAAGGACTATTTACATGGGATAGGGTTAGCATGGTGCAAAAATAATACAAGCCCACTTCGAAACAACCCTATTAGGTTAGCTCGTTCACTCTCTCGTGCGCATGCGAGAGTGAACGAGCAAAGTTCTCTTTTTCTTTTTCTCTCGTGCACTTCCATGCCTTTTTGCCATACTTCGATGTTTTTTCCTCAATATTTTCCTTAGCTAGCTCGTTCACTCTCTCATGTGCACGCGAGAGTGAACGAGCGAAGTACTTCTCTTGCCTTTTGGTCCAAATCAACTTTTTTTGCTCATCTTTCGTCCAACTTGCTCCTACACATAAGAATGCACGTAATGAGCATAATTAAATACAAAAAATCATATAACCGTCCGTGAACAAACATGTTATGAGACGAAAGTACACCAAAAAATATACATTTTTAGCCGTTTATCAATACCCCACACTTAAACTCTTGCTCGTCCTCGATCAACTTTCAAAATTAAGCACAATGGAAAGAAACACATTTTCAAAATATACTTAAGCATCATACCAATGACAATGGCTTATACCAACACTTAGAACTCAATCTAAGAACTATTGACACCTTTCTTCAAAAGTAGACCCATGCCAAGACTATTTAAAATATTTGTGCGACTTTGTCACGACCCGAATTTTCCACCCTCGGGAGTCGTGATGGCGCCTACAAATGGGAGCTAGGCAAGCCAAACCTTAACTACCTGCTACATTTCCATATTGCTTCTTATTAACAAAATACCAGACGATAATATGATAACAGCGAAATGTTAAATAAATAAGTGAAAGTCAACAATTATATATCTTAAGACTACGACTATTACAGCTTTTAAAACCTCATATACCCAAAATCTGGTGTCACAGTGTCACAGACTGTCTAAGAGTCACTACATAAAAGGTATGAAGAAAATACAATAAACTGTTTCTGAATAAAGAAAATTAAACAGGGAATAGAGATAGAGGGAGACGCCAGGGCCTGCGGACGCCTGCAGGTCTACCTTGGGTCTCCGAGTGGACTGAAGGAAGCCCCCCAACTACTGCCCGAAAGCTGCTCCTGGATCTGCACACAATGTAGAGTGTAGTATTAGCACAACCGACCCCATGTGCTGGTAAGTGCCTAGCTTAACCCCGGCGAAGTAGTGACGAGGCTAGGACCAGACTACCAAATAAACCTGTGCAGTTATACAATATACATCGGAAAATAAAGCAGAAATAAACAAGTAAAGATGGTAGGGGGAAACATGCTGCGGGGGAGATAACTGTTCCAAATAAAGCATCAAGTAGGGAAGGAACAACATAACTAAAATGTCAACAAGAATCAAGAATCAATAAGTGCACGGCATCACCCTTCGTGCTTTTACTCTCGTCCTCACCAAGCAATGATATAATAAAAAAAACGTGCACGGCATCACCCTTCGTGCTTTTACTCTCTTTCCTCACCAAAGCAATTATATGATAAAATGTGCACGGCATCAACCTTCGTGTTTTTACTCTCTTTCCTCACATATAATCAATAGAATTGGCACGGAATGGTACATCGTGCGGCACGACATCACCCTTCGTGCTTTACACTCTTTCCTCACAATAGCAAACAATACGCGGCATCACCCTTCGTGCTTTAACACTCTTCCTCACCCAAACAACAATCACAAACAAAGGGGCACGAAAATAAACAAAATAATGATAGAAATCCCGGCAAGGGAACGTAATTAAAGAATTAAATCCCGGCTAGGGAACAACATCAATAATCTCAACATCCCGGCAAGGGAGATAATCAACAAACAACAATATCCCGGCAAGGAAACGATTTAATAACTCTTTCTTTTTCTTTCACTTTTATTTCACATCTCACTTTACCACTTGAGCTAGTGCTCCAAAGGGTTCAATCATCTCATATACTTTCACAATTTGTAATATAACTTGAGCCAATGCTCCTCGATGTTCAAAGGTCACAATTTCCTTCCACAAGATTTTCACAACAAATATAAACCATCACCAAGGCATGAAAGATACCACGAAGTCAAGATATTCACAATTTAAAGACTCACGGTCATGCTAGACACCAACGTATAGATACTCGTCACCATGCCTATACGTCGTACACAACGAAAACCACATAGAAAATATGACTCAACTCCTAATCCCTCAAGCTAAGGTTAGACCAAACACTTACCTCGATGCCTTGAACACAACTCAAGTCTCAATTATAGCTTTACCCCTTGATTCCACCGCCAATTCGCTCGTATCTAATCATAAATTACTTAATTACATCAATAAGTGCTAAATGAATCAACCCCAATGCATGAAAATGAGTTTTCCAAAGTTTTACCCAAAAAGTCAAAATTGCCCCCAGGCCGACGTGGTCAAAACACGAGGTTTCGAGCCAAAACCCGATTACCCATTCCCCTACGAGCTCAAATATGTAATTTGTTTTGAAATCGGACCTCAAATCGAGGTCCAAATCCCCAATTTTAAAAATCTAGGTTCTACCCAAAACACCCAATTTTCCCCCATGAAAATCTTTGATTTTTTAAAGTTGGAATCATGTTAAAAGATGTTAAGGAGTGAAGAAAATAAGTTAGAAATCACTTACCAACGTTTTGGAGAAGAAAGGTTGTTTGAAAAACATCGCCTCTTATGTTTTAGGGTTTTGAAAAATGAAAAATGACTGAAAATCCCGTCTATATATACACCTCTCGGAATCCCTGTGCGGACCGCACAAAACGGACTGCCGCCGCACAGCCTTTTCCTAAGGGTACACAGTCTCTGAACCTCCCTGTGCGGACCGCACAGCCTTTTCCTAAGGGTACACTGTCTCTGAACCTCCGTGTGCGGACCGCACAAAGTCGACTGCGGCCGCACAGCCTTCCACCGCGCCCGCACAAAGTCGACCGCGGACCGCACTGCCCCTTCCTCGGTCGCACACGATTTCTCGCGAACCGCACTAGCGGGTTCAGAGATCTGCAATTTCTCTGAACCTGCAACATTTGTGATTTTTAAGCCAAAGACATCCCGGGACCTACCCGAAACTCACCCGAGCCCTCGGAACTCCAAAGCAGATGTGCCTATTAACTCAAAAACATCATACGAACTTATCGGTGCGATCAAATCGCCAAAATAACCTAAACAACAACGAATTAAACCTCAAAATCCAAGAACTCCTCTCAACTTCATAAAGTATCAAATTTAGCAATTTAAGTCCGGATCACGTCAAACGACATCCGTTTTTCACCAAATTTCACAGAAACATCTTAAATCATACATAAGACCTGTATCGGGCGCCGAAACCAAAATACGGGCCCGATACCAACACGTTCTAATCAAATTTCATTTCAAATTTCCTTAAACAATTTTAGAAAACAATCTCCTTTAAAAATTTATTTCTCGGGCTTGGGACCTCAGAAATTCAATTCCAGGCATACGCCCGAGTACCATATTCTCCTACGGACCCTCCGGGACCGTCAAATTACGGGTCCGGGTCCCTTTACCAAAAATGTTGACTGGAGTCAAATTAGCTCATTTTATAACCAATTTTTATAATTTTTCATAGATTTTTCATATTTAAGTTTTCCGACTACGCGCCCGGACTGCCCACGCAATTCGAGGTGACTCTAAATGAGCTTTTCAAGGCCTGGGAGTCATAGAATTTAATTTAAAACCGGTGATGGCCTTTTGGGTCATCACATTCTCCACCTCTAAAACAACCGAGCGTCCTCGAACGGACAGAAGAAGGGAGTACCTGAGTCGGGAAAAAGATGGGGATAACGGCTCTACATATCGGACTCGGACTCCCAGGTCGATGCCTCAGGAGGTTGACCCCTCCACTGAACACGAACAGAAGGAAAACTCTTCGACCTCAACTGACGAACCTGCCGGTCTAGAATAGCCACCAGCTCCTCCTCATAAGACAAGTCCTTGTCCAACTGGACAATGCTGAAGTCTAACACGTGGGATGGATCGTCGCGATACTTCCGAAGCATGGACACATGAAACACGGGATGCACGGCTGCCAAGCTCGGCGGCAATGCAAGTCTATAAGCCACCTCTCCCACTCGATCAAGAATCTCAAATGGACCAATGAACCTAGGGCCAAGCTTGCCCTTCTTCCCAAATCTCATCACGCCCTTCATAGGCGACACTCGGAGCAATACCCGCTCACTGACCATAAAAGCCACATCTCGAACCTTGCAGTCTGCATAACTCTTTTGCCTGGACTGAGCTGTACGAAGCCTATGCTGAATAATCCTGACCTTGTCCAAGGCCTCCTGAACCAGATCCGTACCCAACAACCGAGCCTCTCCCGGCTCAAACCACCCAAACGGAGACCGACACCGCCTTCCATATAAAGCCTCATAAGGAGCCATCTGGATACTCGACTAGTAGTTGTTATTGTAGGCGAACTTTGCTAAAGGCAAAAACTGATCCCACGAACCTCCAAAGTCGATGACACAAGCTCGGAGCATATCCTCCAAAATCTAAATAGTACGCTCGGACTGTGCGTCCGTCTGGGGATGAAATGTTGTGCTCAACTCAACCCGTGTGCCCAACTCTCGCTGAACTGCTCTCCAGAAACGCGAGGTGAACTGTACCCCGGTCCGAAATGATAGATACGGGCACACCATGAAGGCGAATAATCTCCCGAATGTAGATCTCAGCTAACCTCTCAGAAGAATAGGAGACTGCCACAGGAATGAAATGCGCTGACTTGGTCAGCCTATCAACAATGACCCATACTGCGTCGAACTTCTTCCGAGTCTACGGGAGTCCACTAACGAAGTCCATAGTGATCCGCTCCCACTTCCACTCGGGAAGCTCAATCCTCTGAAATAAACCACCAGGCGTCTGATGCTCGTACTTAACCTGCTGACAATTCAAACACCGAGCCACATATGCAACAATATCCTTCTTCATCCTACGCCACCAATAATGCTACCGCAAATCCTGATACATCTTCGGCGGCGCCCGGATGAATAGAGTACCGGGAGCTATGGGCCTCTTCCAAAATCAACTCTCAGAGCCCATCCACATTAGGCACACATACTCGACCCTGCAATCTCAAAACTCCATAATCATCTAAGGTAACCTGCCTGGCACCTCCGCGCTGCATCGTGTCTCTAAGGACACACAAATGGGGATCATCATACTGCCGATCACGAATACGCTCCAATAATGAAGAACGGGCGACCGTGCAAGCTAACACACGACTAGGCTCAGAAAAATCCAGTCTCACGAACTGATTGGCTAAAGCCTGAACATCTAAAGCAAGCAGTCTCTTACCGATCAGAATGTAAGTAAGACTGCCCATACTGGCTGACTTCCTACTCAAATCATCGGCCACTACATTGGCCTTCCCCGGATGATATAATATGGTGATATCATAATCCTTCAACAACTCCAACCATCTCCTCTGCCTCAGATTCAACTCCTTTTGCTTGAACAAATACTGAAGACTCTTGTGATTCGTGAATACCTCACATGCCACGCCATACAGACAATGCCTCCAAATCTTCAATGCGTGAACTATGGCTGCCAACTCCAAATCATGAACCGGACAGTTCTTTTCATGAATCTTCAACTGCCTCGAAGCACAGGCAATGACTTTGCCCTCCTGTATCAACACTATTCCAAGCCCAACACGAGAAGCATCACAATAAACTGTATAAGGCCCGGAACCTGTGGGCAAAACCAACACTGGTGCCGTAGTCAGAGCTATCTTGAGCTTCTGAAAGCTCGCCTCACACTCGTCCGACCATCTGAACTAGGAACCCTTCTGGGTCAATCTGGTCATCGGGGCTGCAATAGATGAAAACCCCTCCATGAACCGACGATAGTAGCCTGCCAATCCCAAGAAACTCCGAATCTCTGTAGCTGATGCTAGTCTAGGCCAATTCTTGACTGCCTCAATCTTCTTTGAATCAACCTCTCGGCTGATACAATATGACCCAAAAATGCAACTGTACTCAACCAGGACTTACACTTCGAGAACATAGCATACAACTGACTATCCCTCAGAGTCTGAAGAACCACTCTAAGGTGCTGCTCGTGCTCCTTCTGACTGCGGGAATATATCAATATATCATCAATGAAGACTATCACGAACGAATCCAAATAAGGCCTGAACACTCGGTTCATCAAGTCCATAAAAGCTGTTGGGGCATTTGTCAACCCGAATGACATAACCAAGAACTCATAATGCCCGTACCGAGTGCGGAAAGGTGTCTTAGGGACATCGGATGCCCTAATCCTCAACTGATGGTAGCCAGATCGCAAGTCAATCTTTGAAAATACCCTGGCACCCTAAAACTGGTCGAACAAATCATCAATCCTCGGCAGCGGATACTTATTCTTGATTGTAACCTTGTTCAATTGTCGGTAATCAATACACATTCTCATTGACCCATCTTTCTTTTTAACAAACAACACCGGCGCTCCCCAAGGCGAAACACTGGGCCTAATGAAACCCTTATCAAGCAAATCTTGCAACTGTTCCTTTAACTCTTTCAACTCAGGCGGGGCCATACGATACGGC
Organism: Nicotiana attenuata; assembly: GCF_001879085.1. Lineage (NCBI taxonomy): Eukaryota > Viridiplantae > Streptophyta > Magnoliopsida > Solanales > Solanaceae > Nicotiana > Nicotiana attenuata. The sequence goes on from NC_031991.1 coordinate 49,883,273, forward strand.
GGGATAGAAATGGGCTGAGTGCCCGGAGCCAAATCAATACGAAAGTCAATATCCCTATCGGGTGGCAAACCTGGCAGGTCTGAAGGGAAAACATCAGGAAACTCACGAACAACGGGCACAGAATCAATAGAAGGGACCTCAGCACTAGAATCACGAACATATGCCAAATAGGCCAAACACCCCTTCTCGACCATACGTCGAGCCTTCACATACGAGATAACACTGCGGGTAGAATGACCAGGAGTCCATCTCCACTCTAAACGAGGCATACCCGGCAAAGCTAAGGTCACAGTCTTGGCATGACAGTCCAAGATAGCATGGTAAGGTGATAACCAGTCCATCCCCAATATGATATCGAAGTCGACCATGTCTAACAGCAATAAATCTACACGAGTCTCAAGACCCCAATCACCACAATAAAAGAACGATGGACTCGATCGACCACAATAGAATCACCCATCGGTGTAGACACATAAACAGGAATACTCAATGAATCACTAGGCATGTCCAGGTACGGGGCAAAATAAGATGACACATACAAATACGTAGACCCCGGATCAAATAACACTGAAGCATCTCTATCACAAACCATAACCATACCTGTAATAACTGCATCTGAAGCCTCAGCCTCGGGCCTGGCCTGAAGAGCATAACATCGGGGCTGGTCCCCACCATCCTAAACCACATCTTTTGGTCGGCCTGCTACTGGCTGGCCTCCACCTCTAGCGGCCTGAGCTCCACCTCTAGTACCTCTACCTCCACCTCTAACACCTCTACCCCCACCTCTAGCGGGCTGGGCGGGCTGTGGAACATCTGGTGCCTGTACTATGGCACGGGAACCGTGATGCTGAGAGCTACTAGGTGCTCGAGGGAAAAACCTGGCAATGTGGCCCGTCTCACCACAAGTGTAACAAGCCCTCGGCTGCTGAGACTGCTGGCCCTAGCGACCTGAATGACCACCCCGAAAACTCTGAAGCGGCGGTGCACTGATAGGAGCAGGTGGTGCACTGTAGGATTGCTGATCGGAATACTGCATCTGGGGACCACGGCTACCTGAACCTCCGTGAGAAACCTGAAGTGCTGACTGATAAGGCCTAGGAGGATGGCCTCTACCATATTAATCTCTGCCTCCAGACGGGGCACCACTGAATCTGCCTGATTGGCGGGGTCTCTTGTCTGCCCTGTGACCACCCCCCTGTGATAATACCATCTCAACTCTCCAGGCCACATTGGCCGCCTCCTGGAAGAATATCTCACTCCCAGCCTCTCTGGCCATCTGAAGACGAATCGGCTGGATGAGTCCGTCAAGGAACCTGCTTACCCTCTCTCTCTCGGTGGGAAGTATGATAATAGCATGACGAGCCAACTCAATGTACCTTGTCTCGTACTGGGTGACTGTCATGGATCCCTATTGAAGACGCTCGAACTGCCTCCGATAGGCCTTTCGCTGTGTAATAGGGAGAAACTTTTCCAGAAATAGCTACGTGAACTGCTCCCAGGTCAAGGCTGGCGATCCTGCTGGTCCAGCTAAGCAATAATCCCTCCACCAAGTCTTGGCGGATCCAGACAAGCGAAATGTAGCGAAATCAACCCCATTGGTCTCAACAATACCTATGTTCCGGAGAACCTCGTGGCAGCTGTCCAGATCATCCTGAGGATCCTTAGTAGATGCACCGCTGAAGGTAGTAGTGAAGAGCTTGGTAAACCTGTCCAATCTCCAAAAAGCATCGGCAGACATGGCTGCACCATCGCCGGTCTGAGCTACCACACCCGGCTGAACCGCTCCAACTGGCTGAGCTGCTGGAGTCTGAAACTGGGGAGCTACCTGCTCCGGAGTGCGAGTAGCAGGAGTCTGGGCTCCTCCTCCAGCCTGAGAGACGGCTGGTGCTACCGGAAGTAAACCTGCCCTGGTGACACTCTCCATGAGGCCCACTAGACGGACCAGTGCGTCCTGGAGAACTGGGGTGGCAATAAACCCCTCTGGGACCTGAGCTGGGCCCACCGGAACTGCTGGAGTCGGAACCTCGTCATTGAAGTCAACCTGAGGCTCAGCTGCCGGTGCTGCTGCTCGTGGTTGAACTCTGCCCCTACCTCGGCCTCTAGCACGGCCTCGGCCTCGCCCTCTGCCCCTCGCGGGAGCTGCTGCTGGGGGCTCGGGCTTTTGATCGGTAGATGAGGAAGCGCGTGTTCTTGCCATCTATGAAGAACAGAGTAGAAATTCAATTAGCGTTGAGAAACCAAACCGCACGACAGGAAAGCAAAGATATAAAATTTTCCTAACTCTGTAGCCTCTGGGGGATAAGTACAGACTGTGAGCACGTGATTTTTGCCCTACATGAATTACTCCCATAATTTCAAACAAAATAATTTCCTTTCATTATTTGCAATTGCATGAAGTTTTGTGACATTTTATGATAATTGTTTGCATTTTGTTGGTGCATGTTAATTAGTGAAAAATACAAAATACTTGGCATTTGCATTTTAGGATTAATTAGTAATTAATATCACAAACAAATAAAGAAATAACAAAAAATGGTTCTTTTGCACTTATATTTTTAATTGTCTTAGTTTGCATTTTAATTAGGAATTAGTGTTGTTGGAAATTGAGTAATATAATTTTAGAAGTCAATTTGGGTATTTATTTTTAATTTGGCATTTAATAGAAATTAGATAATATAAATACAAAATAAAAATAAAAAAAAGAGAAAAGAAAAGAAAACAAATATAAAGAATTAAAAAGGCTCGAATTTGGGCCAGATGTATTTCAACCCAAGATGAGACCCCAAAATCGGACCAAACACACCCCAGTCACGGCCCAAAGCGAGTCTCAACCCGGCCTGCCCCCCCTTTAGTGAGACGACGTCGTTTCATGTCGTCAAATCCGGGCCATCCGTCCACTCTAATCCAACGGTCCAGTTTCAATCTCTAATTTTAGATAAAAGTGTCCAAAACTCTTCAGAAAATTCAGAGACAAACATCTCCTTCCTCGTACCCCTGTAATGCCGGTCACCCTCCGCCGTCTGCCGCCGGCCGGAAATCGCCTCCACCGGCGGCGATGCTCCAAATCACCCCAAATTCACACCCCATGCTCCTCTCCTCCTCCCCTTTCCATATCCATGGCCATTTTCCCTCGAAGATCAACCAAACCCTTTGAATCTTAGGTCTAAATCTCGGTCCAAAACCTCAACTCACCCAAACCCCACCAAATTTACACCATATACTCTCCTAACCTCCCTCATCCTTAATCCCCAACCAGATTTCTTCGAACATCACTGGAAAGTTTCGAATTTTAGATTGAAGTTTGACCTAAAAGCCCTAGTCTCATGAATTAGGGATTCTCGAATGGCTTGACCATTACAGTATTTAGTCGTATGTTTTCTCACGAAAAACATACGATTAAACACTCGTTTGGTCATGAGATCTCGATCAGATTTTTGCCCAGGCGAAATATAAGTGCCGGTAATTCTTTCCTCTTTCATTTTTCTTTTATTTTTATTACTTTTCTTATCTGTTCTTGGCATTTACTTTCTAGTCTTCTTAGATTTCTTTTGCTAAGCTTAGTTTCTGTACTTATTCGAGTTCTGATTTAGGACTTAGTGATTCAATGTGTGATTGATTTTGTTTGCCTCCATGATTGCTTGTTTGATGAATGATGGCTTATAGTTTGTTAATTTGAACCATTAGAGACTAACTTAGGATTAAAATTAGGTTAATTTTTGAAGTTTTTGATTTACATAAAGTACTGTTTGATTACTGCCAAGTTGTTAGGTTTTTTTTTGACTGATTAACCATAGTCAATTCTGACCAAGTTAGAAGGGGGTTGGTTTTTGGTTAACACAAGTTAGTAATTCAGGGGTTAAAAGGTTTTTGGTTCCAGGTTAGTAATTCAGATTAAAGTCAAGGGTAGTATAGGCTTTTAGATAGAAAGAATCTTGGTAGCAACTAGTAGAAATCTCTGGAACATTCTAGATAGGGTTCAAAATAGAATTTTAGGAAGTTAGTGGCTATAACTTGAGAAAGAAGTCAGAAAATAAGGGACATTTAAGCAAAAACGAAAATTAAGAAAGGATTAGATGCAAAAACTGAAAATCTGAGGGCTGCCCTCATTTATGCCTATAAAAGGCATGTCTAGTGCCTTAATGAACAAGTTGGAATCTCTGAAAAATTCACCTAAAAATCTCCACAAGTTTAGAATCTAGAATTTGAAATTCAAAACCAAAAACCAGATCTGAAATTCTGGAGCTCCCTTAGATCTTAGTTCTTTCAAAAATACACACACAAAAAAAAAGCAATAGAAACTGAAAAAGTACTGTTACATTGAAAATCTCAGGTTAATTTCGAGTTTAGTGGTTGAATTGTACTTCCTAGCTCGGGGTTTGATTGTTGAAGGTTTTCAGAAGTTTCCGGGTTCAATTTCAAGCTCGTTTGGGTTTATTCGAGTTGTTTGTGGTTGATTTCTTGGTTTTGTTTGATTTTGGACTTTCCTGGACTGCTGAATTCGTTTCTGGGTTGTTGTTCGACCTCTGCTCATTACTGCTGCTGATTTCTTCTTCTTCCTCTTATATTTCAAACATTCAGGTACACGCCTTGAACCAGCTTTGATGTAACTCGAATTGGAAATGGAATACAAACTGTGCATGAGTTTTGCTTCTCAATATATGCTCATTTGGCTCATCATATGTTAATAGCTTGGTGGATGTAATGTCCAGTATAACTGTAGCTTTGTTTTGTATTTGTAAGGACTGTTTGGACTATTTTAGTTAGCTGTACTTCTATTAACTCTTTGTGGTTATGATGTTTGTTATAAAAGCAAACCAGATCTAGTGTTGATTCGAAGTGAAATTTTAGAAATGAATTAGTGTATTTACACTGCTGTAAAACTAAGTAGCCCCTGTCATTATGAGCCTTAGGTTCGAACTTCAATCTCAGTAGGGACTCTCGTTTATAGCTTAGCAAATGTGTAGTTTTAATTTCTGCATGTGATGTTCCCTTTTAAATTCTGATTTCTGTAGTTTAGTCATTGACTTCTGCACACGTCTTGTAGAAACTCGTTAGCCTAAACGCGATTAGAACTTAAGAATTTGGAATCAAATTGGCAATAGATCCATAATCTTTCCGTTGATGAGTTTAATTGTTAAAAATAAGATTGATGGCTTTATGGGCCCAGCTGTGTGTTATGTTCCAGGCCAATAGGCCCAGTTCTGAATTAAATTTGAAAAGGGTGATTGGGCCTGTTAGCAGCTCAGGGTCAAATTAAGTTTGGGCTTTGCCTTTACCAGCGTGTGGCTTAATCCCAATCCTGGACTGCCTTTTCATTTGGGCTCATGCGGAGACCATGTTTTGGGCAGCCTTGCATATATATTGAAACTGTTTATGTAAATCCCTGAACTTGAAGCCCGATTTTGACAATCTTCAGTAATGGTATATTGATAATACTAATAAATTAGGACCCTTTTTAGAGACAATGCTTAATAGAAAATTATAGTTCTCTTAGATTGGCCTTAAAATAATTTGAGCTGCACCGCGCCGAATAAAATCACAAATAGCGTGGCCCTCTTAATCATATTTAAAATACTTTAGACCTCGGGGCGAACCATTTAGCGAATTTCATGGCCTCCCGCAAAGTTAATGATACGCTAGTTGCTTTAGGCCCGACATTTAATAATATTACCTTCTTAAACTCGGGTGCACATTTATGTGACCCAAATTCAAATCTCAACTGAGTGGAAATGTGTCAAAAACCACGGGTGAATTTATGTGACGTGATTTGAGACGTGTTTTCACGACGTTGCAATTCTCTTTTAAAATTAATAATAAAAGGGTTAAAGTTAAAAAGCACATAGATTAAAACATGTACTAAAATCAAATAAATAAGCCAAATATGACAGTTGAGCGACCGTGCTAGAACCAAGGAACCCGGGAATGCCTAACACCTTCTCTCGAGTTAATAGAATTCCTTACTCGGATTTCTGGTTCGCGGACTGTTAAACAGAGTCAATAATTTCCTCGATTCGGGATTCTAAACCGGCGACTTGGGACACCATAAATCTCCTAAGTGGCGACTCTGACTCTTAATAAAACGAATCCCATTTCGATTGTCCTTTAATTGGAAAAACTCCTTTACACCTTGCGGGGTGACAGCTCTAGCGACTCTGCTGGGGAACTAGAACCCAGAACTTCGGTTCAGGGTTCGAGAATTCGAGCTTGGAATAATTGTTGTATTTGACTTTGTTTATTATCTGATTTTATTACATGTTTGGGACTAATGTGCAAAATGTTACTTTTTACCGCTTTGATATTATCTGAATTGTATATAAACTGTGGCGAAACCCTTCTCTTCTCACCTCAGGGTATGTGCTCACTGGTGGAGACTCCCTATTCTGTTAGTGTCATACCTTAAAATAAGAAAGAGGCCGGGCAAGTTACTAAGCCGGATGGCCTTTTGGTTCCCGGTACGTAGCCCCCTCCTCGACTCAAGTTGTCCGCTTGGGTACACCGTCTAGAACATATACCCAGGTTTTGAACCTAGAATAACTCAGCCTCACGCCGGATCCCTAGTAGGAACGCTTATCTGCATCACGTGCATTTTGACTTAGGGGACTCAACACAGGGGTTGGGTCCGTCTAGGACAGGCGTACCCGGAATAATGGACCATCCTGATGCATCCTACTTGTGCATTTATCTGTTTTGGATTTGCATGCTGACCGGCATTTAAAAGAAATAGCGATATGAGGGTTGAAGAGAGATAATTACCTGTTTGGGAAAAAACCAATGTCCAAATAGCGTCGGAACTCTGCCGAATTTTTGAGAAAAATAGAAAAAGAAAGGAAAAAAAGAAAAAAAGAGTCTTGTTTTCAAAAACAGTTTGTTTTATGGAAAAAGAGAAAAGGAAAAAAAAAGAACAGTCTTGTCCTTTAAAAAAAATAGTTTGCTTTATTTGCCAATGGAAAATGAAAATGAGGGAAAAAAGAGAATCTTATTTTCAAGAATAGTTAGTTTTATTTTACCAATGAAAAATGAAAAGAAGAGTCTTGTTTTCAAAAATAGTTTATTTTGTTTGCCCGAACTACGCCAGTTTGATTCCCGCAGGGTGTGGTATACGTAGGCAACCCTCATCGGGTCCATCTTCTTTTTGCAAAAATAGCCCAAAATGAACAAAATTTTATTTTTAGTGTAAATAGGTAAGGTGATGCCGTTTTTGTCGAAAATAGCCGAATGTTCCCGAAAGGGACGCCGGAAGGCTGATTTTGCATAAACAGCCACCTTTGGTCTTTTTCCAATTTTTGGCCAGTTAGCGGGCACAGCCTTAAAATCTTCTTCTCGAAGTACTAGAAGGCCGTATCCGCAAAACCGGCTGTTTGTTTTAAATTGGAAATTTGAACAAAAAATAGTGTCATCTTTCCCTTTTAGGTCAAAATAAGTGATTAAATCACCTTAATAAATGTGCAGGATGAGTACGATTCAAAATGAACCTTTCTCAATCATGCATAAAATCCCTTTGGAGTTGCGTCTGTGGTGGAACGATCTAGGAGGAGAAGGGCAAGATGAAGTCAAAAAATATTTGAAAGGGCTTACCGGTTTGTTGGAGATTGTGCCTCGGGGAGACATCGTAAGAGCATTGGTCACATGCTGGGACCCGGCACACAACGTGTTCCATTTTTCAGACTTTGAACTCACCCTGACCTTAGAAGAAATAGCTGGATACATCGAAAATGCTGAGGTTCCTTTAAGACACAAGTACTTGGTTGCCCCGAGAACCGTAGCTGTGCACAGATTCTTAGACTTACTGAAGATGAGCAGGACGGTCCACAACACAGATCTGGCGAATGGCTTTTGTACTCCACACTTCATATACCACAAATATGGCCACATAGGAGGGTTCAACAACCCGGAAAACAAGATATATAGCAAAGGAAACCGCCAAAAATGGGAAGAACATAGGCGTTTTGCTTTTATGGTGGTCTTTTTGGGGCTTTTGGTATTCCCGAGGTAAGATGGAAACATTGACATAAAAATAGCCGGGGTCGTCAGCACTATACTCACTCAAGCCAAAAGCACTCTTGCGCCCATGATATTAGCCGAAATCTTCCACGCTCTTACAGCCTACAAAGCCGGAGGAGACTTCTTTGAGGGATGCAATCTATTGTTGCAAATGTGGATGACCGAACACCCGTGCCATCGTCCTCAGTTCCTGAGTTATGGGTCTACAGAGAAAACATGCGAACCACAATTGGCTAAAAATGCGGAAGAACGGGCCCGCATGGTTAAGCAGTTGAAAGAAGAATACGATAATGAGTTCACGGGATTAAAAAAAAGGGTCATTGCCGCAGAGAACAAAATGATCAAACAGGCGAAAGAATTCAAGGTTGAAAGAGAGCACTGCTACATGGCGTTGGCATAATTAGAAATGGACTTGCAACAACTCCAGGGACAAAACCAGGTAGCCGAGCAGACTTTGGAGGCCAGGGCCTAACAGATAGGGCGGTTGCTTCAAGAAAAGGGCAGAATCAGAGAGAGAATCTTAACCGTTGCTCACTACATTACTAGGAAATGCCAAGTGTGCGAGAACATGACTCGCACCACCTTCTTTGCATCGGTGATTATATTTGTGAAGCAGATAATGAGTGACCTGGACAGACTTCAAGGGGAACTTGCATATAGGCCCGCGGCGAGACCGAACGATGTCCCGCGGGCACCAGGAGCTTTAATGTATTCATGACTGTCATTTGAGTCTGTATTTCCTTTTCTACTAGAGTCTGAGTCTGTATTTTCTTTTTGTTAAAAGTCAGTCAGTTGATTGAGTCTGTATTTTCGTTTGAAATAGAATAGGGATGGTGGAGTCTGTAGTTCTTGTCTTCATTAGAGTCTGTTTGTTTTAATCTGTCAGTTTTGAGTCTTTGTAATCGAAGTATTTGCTATCAATAAAATTGAAAATCCCAAAACATTTTGCTTCTATTTTACATTTATTTTACAAGAACTACGCTTGGTCTGATTCATGCGGGGTCATGATACGTAGGCAATCTCCATAGGATTCGACCGTAACCAAAATTAAAAAGGGCAAATAAGAGAAAATAAAAAGAGAGCAAGAGAAAAAGACAGATAAGAGCGGAAAAATAATTTTGATTTAGGGAGAGAATAGGAACAAGAAAAACCAAGGCAAAAGAAAAGAAGGAAAAGAAAAGAGAGGAAAATGAGAGGAAAGCAAAGAAAAGAGGGAAAGGCAAGAAACAAACAATGGAAAACACGAGGGAAGAATGAGAGGAAAGGCATGGCAAATAAAGAAAAATGAAAGCCGGGATGACGAATGCAACTAAGCGAAGTCATAATAGAAATGGTTAACTGCTTAGGTGCATTCATTCCCCAAATGCGCGGTTAGCTATCTGTTAACGCTCTAACCGCTAACAAAGTCGTTGATGATGAGTCCACGCAGGTGGTTAAGTTGACTGGCATTCTGGAAACCCATTCCTACAACACCCGCTCTAAGGATAAGTCAAACATGGTTAACCAGGAGTTAGAAGCAAGCATTGTCGACCCGTCTAGGGAGGAGGAAGTAGTGGACGTTAATGCAATGAAGGAGGAGATGTATAAACTGAAGCAGCAAATGGCCGGGATGTACCAGGCCTGGTCAAAGGGCCATCCACCACCAGCCTACCCTGCTAACCCTGCCTACATCTCACCGTTAACTCAGCCTCAAGATCCTCCCACAGTGAACTCATCTCCAGCCTTCCCTACTTACCAGCAGTACTACGGAACCACCTCTCAAACACCACCACCACCCAAACAAATTCCATGCCCTCCACCACCAACTACTCTTGTATTTGTGGCTCCCCCACCTGTCGCATTACACAGGTCCTCTAGTGAACCCTTATTTCAAACCCATGAAAACCACTATTACCCACCCGAACCCACCTTCAAACCACCAGAGCCATGCCCTTACACTCCCCGTCTTGATCTCTCAGCTGAAGAAGAAAAGCCTCCCAAAAACCTTGAGCAAGAGGAAATGATACGGAAGGTTAAGAGCTTAGAACAGTCATTCAGAAATATGCAGGGGCTCGGAGGACAAGTGAGTGTAGCCTACAAGGACCTGTGCCTGTTTCCTGATGTCCAGTTGCCAGCAGGATTCAAGTTACCCAAGTTTGACTTATATGATGGACATGGTGATCCGGTGGCCCATTTAAGGGGGTTCTGCGGCAAGATGAGAGGAGCTAGGGGAAGGGACGAGTTATTGATGGCTTACTTTAGTCAAAGTCTAAGTGGAGCAGCCTTGGAGTGGTACACACGACAGGATCATGCTCGATGGTACACTTGGGACGATCTGGCCCAAGCATTTGCATGTCATTTCCAGTATAATCTCGAAATTGTCCCGGACCGTCTGTCACTGACTAAAATTGAGAAGAAGACCAGAGAAAGCTTCAGAGAATATGGTTTCCGGTGGAGAGAGCAGGCGGCAAGAGTCGATCCGTCCAATGAAAGAGAGCGAGATGGTTGATTATT
>NC_031991.1:49894279-49939456 GCF_001879085.1 Nicotiana attenuata
GTGCAAGAGGCTTTGACCCTTCTAAAAGGTGTGAATGCCATTCCAATGTCCAGGGGCACGATGTCGAAAGTTGCCGGGATTTGAAAAGAGAGATAGAAAGAATGATTCAGGAAGGGATAATTGCGGTCCAGGACAGTGCCACCCAGAACATTGCACAGAAGCCTTTACCTGCACATGATGACGCACATTTTGTGGGGAAGATCCATGGTGACAGGGAGTATGAGAACCCTCTCGGAAACTTGTTGAATGAAGTCAATAATATTGAAATTGGTGAAGGTTCCAGCAATATTGATGCGAAACTCAGTGTTTAAGATGTCATGCTTGGTAATTGGGAAGACGCTCCATTTCTTGGTCAGCCGGAGTGGAGTTTTGGTGGTTTATTTTGTTGTCATTTCTGTTGTCCGGGTTATTTCAGGGTTGTAATCCGGATATTGTCTTGTGACTCAAACCCTTCTATCTTTTCACTTTGCCTTGTTTGTTTAGACGTAATAGCTTGTTTAGTGCTGTCTAGGTTTGTTTGCTCTGTTTAAACCCTTTCACCGACAGTCTAATGCAATTCTCTGTTTCCTGCCATTTCTAGTCATTTTGTTTAGTTTTCTTCTCTTTTTACAATTCTTGTCATGCTGGTTCTGGTGACAAAACATGCACGCATAATTCTCAGCCTGGTTTTAAAAGTCAGTTTAGTAATGAAGCAATGAAACAATGTTGAAGATGTAAGGACATTCGAGGGAAATAAGTAAGGGCATTTTGAGATCACTTCGAGCCCAAATTGTGTGAAACTGGGGCAGACGGAACATAAAGAAATACTGTTGAAATGCATCATGCCACCTCGGTTTGAAGCCAAGGGCAAGTCTGCCCCAAGTCTACAGGGGCCGTTCGTGGTACCGAGATTGTTGTCCAATGGTGCTGGGTAATTGACAAATGTAGAAGGCAAATGTATGGATATGGTTAGTAATTCTGGTGCAATCAAAAGATGTTACGTATGTTTTCCTCATGTTTGTTTAATTGTGTAGTTTGTACTTGGCATGTTTTGGAGATTGGAATGACGAAGGCATTTTGTTCTGCTATCCAAACACTTTATCCTTTGTTACCCCTTTGAGCCTCGGTTATTTTCTTGCATACCCCTCTTTCGGAATCAATAATAAAACTCGTAAGCCCGAGTGGGGAAAGTAAGTGGAGAAACAAGAGAAAAATAGTGAAAAAGAAAAAAGAAGAGAAAAGAAAAGAAAAGAAAAGAAAAAAGAAGAGAAAAGAAAAGAAAAGGAAAAAAAAGAAGAGAAAAAAAAGAAAAGAAAAGAAAAGAAAAGAGAAGGAAAACAAAAGAAATGAAAAGAAAGAAAAGAAAAGTGGAAGAAAGGAAAGATCGCAACAACGAAGTAATTTTATGACCTGAACTACGTTTGACTTGATCCCGAAAGGGTACGTAGGCAGCCTCTCTCCGAGGTTCAGTCACAACAAATAAAAATCCAAAAGTCCCTAAGAAAGGAACTAGGGCAGAGGTTGTGGTTGTTGTGAGAAATCTGATTCCGAAAGTTGTAATTTTGAACCCATGTTGAATTGTTTTGAGCCTTTGATACCCTTCCTTTCTAACCCTATCCAAAAGCCCACATTACAGTCCAAAGAAAGACCTTCCGATCAGTCTTCAAGAAATGCCAAATCGAGCAAGAATAGGTTATTTATGTTAGGGACAGCACTCTGATCCAAGCAGAAAAATGATGAAATGAGAGAGTCTTATTGGTGAAAACCCTCACGGGCACTGTAAGGCGATGGGAGCTGAAAGAAATCAAAAATGAGAGAGTCTTATTGGTGAAAACCCTCACGGGCACCGTAAGGCGATGTGAGCTAAGAGAAAGAACAAATGAGAGAGGCTTGAGGGTGAAAACCCTTCGGGCATTACAAGTCGAATGAGGATTGTGATTCAAATTGGATAAGCGGAGCATTGAAGCCCAGTTTCACGATTTAAGGGTACGACAAGAGCTAAACATCAGATTTGCTTGGCGGAGTAGGCCGCAGTTGCATGTCATGGTCATTAGAGTTGGTATCCACATCTGATAGGTTTCTACTTCGCAGCTTTCTTGTTAGAACTCATCTCTTCCCTTTGTCCTTTACTCTGTTCCTTTTGTCTTGTTTACTTTCTCCTCTTGAGTCTGTGTGGTCATAACAAGTGAGAAATGACTTCAAAATCTGGCACCAGCTTTCCAATTGAACAAAACGGGATCTGGCCAGCATATCAAATCGTCATAAGTCAGGAAAAAACAGCAGGCACACTGAGTTGGCAACAATCTACATGCTTTGGGATCCTTGTGAAATACGAGGGTTTGGTGCGTATCAATTCAAGAACAATGCAACAGATGGAGGGTGTTAGGTGAACGGATCAAAGGTATTTTTGGTGAAACATGAAAGGTTTGGTGCATATCAGATGGAGGGTGTTTGGTGAACGGATCAGATATTTTTTGCGTTAAGGGTAACAAGGAAAGTGGTTAGTAAGGTCTCCAAGTGAGAATCAGTTATCAAGGCAAGTGAAGGAACAATAAACTTCAAGGCTGAGGCCAGTGGTTAAGTCAAGAAAGAACATCATGTACACGGAGTGGGGGCAATAGACGTGCTTTGGGATTCATATGAGACATAAGGGTTGGGGGAATGCCAGTTCATGCAAGGCAACGAATAGAGGATATCGGGCCGCCCTCGAAGTTCAAGGCCACAAACTAACCACCACATTTTAAACTCACAAGTTTTCTTTGTTTGAAACAGGAACAAAGCAGTGCAAGAAAGTTGGTTCAACAATAAAGAAAAAAAAAGAAAAGAAAGAAAAAGAAAAGGAAGAAGAGGAGAGCCGACAAAAGGGAAGTTTCTCAAATCTTCGCCCTTGCCTGTCTTGTTAGCATGCATAAAATGCTGCCATTGCTTTTCACATTTTTTCCTCCTAGGATAAAAAGTCTTAGTCTGATGGATTTTCCTCCAAATAGAAATCTTAGTCTGATGAATCTTTCTTCTAAGATAGAAAACCTAGTCTGATGAATTTTCTTCTAGGATCTAAATCTTAGTCTGATGAATCTTTCTCCTAAGATAGAAGACCTAGTCTGATGAAATTTCTCCTAGGATCTAAATATTAGTCTGATGAATTGTTCTCCTAAGATAGAAGACCTAGTTTGATGAAATTTCTCCTAGGATCTAAATCATAGTCTGATGAATCTTTCTCCTAAGATAGAAAACCTAGTTTGATGAACTTTCTCCTAGGATCTAAATCTTAGTCTGATGAATTGTTCTCCTAAAATAGAAAACCTAGTCTGATGAACTTTCTCCTAGGATCAAAATCTTAGTCTGATGAATTGTTCTCCTAAAATAGAAAACCTAGTCTGATGGACTTTCTCCTAGGATCAAAATCTTAGTCTAATGAAACTTTCTCCTAAGATAGCAAGATAACAAAAAGACCTAGTCTGATGAATTTTCTCCTAGGATTTAAATCTTAGTCTGATGAATCTTTCTCCTAAGATAGAAAACCTAGTCTGATGAATTTGCTAGTCAAATGTCCTTGGTTTTACTCACAGGAGACGTACATTCCAATCAAGTCTTTAGTTTTATTCTCATCATTGCATCAATAGCTTAGGTGATCTATATTTTGCTAACAACTCAATCTTCCTAGTGCAAACTGGGGCAGAGAATTTTCTTTGTTTTATGTCTATTCTGTTGAAGTCAGGCACCCACCTGGAGAACAAGGGAATACATTTCAAGTTCAGCAATCAGGCGCCACCTGGAGAACAAGGGAATACATTTCAAGTTCAGCAATCAGGCACCCACCTGGAGAACAAGGGAATACATTTCAAGTTTGAGCAATCAGGCGCCCACCTGGAGAACAAGGGAATACAATTCAAGTTTTGGTAATCAGGCGCCCACCTGGAGAACAAGGGAATACATTTCAAGTTTCGGCAATCAGGCACCCACCTGGATAACAAGGGAATACAATTCAAGTTTTGGTAATCAGGCACCTACCTGGAGAACAAGGGAATACAATTCAAGGTTTTGGTAATTAGGCACCCTCCTGGAGAACAAGGGAATACAATTCAAGTTGTGGTAATCAGGCACCCACCTGGAGAACAAGGCATATATTTCGAGTCTTAGCAATCAGGAGCCCGCTTGGAGAACAGAGGCATATATGTCAAGTTTTAGCAGTCAGGAGCCCGCCTGGAGAACAGAGGCATATATTTCAAGTCTTAGCAATTAGGAACCTGCCTGGAGAACAGAGGCACACATTTCAAGTTTCAGCAGTCAGGAGCCCGCCTGGAGAACAGAGGCATACATTTCAAGTTTCAGAAGTCAGGAGCCCGCCTGGAGAACGGAGGCATATATTTCAAGTTTTAGCAGTCAGGAGCCCGCCTGGAGAATAGAGGCATATATTTCAGGTCTTAGCAATCAGGAGCCCGCCTGGAGAACAGAGGCATATATTTCAAATTTTAGCAGTCAGGAGCTCGCCGGGAGAACAGAGGCATATATTTCAAGTCTTTGCAATCAGGAGCCCGCCTGGAGAACATAGGCATATATTTCCAAGTGTTGAAGTCGGGAGCCCGCCCGTACAATAGAGGCATATATTTTCAAGTTTTGAAGTCGGGAGCCCGCCCGTATAACAGAGGCATATATTTTCAAGTGTTGAAGTCGGGAGCCCGCCCGTATAACAGAGGCATACAATTTTCAAGTGTTGAAGTCGGGAGCCCGCCCGTATAACAGAGGCATATATTTTCAAGTGTTGAAGTCGGGAGCCCGCCCGTATAACAGAGGCATATATTTTCAAGTTTTGAAGTCGGGAGCCCGCCCGTATAACAGAGGCATATATTTTCAAGTTTTGAAGTCGGGAGCCCGCCCGTGTAACAGAGGCATGTATTTTCAAGTGTTGACGTCAGGAGCCCGCCCATATAACAGAGGCATATATTTTCAAGTTTTGAAGTCGGGAGCCTGCCCGTATAACAGAGGCATATATTTTCAAGTTTTGAAGTCGGGAGCCCTCCCGTATAACAGAGGAATATATTTTTAAGTGTTGAAGTCGGGAGCCCGACCGTATAACAGAGGCATATATTTTCAAGTGTCGAAGTCGGGAGCCCGCCCGTATAACAGAGGCATATATTTTCAAGTTTTGANAATTCTTATTAATATCTGGTAATATGATGCCCAGTCACCAAACTGGGGCAAGAGATTTTCTTTGTTTTTGTCTATTTTGTTGAAGTCAGGAACCCACCTGGAGAACAGAGGCATACATTTCAAGTTTCAGCAGTCAGGAGCCCGCCCGTATAACAGAGGCATGTATTTTCAAGTTTTGAAGTCGGGAGCCCGCCCGTATAACAGAGGCATACATTTTCAAGTTTTGAAGTCGGGAGCCCGCCCGTATAACAGAGGAATACATTCAAGTTCAGCAGTCTGAAGGAAAGGAAAAACATATCAGTTTACAATTAAAAGCGGCAACAATGGACTTCACCGAGAGGATGCAAGACAACAAAGCAACATGAAATACAAGAACAAGTTTGAAGATTTAGATAGGATTTTTGTAATTCCTAGATCATAGCTTAGTCTAACTTCTTTTATTATAACATGGTGTAATAAGGGAGGTCAGTAAGCAGTAGCAGCAACAACAGCAGCAGTGAAATCACAGCTTTATGGTAGTCCCAGCTACCAGACATTCCCGAACTACACTGACCTGATTCCTTTTTAGCCAAGGATATGTAGGCAACCTCAGAAGCAGGGCACGGTCAACTCTTTCAAAAGTGCTTCACACGCATTATTCGAACGGGCAAAAATCACTCGTATCCGCTCACTTATCTTTGCCCGAAAACTCTTCGTGTTCCCGAGCAAAGAGGGGCAGCTGTGAGCACGTGATTTTTGCCCTACATGAATTACTCCCATAATTTCAAACAAAATAATTTCCTTTCATTATTTGCAATTGCGTGAAGTTTTGTGACATTTTATGATAATTGTTTGCATTTTATTTGTGCATGTTAATTAGTGAAAAATACAAAATACTTGGCATTTGCATTTTAGGATTAATTAGTAATTAATATTACAAACAAATAAAGAAATAACAAAAAATGGTTCTTTTGCACTTATATTTTCAATTGTCTTAGTTTGCATTTTAATTAGGAATTAGTGTTGTTGGAAATTGAGTAATATAATTTTAGAAGTCAATTTGGGTCTTTATTTTTAATTTGGCATTTAATAGAAATCAGAAAATATAAATACAAAATAAAAAAAAAAGAGAAAAGGAAAGAAAACAAATATAAAGAATTAAAAAGGCTCGAATTTGGGCCAGATGTATTTCAACCCAAGATGAGACCCCAAAATCGGACCAAACACACCCCAGTCCAGGCCCAAAGCGAGTCTCAACCCGGCCTGCCCCCCCTTTAGTGAGACGACGTCGTTTCATGTCGTCAAATCCGGGCCATCCGTCCACTCTAATCCAAAGATCCAGTTTCAATCTCTTATTTTAGATAAAAGTGTCCAAAACTCTTCAGAAAATTCAGAGACAAACATCTCCTTCCTCGTACCCCTGTAACGCCGGTCACCCTCCGTCGTCCGCCGCCGGCCGGAAATCGCCTCCGCCGGCGGCGATGCTCCAAATCACCCCAAATTCACACCCCATGCTCCTCTCCTCCTCCCCTTTCCATATCCATGGCCATTTTCCCTTAAAGATCAACCAAACCTTTCGAATCTTAGGTCTAAATCTCGGTCCAAAACCTCAACTCACCCAAACCCCACCAAATTTACACCCTATACTCTCCTAACCTCCCTTATCCTTAATCCCCAATCAGATTTCTTCGAACATTAGTGGAAAGTTTCGAATTTCAGATCGAAGTTTGACCTAAAAGCCCTAGTCTCATGAATTAGGGATTCTCGAATGGCTTGACCATTACAGTATTTAGTCGTATGTTTTCTCACGAAAAACATACGATTAAACACTCATTTGGTCAAGAGATCTCGATCAGATTTTTGCCCAGGCGAAATATCAGTGCCGGTAAATCTTTCCTCTTTTATTTTTCTTTTATTTTTATTACTTTTCTTATCTGTTCTTGGCATTTACTTTCTAGTCTTCTTAGATTTCTTTTGCTAAGCTTAGTTTCTGTCCTTATTCGAGTTCTGATTTAGGACTCAGTGATTAAATGTGTGATTGATTTTGTTTGCCTCCATGATTGCTTGTTTGATGAATGATGGCTTATAGTTTGTTAATTTGAACCATTAGAGACTAAATTAGGATTAAAATTAGGTTAATTTTTGAAGTTTTTGATTTACATAAAGTACTGTTTGATTACTGCCGAGTTGTTAGGGTTTTTTTTTTGACTGATTAACCATAGTCAATTCTGACCAAGTTAGAAGGGGGTTGGTTTTTGGTTAACACAAGTTAGTAATTCAGGGGTTAAATGGTTTTTGGTTCTAGGTTAGTAATTCAGATTAAAGTTCAAGGGTAGAATAGGCTTTTAGATAGAAAGAATCTTGGTAGCAACTAGTAGAAATCTTTGGAACATTCTTGATAGGGTTCAAAACAGAAGTTTAGGAAGTTAGTGGCTATAACTTGAGAAAGAAGTCAGAAAATAAGGGACAATTAAGCAAAAACGAAAATTAAGAAATGATTAGATGCAAAAACTGAAACTCTGAGGGCTGCCCTCATTTATGCCTATAAAAGGCATGTCTAGTGCCTTAATGAACAAATTGGAAACTCTGAAAAATTCCCCCCAAAATCTCCACAAGTTTAGAATCTAGAATTTGAAATTCAAAACCAAAAACTAGATCTGAAATTCTGGAGCTCCCTTAGATCTTAGTTCTTTCAAAAATACACAAAAAAAAGCAATAGAAACTGAAAAGTACTGTTACATTGAAAATCTCAGGTTAATTTCGAGTTTAGTGGTTGAATTGTACTTCGTAGCTCGGGGTTTGATTGTTGAAGGTTTTCAGAAGTTTCCGGGTTCAATTTCAAGCTCATTTGGGTTTATTCGAGTTGTTTGTGGTTGATTTCTTGGTTTTGTTTGATTTTGGACTTTCCCGGACTGCTGAATTCGTTTCTGGGCTGTTGTTCGACCTCTGCTCATTACTGCTGCTGATTTCTTCTTATTCATCTTATATTTCAAACATTCAGGTACACGCCTTGAACCAGCTTTGATGTAACTCGAATTGGAAATGGAATACAAACTGTGCATGAGTTTTGCTTCTCAATATATGCTCATTTGGCTCATCATATGTTAATAGCTTGGTGGATGTAATGTCTAGTATAACTGTAGCTTTGTTTTGTATTTGTAAGGACTGTTTGGACTGTTTTAGTTAGCCGTACTTCTATTAAACTCTATGTGGTTGTGATGTTTGTTATAAAAGCAAACCAGATCTAGTGTTGATTAGAAGTGAAATTTTAGTAATGAATTAGTGTATTTACACTGCTGTAAAACTAAGTAGCCCCTGTCATTATGAGCATTAGGTTCGAACTTCAATCGCAGGAGAGACGCTCGTTTATAGCTTAGCAAATGTGTAGTTTTAATTTCTGCATGTGATGTTCCCTTTTAAATTCTGATTTCTGTAGTTTAGTCATTGACTTCTGCACACGTCTTGTAGAAACTCGTTAGCCTAAACTCGATTAGAACTTAAGAATTTGGAATCAAATTGGCAATAGATCCATAATCTTTCCGTTGATGAGTTTAATTGTTAAAAATAAGATTGATGGCTTTATGGGCCCAGCTGTGTGTTATGTTCCAGGCCAATAGGCCCAGTTCTGAATTAAATTTGAAAAGGGTACTTGGGCCTGTTAGCAGCTCAGGGTCAAATTAAGTTTGGGCTTTGCATTTACCAGCGTGTGGCTTAATCCCAATCCTGGACTGCCTTTTCATTTGGGCTCATGCGGAGACCATGTTTTGGGCAGCCTTGCATAAATATTGAAACTGTTTATGTAAATCCCTGAACTCGAAGCCCGATTTTGACAATCTTCAGTAATGGTATATTGATAATACTAATAAATTAGGACCCTTTTTAGAGACAATGCTTAATAGAAAATTATAGTTCTCTTAGATTGGCCTTAAAATAATTTGAGGTGCGTCGCGCCGAATAAAATCACAAATAGCGTGGCCCTCTTAATCATATTTTAAAATACTTTAGACCTCGGGGCGAACCATTTAGCGAATTTCATGGCCTCCCGCAAAGTTAATGATATGCTAGTTGCTTTAGGCCCGACATTTAATAATATTACCTTCTTAAATTCGGGTGCACATTTATGTGACCCAAATCCAAATCTCAACGGAGTGGAAATGTGTCAAAAACCACGAGTGCATTTATGTGACGTGATTCGAGACGTGTTTTCACGACGTTGCAATTCTCTTTAAAAAATAATAATAAAAGCGGTTAAAGTTAAAAAGCACATAGATTAAAACATGTACAAAAATCAAATAAATAAGCCAAATATGACAGTTGAGCGACCGTGCTAGAACCACGGAACCCGGGAATGCCTAACACCTTCTCCCGAGTTAACAGAATTCCTTACTCGGATTTCTGGTTCGCGGACTGTTATACAGAGTCAATAATTTCCTCGATTCGGGATTCTAAACCGGTGACTTGGAACACCATAAATCTCCCAAGTGGCGACTCTGACTCTTAATAAAATGAATCCCGTTTCGATTGTCCTTTAATTGGAAAAACTCCTTCACACCCTTGCGGGGTGTAGGAAAAAGGAGGTGTGACACAGACGTCTCCGTACCGATCCCTCAGACTCTACTAAGCTCGTCTGTGAACTGTGAGACCCATGTAACCTAGAGCTCTGATACCAACTTGTCACGACCCGGATTTTCCACCCTCGGGAGTCGTGATGGCGCCTACTAATGGGAGCTAGACAAGCCGAACCTTAACAACCTACTACATTTCCATATTGCTTATTATTAACAAAATACCATACGATAATATGATAACAGCGAAATGTTAAATAAATAAGCGGAAGTCAACAGTTATATATCTTAAGACTACGACTATTACAGCTTTTAAAACCTCATATACCCAAAATCTGGTGTCGCAGTGTCACAGACTGTCTAAGAGTCACTACATACAAGGTATGAAGAAAACACAATAAACTGTTTCTGAACAAAGAAAATGAAACAGGGAATAGAGATAGAGGGAGACGCCAGGGCCTGCGGACGCCTGCAGGTCTACCTTGGGTCTCCAGGTGGACTGAAGGAAGCCCCCCAACTACTGTCCGAAAACTGCTCCTGGATCTGCACACAGTGTAGAGTGTAGCATCAGCACAACCGACCCCATGTGCTGGTAAGTGCCTAGCCTAACCCCGGTGAAGTAGTGACGAGGCTAGGACCAGACTGCCAAATAAACCTGTGCAGTTATGCAATATACAACGGAAAATGAAGGAGAAATAAACAAGTAAAGATGGGAGGGGGAAACATGCTGCGGGGGAGATAACAGTTCCGAATAAAGCATCAAGTAGGGAAAGGAACAACATAACTAAAATGTCAACAAGAATCAGAAAACAATAAGTGCACGGCATCACCCTTCGTGCTTTTACTCTCGTCCTCACCAAGCAATGATATAATAAAAAAAGGGGCAAGGAAATAAACAAAATAATGATAGAAATCCCGGCAAGGGAGCGCAATTAAAGAATTAAATCCCGGCAAGGGAACAACATCAATAATCTCAACATCCCGGCAAGGGAGATAATCAACAAACAACAATATCCCGGCAAGGGAACGATTTAATAACTCTTTCTCTTTCTTTCACTTTTATTTCACATCTCACTTTACCACTTGAGCCAGTGCTCCAAAGGGTTCAATCATCTCATATACTTTCACAATTTGTAATATAACTTGAGCCAATGCTCCTCGATGTTCAAAGGTCACAATTTCCTTTCACAAGATTTTCACAACAAATATAAGCCATCACCAAGGCATGAAAGATACCACGAAGTCAAGATATTCACAATTTAAAGACTCACGGTCATGCTAGACACCAACGTATAGATACTCGTCACCATGCCTATACGTCGTACACAACGAAAACAAAATAGCAAATATGACTCAACTCCTAATCCCTCAAGCTAAGGTTAGACCAAACACTTACTTCGATGCCTTGAACACAACTCAAGTCTCAATTATAGCTTTACCCCTTGATTCCACCGCCAATTCGCTCGTATCTAATCACAAATTACTTAATTACATCAATAAGGGCTAAATGAATCAACCCCAATGCATGAAAATGAGTTTTCCAAAGTTTTAACCAAAAAGTCAAAATTGCCCCCGGGCCCACGTGGTCAAACCCGAGGTTCGAACCAAAACCTGATTACCCATTCCCCCACGAGCTCAAATATGTAATTTGTTTTGAAACGGACCTCAAATCGAGGTCCAAATCCCCAATTTTGAAAACCTAGGTTCTACCCAAAACACTCAATTTCTCCCATGAAAATCTTTGATTTTTTTAAGTTGGAATCATGTTAAAAGATGTTAAGGAGTGAAGAAAATAAGTTAGAAATCACTTACCAACGTTTTGGAGAAGAAAGGTTGTTTGAAAAAAATCGCCTCTTATATATTTAGTGTTTTGAAAAATGAAAAATGACTGAAAATCCCGTCTATATATACACCTCTCGGAATCCCTGTGCGGACCGCACAAAACGGACCGCGGCCGCACAGCCTTTTCCTAAGGGTACACAGTCTCTGAACCTCTCTATGCGGACCGTACAAAACGGACCGCGGCCGCACAGCCTTTTCCTAAGGGTACACAGTCTCTAAACCTCCCTGTGCGGACCGCATAAAGTCGACTGCGGCCGCACAGCCCGTCACCGCGCCCGCACAAAGACGACCGCGGACCGCACTGCCCCTTCCGCGATCGCACACGATTTCTCGCGGACCGCACTAGTGGGTTCAGAGATATGTAATTTCTCTGAACCTGCAACATTTGTGATTTTTAAGCCTAAGACATCCCGGGACCTACCCGAAACTCACCCGAGCCCTCGGAACTCCAAACCAGATGTGCCTATTAACTTAAAAACATCATACGAACTTATCCGTGCGATCAAATTGCCAAAATGACCTTAACAACAACGAATTAAACCTCAAAATCCAAGAACTCCTCTCAACTTCATAAAGTATCAAATTTAGCATTTTAAGTCCGGATCACGTCAAACGACGTTCGTTTTTCACCAAATTTCACAGAAACATCTTAAATCATATATAAGACCTGTACCGGGCGCCGGAACCAAAATACGGGCCCGATACCAACACGTTCTAATCAAATTTCATTTAAAATTTCCTTAAACAATTTCAGAAAATAATTTCCTTTGAAAATTCATTTCTAGGGCTTGGGACCTTGGAAATTTAATTCCGGGCATACGCCCGAGTCCCATATTCTCCTACGGACTCTCCGGGACCGTCAAATTACGGGTCCAGGTCCGTTTACCAAAAATGTTGACTGGAGTCAAATTAGCTCATTTTATAACCAATTTTTATAATTTTTCATAGATTTTTCATATTTAAGCTTTCCAGCTACCCGCCCGGACTGCGCACGCAATTCGAGGTGACTCTAAATGAGGTTTTCAAGGCCTCGGAGTCATAGAATTTAATTTAAAACAGGTGATGACCTTTTGGCACAGACTTCTTCTAACATCCTAACCTCAAAAGATGACTCCAATACATTCCTTACTATAACTTACTTCTTGTGTCAATTCAAAATGCTTGGACTTTATCAATCCTTTGTAAATCGTGTGTTCTCACCACAATTAAAGAGAGAAATTAGTCCAGACACTCAAATATGCATTCAAGTATAATTTAAGGACTTACACATCGAAAGAATTCACTCACTCTCATAAAGAAATTCATGTGCATCCCGAGGTCGTACCATAGGCTTGCCCGTACTGTATGTCTCTACTAATTTAAGCTTGCGATGTCTAGGATCAGTTAGGTCTTTCCAGGTTGTAATGTAGGCTAAAGGATGTGTAGGATATATTTGGGTATAGTGATAACCCTGCTAAGCACTTTAATACACTACACTTAACTTTTAAATACATAATCTTCATGACCAATTCAAGCAATGCCCCGAAATCGTATACAATTTGACCGTTCTTCTTTAAGCACGACTATGCATTCACTCGCCCTAATTAAGAGGAACAGGAGGTGTTTTTTTTTTTGTATTTTCTTTGATTTATTTTTTTCTCCACACCCCCCCCCCCCCCGAAACACTTCATACTTGTGTTGCCTGGCTAATGACCTTTCAAAACATACATGCACCTTTGGCCTTTCTGCGGTTCCACTCAAAAGCTACCTCAACTCTCACTTTACTCTTCTAGCGACTTAAGTGCTTTCGGAGGTAAAGGTTCAAACGATCTCATTAAGAACAAAAATGGAATCAGCTTATACT
Source organism: Nicotiana attenuata (assembly GCF_001879085.1). Lineage (NCBI taxonomy): Eukaryota > Viridiplantae > Streptophyta > Magnoliopsida > Solanales > Solanaceae > Nicotiana > Nicotiana attenuata. The sequence continues at coordinate 49,907,639 of NC_031991.1, forward strand.
GTGGGTGCCAAAGAAAAGGTTTATAGGCTCAAATGGGCTATCTAAGGATCAATTTTATTTATGGTGGCATACTAGCTCAATGGACAATCAAAGAAACGCCTACATCATCTCCTAGACTTACAAAGCTTACTTATTTTGCTTTGACTAACACACGGGGCAAGTTCTAGACTAACACAGGACATCACAGAATGTAATCAAGCCTCATGATCACGCCCAACTATTCCTTATAAAAAGGACTTAGCGTCCGTTGCAAATATAATCCGGTTTACAAGTCCGGAGTCGAATCCCACAGAGAACTAAGGCTTAGCTACAGTTGTTCACTATCACCAAGAATACAAGCTTGAACAATTCCTAACTTATAGATATTAAGATTCTTGTGTTTAACTAACTAACAAACAAATTAAAATAATAAATTAACACTAAAGATACTACAGGATGGAGAAAAGATTGAGGAGGTCTAGAGTTATGATTTCTCTAATTGTCGGAATCCTTCCCGCTATGTCTTCTATAATTTCGCCTAAGTATTCTCTACCGATCATGAGCGCTCTGCGTGTTGTAATTCTCACCCGAGTAATTACGACAATTTACTAGACATAGTCTCCCGAGTTACGCTAGCTGGATTTAATTACAACTCACTTAGATCGCACCCAAGGTTTCGTTATCCCTAATCCCACCTTTAAACCCTTGGTTATTGATTCCTCACGCACGTCGGGAGTGATGTTGTTCAACAACTACCTAAATATGCACTCTCTCCCGAGTAATACATACTAAATAGGCAAAGCTAATTGAGAGCTCTTCAACCAACCACAATAATAACGTAGTTGAACAAATAGAGAAAATACTATGTCAAATCTATATTAACGTAACAAGAAAATCATCCTTCAATAGGTTCCGTCAAAACCCTAGATAACAAATTAGCTATTCAAAATAGTATGCATAACTACAATACTAGAATTCATAACCAATAATGGAAATAGGAAGAAGGAAGTGAAAAACTCGTAGAAGAATTCTCCGCCTTGCTCCTAGTGTGTTCTTGCCTCCTTAGGTCGAATCCCTGGTCTCCTTAGCCTTCTTAGGTCTAAATTATGTCAAAAGTATGTCAAAGGTCCTCAAAATACCGTTTTTCCATATAGATATACCAAATAGGGTCGGGCCCAAACAATTCCACCTTCTCCTACGCGAAATAGGACACTATTCCCGGACAGGACGTGCACGGCCGCGCTTGGACCGCGCATATCCACTTTAATTCTGCCTGACGGGTGCGGCCTGAGCGCAGATGCGCACTTGACGCACATTTTTCACCCTGTTCTGTGTGGAATGTGGAAAAAACAAAAAACTTGAAAGTTGTAGCCCTTTGAGTTATCTTTCCAACCATATATTGTGGATCCCAAATGGAGTTATGAGCGAAAAGTTATGTGCATTTTACTAGACAGTGCGCAATATGCCTACTCCATTCTTTGTTCGTTCTTAATTATCACTCGTTGATCCCCGAACACGATCCCGGCTTAATTCTTTGGGCTTTTACTCAGACTTCAAAGCTCCAAATCACTTGAATTCATTCCATAACCTCTACATAGCTCGAAACCACTCCTACTAAGCATAAAACACACAAATTGGTAAGGCTTGTAATGTGGTTGCCAAAGAAACATGATTACAGGCTCAAAGGGGTTAACTACGATACATACAATTAGGCGGGTAAAATATATATATGGCTCAACAAAAAACGCCTATATCACTTCAAAGACTGAACAAAACTATTATTTCGCTTTGCAAACATACGGGGCAAGTTCTAGACATAAAATGCAATGCATAGAATAACACAAAACCTTACACACTCATGGCACATAACTCACTCAGGATTGGACTCATCAAGACACTCTAGTCAAAGCAGTTAAGCAAAGTTAAGAACATACAATTTAAGGTACTTATATAAGAGTCAAAAAAATGAGCCTAAGCGTCACAACCAAAGTACACACTATTCTTAAGGCATAAAAAAGTCAAGAGATATTGCTTCAATTCAAAACACAACACAATGGCTCCTATTCTAAAAAAAAAAAATTAACTACACCCGGTTCAAATAAAACCCTTGCAAAAGAACCGCGGCACAAAGAAAAACAAAGGGAAATTGCTACACTACCTAACAAAAGAAAATCTTTTTGTTTTTTTTCTTTAGTCTTAACTCCCTCAAGAAAATTGTCTACTAGATCCATCGTCGGGAAAAGTTCAATCTTTTCTATTTAAAAAAATATATATTTGTCACGACCCGGATTTCCCACCATCGGGAGTCGTGATGGCGCCTACTAATGTGAGCTAGTCAAGCCAAAAAACTAATTACTTCATTATCCATTTATTACTTTTTATCAAACACAAAGCGATAACGTATCAACAACGGAAAGTTAAATTAAGCGGAAGAAAATAATGAAATGGAATATCGGGAATCTATGTCTATTACAATTACTCAAGCCTTAACCACCCAAAACCTGGTGTCACAGTGTCACAGACAGTCTAAGATTCACTACACACAAAGTCTAAAGAAATAACAGTACACTATTTCGGAAATAAGGAAAATGAAACAAGGAATAGAAGATAGAGGAGACGCGAGGGCCTGCGGACGCCTGCAGGTCTACCTTGGATCTCCGCGTGAACTGAAAATAGCGTCCAACCTACGGTCCGAAGTCAACAGCACTGGGATCTGCACAAAAGAGTGCAGAGTGTAGCATCAGCACAACCAACCCCATGTGCTGGTAAGTGCCTAGCCTAACCTCGGCGAAGTAGTGACGAGGCTAGGACCAGACTACCAAATAAACCTGTGCAGTTCAAATATATATAGCGGAAAAAAAATACGAAAATAAACAAGTAAAGAGGGAGGGGGAAACATGCTTCGGGTAAAAACAGGTAAAAACAGAATATCAATAGAATATAAGGGATTAAAATCCAACCACTAACAAGACTAAAGAAAAACAAAGGTAGATTTCACTTTCTTTTCACATCTTGTTGCACGTGTGCAACCCGATCCCATTTCTCATATCTTGTGGTAGGCGTACCACCCGCTCCCATTTCATTATGTCTTGTGGTAGGCGTACCACCCGCTCCCATTTCATTATATTTTGTGGTAGGCGTACCACCCGCTCCCATTTCATTATGTCTAGTGGTAGGCGTACCACCCGCTCCCATTTCATTATGTCTTGTGGTAGGCGTACCACCCGCTCCCATTTCATTATGACTTGTGGTAGGCGTACCACCCGCTCTCATTTCATTATATCTTGTGGTAGGCGTACCACCCGCAATCAATAATAATCACAAGGAATCCCGGCAAGGGAACAAGAACAACATAGTAACTTCCCGGCAAGGGAACATTAATATTACAACAACATCCCGGCAAGGGAACAATGATGATAATAACATGTGAGGCACAATAAACCACAACGGAGTCATAACAATTTATAATTTAAGAACACAACAATATCAATTTAAGACTCACGGTCATGCTCGACACCGATGTATAGATACTCGTCACCATGCCTATACGTCGTACTCCACAATTAACACGTAGCAAATAGACACAACTCCTAATCCCTCAAGCTAAGGTTAGCCCAAACACTTACCTCGACGCCACGAACACAATTCACGATTCAATTATAGCTTTACCCCTTGATTCCACCACCAATTCGCTCGTATCTAGTCACAAGTTACTTAATTACATCAATAAACGCTAAATGAATCAACCCAAATGCATGAAAATGAGTTTTCCAAAGTTTTACCCAAAAAGTCAAAAATCGCCCCCGGGCCTACATGGTCAAAACCCGAGGTTCGAACCAAAACACGATCACCCATTCCCCCACGAGCTCAAATATATAATTTGTTTTGAAATCGAACCTCAAATCGAGGTCCAAATCCCCAATTTTTGAAAAACCTAGGATCTACCCAAAACACTCAATTTCCCCCATGAAAATCATTGATTTGAAGTTGAAATCATGTTAAAAGATGTTAAGAATTGAAGAAAGTTAGTTAAAAATGACTTACAAATGATTTGGAGAAGAAGAAATCCTTGGAAAATCGCCTAAGTGTGTTTATGTTTTGAGAGGATATGAAAATGGGTTAAAAATTCGGCTAAGTATAAAAGTTGCAGGTCTCAGATGTGGGAATTGTGAACTGGGGTTCGCAATTGCGAACCCCGACCTCTGCTGTTATGGGAATTGCGAAGGGAGTGTCGCAATTGCGAGATGGGAAATGCGAGGGTTGGGCCGCATTTGCGACCTCAGGCATCAAGGAGAGCTTCGCATTTGCGAAGCAGGCATCGCATTTGCGACCGGCCTTCCGCATTTGCGAGCCAAGTGGTCACATTTACGATCAGGCCTGCCCAGTCCTATTTTCGCATTTGCGATGAAGGTCTCGCATTTGCGAAGCCTGCAGACCTGTGCACATTAGCTGAAAAACTGCAATTTTTCCAAGTTCAAAATGCACCCCGTGGCCTATCCAAAACTCACCCGAGCTCTCGGGGCTCCAAACCAAACATACACACAACCTCAAAAACATCCTATGGACTTATTCGTGCACTCAAATCACCAAAATAACATCATGAACATCGAATTAAACCTCAAGATCAATGAAATTTCTCAAAACTTCTTTAAACATCAAATTTGCATTTAAGGTCCGAATCACGTCAAACGGATTCCGTTTCTTACCAAACTTCACAGAATTATCTTAAATCATATATAAGACCTGTACCGGGTGCCGGAACCAAAATACGGGCCCGATACCAACATGTTCTAATCAAAATTTATTTCCAAACCTTATAAGCAATTCTAGAAAATAATTTTCTTAAAAAATCATTTCTCGGGCTTGGGACCTCGGAATTCGATTCCGGGCATACGCTCAAGTCCCATATTTTCCTACGGACCCTCCGGGACCGTCAAATCACGGGTCCGGGTCCGTTTACCCAAAACATTGACCGAAGTCAAATTAATTCTTTTTATAGTCAAAATTAATCATTTTTCACAGAATTTCACATATAGGCTTTCCGGCTACGCGCCCGGACTGCGCACGCAAATTGAGGTGATGCTAAAAGAGGTTTTTAAGGTCTCGAAACGCAGAATTCATTTTTAAAACAAGTGATGACCTTTTGGGTCATCACATCCTCCACTTCTAAAACAACCGTTCGTCCTCGAACGGATAGAAGAAGGAAGTACCTGAGTCGGGGAAAAGATGGGGATAACGGCTCTGCATATCAGAATCGGACTCCCAGATCGATGCCTCAGCAGGCTGACCTCTCCACTGAACATGAACAGAAGGAAAACTCTTCGATCTCAACTGTCGAACCTGCCGATCTAGAATAGCTATCGGCCCTTCCTCATAAGACAAGTCCTTGTCCAACTGGACAGTGGGCTGAAATCTAACATGTGGGATGGATCGCCGTGATACTTCCGAAGCATGGACACATGAAACACTGGATGCACAGCTGATAAGCTCGGCGGCAATGCAAGTCTATAAGCCACCTCTCCCACTCGATCAAGAATCTCAAACGGACCAATGAACCTAGGGCTAAGCTTGCCCTTCTTCCCAAATCTCATCACGTCCTTCATAGGCGACACTCGAAGCAATACCCGCTCACCGACCATGAAAGCCAGATCTCGAACCTTGCGGTCGGCATAACTCTTTTGCCTGGACTGAGTTGTACCAAGCCTATCCTGAATGATCCTGACATTGTCCAAGGCATCCTGAACCATATCCGTACCCAACAACCGAGCCTCTTCCGGCTCGAACCATCCAACCGGAGACCGACACCGCCAACCATATAAAGCCTCATAAGGAGCCATCTGGATACTCGACTGGTAGCTGTTGTTGTAGGCAAACTCTGCTAAAGGCAAAAACTGATCCCACGAGCCTCCAAAGTCAATGACACAAGCTCGGAGCATATCCTCCAAAATCTGAATAGTCCGCTCGGACTGCCCGTCCATCTGGGGATGAAATGTTGTGCTCAACTCAACCCGTGTGCCCAACTCTCGCTGAACTGCTCTCCAGAAACGCGAGGTAAACTGCGTACCTTCGTCCGAAATGATAGACACGGGCACACCATGAAGGCGAACAATCTCCAGGATATAGATCTCAGCTAACCTCTCAGAAGAATAGGAGACTGCCACAGGAATGAAATGCGCTGACTTGGTCAGCCTATCAACAATGACCCATACTGCGTCGAACTTCTTCCGAGTCTGCGGGAGTCCAACAACGAAATCCATAGTGATCTGCTCCCACTTCCACTCGAGAAGCTCAATCCTCTGAAATGAACCACCGGGCCTCTGATGCTCGTACTTAACCTGCTGACAATTCAAACACCGAGCCACATATGCAACGATATCCTTCTTCATTCTCCGCCACCGATAATGCTGCCGCAAATCCTGGTACATCTTCGCGGCGCCCGGATGAATAGAGTACCGGGAGCTATGGGCCTCCTCTAAAATCAACTCCCGAAGCCCATCCACATTAGGCACACAAACGCGACCTTGCAATCTCAAAACTCCATCATCATCTAAGGTAACCTGCTTGGCACCTCCGTGCTGCACCGTGTCTCTAAGGACACACAAATGGATATCATCATACTGCCGATCACGGATACGCTCCAATAAAGAAGAACGAGCGACCGTGCAAGCTAACACACGACTGGGCTCAGAAACATCCAGCCTCACGAACCGATTGGCCAAAGCCTGAACATCCAAAGCAAGAGGTCTCTCACCGACCGGAATATAAGCGAGACTGCCCATACTGGCTGACTTCCTACTCAAAGCATCGACCACCACATTGGCCTTTCCCGGATGATATAAGATGGTGATATCATAATCTTCAACAACTCCAACCACCTCCTCTGCCTCAAATTCAACTCCTTTTGCTTGAACAAATACTGAAGACTCTTGTGATCCGTGAACACCTCACATGCCATGCCATACAGATAATGCCTCCAAATCTTCAACGCGTGAACAATGGCTGCCAACTCCAAATCATGAACCGGATAGTTCTTCTCATGAATTTTCAACTACCGCGAAGCATAGGCAATGACCTTGCCATCCTGCATCAACACTGCACCAAGTCCAATACAAAATGCATCACAATAAACTGTATAAGCCCCTGAACCTGTGGGCAAAACCAACACCGGTGACGTAGTCAAAGCTGTATTGAGCTTCTGAAAGCTCGCCTCACACTCATCCGACCTTCTGAACTGGGCACCCTTCTGGGTCAACCTGGTCATCGGGGCTGCGATAGATGAAAATCCCTCTACGAACCGATGATAGTAGCCTGCCAAAGATGCTGGTCTAGGCCAGTTCTTGACTGCCTCAATCTTCTTCGGATTAACCTGAATACCCTCTGCTGACACAACATGACCCAGGAATGCAACCGAACTCAACCAGAACTCACACTTCAAAAACTTAGCATACAACTGACTATCCCTCAAAGTCTGAAGAACCACTCTAAGATGTTGCTCGTGCTCCTCCCTGCTGTGGGAATATATCAAAATATCATCAATGAAGACTACCACGAACGAATCCAAGTACTTGAACACTCGGTTCATCAAGTCCATAAAAGCTGCTGGGGCATTTGTCAACCCGAATGACATTACCAAGAACTCACAATGCCCATACCGAGTGCGAAATGCTGTCTTAGGGACATCGGATGCCCTAATCCTCAACTAATGGTAGCCAGATCTCAAGTAAATCTTTGAAAATACCTTGGAACCCTGAAGCTGTCGAACAAATCATCAATCCTCGGCAGCGGATACTTATTCTTAATTGTAACCTTGTTCAGTTGCCGGTAATCTATACACATTCGCATCAATCCATCCTTCTTCTTAACAAACAACACCGGCGTACCCCAAGGCGAAACACTGGGCCTAATGAAACCCTTTTCAAGCAAGTCTTACAACTGCCCCTTCAAATCTTTCAACTCAGGCGGGGCCATATGATACGGCGGGATAGAAATGGGCTAAGTGCCCGGAGCCAAGTCAATGCAAAAGTCAATGTTCCTATCGGGTGGCATACCCGGCAGGTCTGAAGGGAAAACCTCAGGAAACTCACGAACAACGGGCACAGAATCAATAGAAGGGACCTCAGCACTAGAATCACGAACATATGCCAAATAGGCCAAACACCCCTCATCGACCATACGCCGAGCCTTCACATAAGAGATCACACTGTGGGTAAAATGACCAGGAGTCCCTCTCCACTCTGAACGAGGTAAACACGGTAAGGCTAAGGTCAGAGTCTTGGCATGATAGTCCAAGATAGCGTGATAAGGTGATAACCAGTCCATCCCCAATTTAACATCGAAATCAATCATGTCCAGAAGTAGCAAATCTACACGAGTCTCAAGACCCCCAATCACGACTATACAAGAGCGATGGACTCGATCTACCACAATAGAATCACCCATCGGTGTAGACACATAAACAGGATCACTCACAGAATCACTAGGCATAACTAGATACGGTGCAAATTAAGATGACACCGAGTATGTAGACCCTGGATCAAATAACACTGAAGCATCTCTATCACAAACTAGAACCGTATCTGTAATAACTACATCTGAACCCTCAGCCTCGGGCCTGGCTAGAAGAGCATAACCCCAGCCCCCTTAACTACATCTCTGGAACGGCCTGCTGCTGGCTGGCCTCCACCTCTAGCGGCCTAAGCTCCACCTCTAATACATCTACCTCCACCTCTAGCACCTCTACCCCCACCTCTAGCTGGCTGGGCGGGCTGTGGAACACTCGGTGCCTGAACCATGGCACGGGAACCCTGATGCTGAGAGCTACTCGGTGCTCGAGGGCAATACCTAGCAATGTGCCTTATGTCACCACAAGTAAAACAAGCCCTCGGCTGCTGGGGCTGATGACCCTGAAAACTCTGAAGCGGCGGTGCACTGATAGGAGCTGGTGGTGCATTGTAGGACTGCTGATTAGAATGCTGCATCTGAGGACCACGGCTACCTGAAGCACCGTGAGAAACCTGAAGTGCTGACTGAAAAGGCCTAGGAGGATGGCCTCTACCATACGAATCCCTACCTCCAGACGAGGTACCACTGAATTTGCCCGAATGACGGGTCCTCTTGTCCGACCCATGACCACCTCCCTGCGATAGAACCATCTCAACTCTCCTGGCCACATTGGCTGCCTCCTGAAAAGAGATCTCACTCCCTGTCTCCCTAGCCATATGAAGTCAAATAGGCTGGATAAGTCCCTCAATGAACCTCCTCACCCTCTCTCTCTCGGTGGGAAGTATGATAAGAGCATGACGAGCCAAGTCGATGAATCTGGTCTCATACTGGGTAACAGTCATAGAACCCTGCTGGAGACGCTCAAACTGCCTCCGATAGGCCTCTCTCTGAGTGATGGGGAGAAACTTCTCCAAAAATAGCTGAGTGAACTGCTCCCAAGTCAAAGCTGGTGATCCGGCTGGTCTAGCCAAGCAATAATTTCTCCACCAAGTCTTGGCGGATCCAGACAAGCGAAAAGTAGCAAAATCGACCCCATTGGTCTCAACTATCCCCATGTTCCTGAGAACCTCATGACAACTGTCTAGATAATCCTGGGGATCCTCAGTAGATGCACCGCTGAAAGTAGTAGTGAAGAGCTTGGTGAACCTGTCCAATCTCCACAAAGCATTGGCAAACATAGCTGCTCCATCACCGGTCTGTGCTGCTGTTCGGCTGAAGAAGCGGTACGTGACCTCGCCATTCGCGAAAGGACAAGAGTAGAGGTTTCAATTTAGCATTGAGAGATCAAAATCGCACGACAGGAAAGAATAGATGTGAAGTTTTTCCTAACTCTGCAGCCTCTGGGGGATAAATACAGACGTCTCCTTACCGATCACTCAGACTCTACTAAGCTTGTCTGTGAACTGTGAGACCCATGTAACCTAGAGCTCTGATACTAACTTGTCACGACCCGGATTTCCCACCCTCGGGAGTCGTGATGGCGCCTACTAATGTGAGCTAGGCAAGCCAATTCTTTAAAACTAATTACTTCATTATCCATTTATTCCTTTTTATCAAACACAAAGCGATAACGTATAAACAGCGGAAAGTTAAATTAAGCAGAAGAAAATAATGAAATGGAATATCGGGAATCTATGTCTATTACAATTACTCAAGTCTTAACCAACCAAAACCTGGTGTCACGGTGTCACAGACAGTCTAAGATTTACTACACACAAAGTCTGAAGAAATAATAGCACACTGTTTTGGAAATAAGGAAAATGAAACAGGGAATAGAAGATAGAGGAGACGCCAGGGCCTGCGAACGCCTGCAGGTCTACCTTGGATCTCCGCGTGAACTGAAAATAGCCTCCAACCTACGATCCGAAGTCAACAGCACTGGGATCTGCACAAAAGAGTGCAGAGTGTAGCATCAGCACAACCGACCCCATGTGCTGGTAAGTGCCTAGCCTAACCTCGCCGAAGTAGTGACGAGGCTACGACCAGACTACCAAATAAACTTGTGCAGTTCAAATATATATAGCGAAAAAGAAATACGGAAATAAAAAAGTAAAAAGGGGAGGGGGAAACATGCTTCGGGGAAAAACAAGTAAAAATAGAATATCAATAGAATACATGGGAATAAAATCCAACCACTAACAAGACTAAAGAAAAACAAAGGCAGATTTCACTTTCTTTTCACATCTTGTTGCAGGTGTGCAACCCGATCCCATTTCTCATATCTTGTGGTTGGCGTACCACCAGCTCCCATTTCATTATATCTTGTGGTAGGCGTACCACTCGCTCCCATTTCATTATATCTTGTGGTAGGCGTACCGCCCGCTCCCATTTTATTATATCTTGTGGTAGGCGTACCACCCGATCCCATTTCATTATATCTTGTGGTAGGCGTACCACCCGCTCCCATTTCATTATGTCTTGTGGTAGGCGTACCACCCGCTCCCATTTCATTATGACTTGTGGTAGGCGTACCACCCGCTCTCATTTCATTATATCTTGTGGTAGGCGTACCACCCGCAATCAATAATAATCACAAGGAATCCCGGCAAGGGAACAAGAACAACATAGTAACTTCCCGGCAAGGGAACATTAATATTACAACAACATCCCGGCAAGGGAACAATGATGATAATAACATGTGAGGCACAATAAACCACAACGGAGTCATAACAATTTATAATTTAAGAACACAACAATATCAATTTAAGACTCACGGTCATGCTCGACACCGACGTGTAGATACTCGTCACCATGCCTATACGCCGTACTCCACAATTAACACGTAGCAAATAGACACAACTCCTAATCCCTCAAGCTAAGGTTAGACCAAACACTTACCTCGATGCCACGAACACAATTCACGATTCAATTATAGCTTTACCCCTTGATTCCACCACCAATTCGCTCGTATCTAGTCACAAGTTACTTAATTACATCAATAAACGCTAAATGAATCAACCCAAATGCATGAAAATGAATTTTCCAAAGTTTTAGCCAAAAAGTCAAAAATCGCCCCCGGGCCCACATGGTCAAAACCCGAGATTCGAACCAAAACCCGATCACCCATTCCCCCACGAACTCAAATATATAATTTGTTTTGAAATCGGACCTCAAATCGAGGTCCAAATCCCCAATTTTTGAAAAACCTAGGTTCTACCCAAAACACCTAATTTCCCCCATGAAAATCATTGATTTGAAGTTGAAATCATGTTAAAAGATTTTAAGAATTGAAGAAAGTTAGTTAAAAATGACTTACAATTGATTTGGAAAAGAAGAAATCCTTGGAAAATCGCCTAAGTGTGTTTATGTTTTGAGAGGATATGAAAATGGGTTAAAAATTTGGCTAAGTATAAAAGTTGCAGGTCTAGATGTGGGAATTGCGAACTGGGGTTCGCAATTGCGAACCCCGACCTCTGCTGTTATGGGAATTGCGAAGGGAGTCTCGCAATTTCGAGATGGGAAATGCGAGGGTTGGGCCGCATTTGCGACCTCAGGCATCAAAGGAGAGCTTCGCATTTGCGAAACAGGCGTCGCATTTGCGACCGGCCTTCCGCATTTGCGAGCCAAGTGGTCGCATTTGCGATCAGGCCTGCCCAGTCCTATTTTTGCATTTGCGATGAAGGTCTCGCATTTGCGAGCTCGCATTTGCGAAGCCTGCAGACCTGTGCACATTAGCTGAAAACCTGCAATTTTTCCAAGTTCAAAATGCACCCCGTGGCCTATCCAAAACTCACCCGAGCCCTCGGGGCTCCAAACCAAACGTACACACAACCTCAAAAATATCCTGTAGACTTATTCGTGCACTCAAATCACCAAAATAACATCATGAACATCGAATTAAACCTCAAGATCAATGATATTTCTCAAAACTTCTTTAAACATCAAATTTGCATTTAAGGTCCGAATCACGTCAAACCGATTCCGTTTCTTACCAAACTTCACAGAATTATCTTAAATCATATATATGACCTGTACCGGGCGCCGGAACCAAAATACGGGCCCGATACCAACATGTTCTAATCAAAATTCATTTCCAAACCTTATAAACTATTCTAGAAAATAATTTTCTTAAAAAATTTATTTCTCGGGCTTGGGACCTCGGAATTCAATTCCGGGCATACGCTCAAGTCCTATATTTTCCTACGGACCCTCCGAGACCGTCAAATCACGGGTCCGGATTCATTTACCCAAAATGTTGACCGAAGTCAAATTAATTTATTTTATAGTCAAAATTTATTATTTTTCACAAATTAAAATAATAAATTAACACTAAAGATACTACAGGTTGGAAAAAAGATTAAGGAGGTCTAGAGTTATGATTTCCCTGATTGCCGGAATCCTTTCCGCTATGTCTTCTATAATTTCGCTTAAGTATTCTCTACCGATCATGAGCGCTCTGCGTGTTGTAATTCTCTCCCGAGTAATTACCATAATTTACTACACATACTCTCCCGAGTTACGCTAGCTGGCTTTAATTACAACTCACTTAGATCGAACCCAAGGTTTCATTATCCCTAATCCCACTTTTAAACCCTTGGTTATTGATTCCTCACATACGTCGGGAGTAATGTTGTTCAACAACTACCTAAATATGCACACTCTCCCGAGTAATACATACTAAATAGGTACAACTAATTGAGAGCTCTTCAACCAACCATAATAATTACGTAGTTGAACAAATAGAGAAAATACTATGTCAAATCTATATTAACGTAACAAGAAAATCATCCTTCAATAGGTTCCATCAAAACCCTAGATAACAAATTAGCTATTCATAATAGTATGCATAACTACAATACTAGAATTCATAACCAATAATGGAAATAGGAAGAAGGAAGTGAAGAACTCGTAGAAGAATTCTCCACCTTGCTCCTAGTGTGTTCTTGCCTCCTTAGGTCGAATCCCCGGTCTCCTTGGCCTCCTTAGGTCTAAATTATGTCAAAAGTATGTCAAAGGTCCTCAAAATACCGTTTTTTCATGTATATTTACCAAATAGGGTCGGGCCCAAATAATTCCACCTTCTCTTACGGGAAAAAGGACACATTTCCCGGACAGGACGTGCGTGGCCGCGCTTGGACCGCGCATATCCACTTTGATTCTGCCTGACGAACGCAGCCTGAGCGCGGCCGCACACTTGACGCGCACTTGTCATCCTGTTCTGTTTAGAACTTGGAAAAACGTAAAACATGAAAGTTGTATCCCTTTGAGTTATCTTTCCAACCATATATTGTGGAGCCCAAATGGAGTTTTGAGCTAAAAGTTATGTGCATTTTACTAGACAGTGCATAATATGCCTACTCGATTCTTCGTTCGTTCTTAATTATCATCCGTTGATCCCCGAACACGATCCCGGCTTAATTCCTTGGGATTTTACTCAGACTTCAAAGCTCCAAATCACTTGAATTCATTCCATAACCTCTACATAGCTTGGAATCACTCCTACAAAGCATAAAACACATAATTAGTGCAAAACACTAGCAATTAAAGCGCAAACTCAATTAAAGTGCGGTAAATTAGAGTGTAATAAGCGACTAAAATACGCAATTATAGCCTATCATCACCTCACATCACACAATGCACATGATTCACTCCGGACGGTTCAGACCCGACACTCAAGCTAAACAACTAAGCATAGTCATTATATTAACTCACCATATGGAAAGTAATCACAGGATTCAACAAATGAACTTAAGCGTCAAAGGAAAGTCACATATATTCTCAAGGCATGTGGGCACATAGAACACGAAAAAGATAATCAGTTCAAATATTACAGCTCTAAGTCCCGGCATAAAACATGTCACAAAATACAGATACTCAAGTTCTTCTCATTCCATTATCGGTTCTAAAAAGAAAAGAATTTTTTTGTTGTATTTTTCTAGACTTTACTCCCTCAAGAAAACTATCTAAGAAATCCATCGTCAGGAAAAGTCTAAAACTTTTATGAAAATTCTATCTTCAAAAAAAAAAAATACTACCTGATTCAAAGAGTCATCCCTTGAAAAAGAATCGTGGCACTATTTTGGCACCCGGTTTAATATTTTGGCACTATTCAAATTAAAGTTGTATTTCCAAACACTTCAAAACTTCACATATCATTCCACTAACTATACTTTCTAATAAAATTAAATGAAGTTTTCCATTAGCTAAACTTTGATCTGATTTTTTTGGTCAAATGAAATTCTAGTCATTAATTCAGTATCTTCACTTATAATTCATATATCATAACAATTAAAATGAATAAAATTATTCACTTACTAATTTAATACTTTGGCACTTTTCAAAATTAAAATAAACACACTTCAAAACCTCACATATCATTCCACTAACTATACTTTCTAATAAAATTAAATGAAGTTTTCCATTAGCTAAACTTTGATCTGATTTTTTTGGTCAAATGAAAGAGATTTTTACATTCCTATACCATATAAGAAACCTTATTACCCTCAATGTTTAAGGCTTGATATAATTATATTTAGTATACCAAATTACCAGTCCTATACCATATTGTATTTTAAAGGTACAATTAATGCAACGTATATCCCTCCTTAATTCAAGGTACTGTATATCCCACCCCTCCCATGTTTCTCTCTCCCAAACCCTCACCCTCACCCACGTTTTACTCGAACACACGTTCTTTTTACCCCCTTTTCCCTTTTCTAAAACCGCAGAAACATCGTTAACCCACCATGAAAGTTCAATTTAAAATTTTTTCGTCTACATTCAGTGAAAAAAATGCTATGTCTTTTACGCCAAAAACCCACGCCCTACACTGGAAAGGGGTCTCTGTTGGCAGCCTCGGGTTATAAAAACTTCATAAATGGCAATGTCTTTTACTGCAGAGTAACCTTTAGTATGTACTTCTGCTTCATGCAAACCAATTGACTTAGTTGGCTAGTCAAGATCTGAAGATCTCCTTGTTTCCAACTTTTTTTTTTTAATTTAATCTATGACCACCAACTCCTTTTTGGTTATTTGCCATTTGTTTAACTAGAAAGAATTTCCCTGGCAATTGTTTTTGTTTTCATCTCTTTTAGGGGTGTGGATGTTGATTTTTAAAGTTAAAACGGATTTTCGACATAATTGCATTTTTTGCAGAAGATTTGTAAAGTTTTAGTCGTTTTTGATTTGTGAAAACAGAAAACAAAGCATCTACAATCAGAATACAAATAATCTATAATTTATCTACAAAATATTTATAAACTGGGTACATTGAATTTTAATATCCCAATTCCCATTCAATTGTAGCTTAATTAGTATTTTCGACATAATTGCGTTTTTTGCAGAAGATTTTGTAGAAGTTTTTTAATCGTTTTGAATTTGTGAAAACAGAAAATAATGCATCTACAATCAGAATACAAATAATCTACAATTTATCTACAAACTGGGTACATTGAATTCTAATATCCCAATTCCCATTTCAATTGTAGCATAATTGGAATTTTCGACATAATTGCATTTTTTGCAGAAGATTTTGTAGAAGTTTTAGTTGTTTTGGATTTGTGAAAACAAAAAATAATGTATCTACAATCAGAATACAAATAATCTACAATTTATCTATAAAATATCTACAAACTGGGTACATTGAATTTTAATATCCCAATTCCCATTTCAATTGTAGCATAATTGAGATTTTCGAATAATTGCGTTTTTTGCAGAAGTTTTAGTCGTTTTTGATTTGTGAAAACAGAAAATAAAGCATCTACAATCAGAATACAAATAATCTACAATTTATCTACAAAATGGGTACATTGAATTTTAATATCCCAATTCCCATTCGATTGTAGTTTAATTGGAATTTTCGACATAATTGTATTTTTTGCAAAAGATTTGTAGAAGTTTTAGTCGTTTTTGATTTGTGAAAATAAAAAATAAAGTATCTACAATCATAATACAAATAATCTACAATTTATCTACAAAATATCTACAAACTGGGTATATTGAATTTTAATATCCCAATTCCCATTCGATTGTAGTTTAATTGAGATTTTCGACTAGACATAATCTTAAAGATTCATTATAGAATTCTCAATTATAGATTGAGGGAAATGTTAGAAAGCTACATCAACTACTTTGTCGAGTTTGAAAAATACTACCTAGTGACATCAACTATTAGATTTGTCAACTTATTATTTTTCATGAAAAAAAAATATAACGATATTTTCAGCTACAAGTTTAAGTGAGACTATAAGCAGAAAGATTAGGTGAAAATAGGAACAATTTTCAAAAGCCGGTCTCATACTCTGTCTCTCTGATTATTCACGTCATTTGATCTCTCAAAGAGAAAAAAAATAATTAGAGATATCTAAATAAGGAATTTTAATACTATAATGATTCCTTATTTAATGAAATATCTGGAAGAATATTTACTTCCATAATTATAGCGCGCCTAAATAGGAATACCTGGAAGAATATTTAGTTCCAGATTTGTAGCGCGTCTAATTAGGAAGGAATCAGCTCCTAATAATTGGTATTTAATAAATGGTATAATATTTGTAGAATAACTGTAAACATGGCGGGTAAATATGAAACTGTGCATATTTTTAATAATAAGATTTCATATATGATATAAGAAGGAAAAAGTCTCTTAATTCAATATCTTACTTATAATTCATATAGCATAGCAGTTAAAATGAATATGCTAAACGTTGACCAAGTCAAGATTATGTAACATAAAACGTGATATGGGAAGATCATAAAGTTTGGTAATAAAAGTAGTGTTGAAGTGTAGCCCCATAGATTTAAGAAAACAAAAAATAAAAAGAGAAACAGAAGTTGTTTGGCAATATACGTATTAGTGGGACGTGGCTTTCATTAATATAAGCGAGAACAGACAATCCAAAAGGCTAGAACTAGCATTTGTAACAGTTCACTGCTCTTCCATTTCCCTTGTAGGGGTGTGTGTGACCCTTTGTCTGCTTACAAAATCCTCTACTTGTTTACTCTAACAAACTCCACTCTTTTCTTTCCCTACTTCACCAAAATTGTGTTGCTTTAGAGAATTCTGTTGATGGTTCTTTTGATCTGAGACAGTTTTTGACAGAAGGCGAAAGAACAAGTTTAAAGAAAGATGGGAGAGAAGCCTGAAGTGTTGGATGCTGTCTTGAAAGAGACTGTTGATTTGGTAATGGATGTTTGAATGAATTTTTTGTAGTGGGGACTTATATATTTTTTCCTTCTTGACAGTTTTTTTTATGTTTTGTGTTTGCAGGAAAACATACCTATTGAGGAAGTTTTTGAGAATTTGAGATGTACTAAGGATGGACTTACTGCTACTGCTGCACAAGAGAGGTTGTCCATTTTTGGGCACAACAAGCTCGAGGAGAAGAAGGTGTCTTAATTTTATCTTTGCTAAATTTTCATAATTTTTCTTCTTCTGGGCTATTTTCAACTGCAATTCTGCTCCAGCCTTTCCTTTTTTCTTTAATTATTTCTCCAACTGTCAATTTGCTCATTTATAGCTTTAGTTCCTTAAGTAGAAGAAGGGTTTTAATTTACGGTTTTTGTTACCTATCATAGCTGGACTGTAATAAAGGCTTAACCTGTTCATGATATATGTAGTGCTCCTACCTAGTGCTGGGTAAAAGGTAGAGACTAGAGAGTAATTGTTTATTTGGTGTACTATTACAGGAGAGCAAATTCTTGAAATATTTGGGGTTTATGTGGAACCCTCTCTCATGGGTTATGGAAGCTGCTGCTATCATGGCTATTGCTCTTGCTAATGGAGGAGTAAGAACTCAGCTTTCTAAATTACTACCGTTCTGTTCATTTTTTTTGTTGGTTCTAGTGATCTCAGTGCAAGATATGTGGACTCTTCTTCTAGGGAAAGCCTCCAGACTGGCAGGATTTTGTGGGTATCATTACATTGCTTATAATCAACTCCACAATTAGTTTTATTGAGGAGAACAATGCTGGCAATGCAGCAGCTGCCCTAATGGCTCGACTTGCTCCGAAAGCCAAGGTACTTGACATGATTTCTATCTCCTGTCACCATTTGACTGCAAATAAACCTTGTTGTCTTTCAAACATAAATAGATGAATATGTCTAGTTAGAGTTTTGTCCTCAATTGTCTGAATGGTTGCACTTGTCTTTGTGGAGGTCCTTCGAGATGGAAAATGGAAGGAGGAAGATGCTGCTGTTCTCGTGCCTGGGGACATAATCAGTATTAAACTGGGAGATATAATTCCAGCTGATGCTCGCCTTCTTGAGGGTGATCCGCTCAAAATTGATCAGGTGATTAAATTTGATGATTTCATAGAGTATCTGCATTCATTCTACTGTTTTCCTGGCAGTTTCACTGTACTTGTCTCTCAACTTGCAGTCTGCTTTGACTGGTGAATCTCTTCCTGTAACAAAAGGTCCTGGAGATGGTGTCTACTCTGGTTCCACGTGTAAGCAGGGAGAGATAGAAGCTGTAGTCATTGCTACAGGGGTTCATACCTTTTTTGGGAAGGCAGCTCACCTTGTCGACAGTACAAACCAAGTGGGACACTTTCAGAAGGCAAGTAGAGTCTTTACTCTGATATTCGATGCAATCGATCTTGATTATCTGATTTTAATGAAATCTTACATTGCAAAATGATATTTATGGTGTTCATCAGGTTTTGACTGCTATAGGAAACTTCTGCATCTGTTCAATTGCTGTGGGGATGATAATTGAGATTATTGTGATGTACCCTATCCAACACCGCAAATATCGTCCCGGGATAGACAATCTTCTTGTTCTTCTGATTGGTGGGATTCCAATTGCCATGCCAACTGTTCTCTCAGTCACAATGGCAATCGGTTCTCATCGTCTTGCTCAACAGGTTTGTTAATATGCAGGGGCTCTTGAAGTTTTGAGCTATGGTAGTTTGGCCTTTCTGCTATGTGAATGCTTGTTTGATCAATTTGTCTATACAGGGCGCCATTACGAAAAGGATGACGGCTATAGAGGAGATGGCTGGCATGGATGTTTTGTGCAGTGACAAGACGGGAACCCTAACACTGAACAAGTTGACTGTTGACAAATACCTTATCGAGGTGAGAATGTTAGAGTTCAGCCCAATGCGTGATTGCTCGTATACTTGTTCCAGTAGCAGAGTGATTTTCTTTTGTTTGTTCTTGTTAATTTTTCAGGTATTTGCCAGAGGTGTTGATGCAGACACTGTAGTTCTAATGGCAGCTCGAGCCTCTCGAACAGAGAACCAGGATGCCATTGATGCTGCTATTGTTGGGATGTTGGCTGATCCAAAGGAGGTAATTTTTAGCGCTGTGTGACCTTATGATTAATGTGTACACCCTAGCCGGGAGATTGCTCTAAGAGTTGCCATAAATATAGGCACGTGCTGGCATTCGTGAAATACACTTCCTTCCTTTCAATCCAACTGATAAACGAACAGCACTTACTTATCTTGATGGTGAAGGAAAAATGCATAGGGTCAGCAAAGGTGCACCGGAACAGGTACTTTGGTTATCACACTTCGCAGTCCTCCTTTGCAAGTTTTTACCTTTGTTTGCATTTTCTAATCCACAGCTGCAATATGTATTCAGATTCTACATCTTGCACACAACAAGTCAGATATAGAACGTAGAGTTCATGCAGTGATTGATAAGTTTGCTGAGCGGGGTTTGCGCTCGCTTGCTGTGGCATATCAGGTATTTTCATTTTCTTCTTTCCAGAACTTATCATGTTATATATAAGTTGAATAGACCAAATCCACAGCTTTGGTTTATAACCTATTGCCTCCAGCAAAGGAGATGTAGCGATCAATTCTCTTTATGCCCAATTCCTATTCTTGTTGCAAACAAAAGTTTTATCTGTTTGATTATGCATGTCTTCCGAGATCCGTGCAGGAAGTTCCAGAGGGAAGAAAGGAGAGCGCTGGGGGACCATGGCAGTTCATTGCTCTCCTACCTTTGTTTGATCCACCTAGGCACGACAGTGCTGAGACTATAAGGAGGGCTTTAAACCTTGGAGTGAATGTCAAAATGATCACAGGTATTATATGGTTTCTCAGTTTAGACTATCCCATTCAATGTGTTGAGATATTTTCTGCAAATTGAATGCATACTGTGTTGGTAACTGGTATTGACTGCTATGGATTCTTACTGCCGCTCCCTGGGGCCAGAGAGAGAGAGAGAGAGTTAGAGGAAATGGTGTATTGGATCAGATGAGATGCGATTTCCTAATTGTCACTAAATTAAAATGGTAATGTACTCTGCTCTGAACCCTTGGTTGGACAGCATGATTGACAGAGTTGGATCTATAGATACTACTCTTGATTCTGCCCTGGGAAAGGTAAATGCTGAATTTGCTGTCCTTTTTCTTTTCTTTTTTACTATATTTTGTTCTGGCTGAGGAGTGAGGACAATGAGTAAAAGTTGGATTGATGGAGTAATTTCCATCTGAGGCATTATTTTGTCGTGTGGCTGCTTGACGCTGTAATTGCATGTATCTTGCCGTTTCATTTTAATATGTTAATAAGAACTCTCCAACCTCTCATTGTTGAACTTTGAACACTAATAATTTTGATCATCAGCCTGTATTTTTCTATATTGCTTAGTGTTTGTACTTTTCCAGGGGATCAACTGGCAATTGGAAAAGAAACTGGGCGCCGTTTGGGTATGGGTACAAATATGTATCCTTCATCTGCTCTGTTGGGACAGACTAAGGATGAATCTATCTCTGCTTTGCCAGTTGATGAACTTATAGAGAAGGCTGATGGTTTTGCTGGTGTTTTCCCTGGTACATTGTTTTTTGATTAACTCTTTTGCATATGTAGTTGTGCTCTTCAGTATAGAACTTTGGTTATAAAGGACAATTGGCCTTTGCTGATACCCTTGTCTTGGTCATTACTATAGAGCACAAATATGAGATTGTAAAGCGCTTGCAAGCTAGGAAGCATATCTGTGGTATGACTGGTGATGGAGTCAATGATGCTCCTGCTCTAAAGAAAGCTGATATTGGGATTGCTGTTGATGATGCCACTGATGCGGCTCGTAGTGCTTCTGATATTGTCCTTACTGAACCTGGTCTTAGTGTCATCATTAGTGCTGTTTTGACCAGTCGAGCAATCTTTCAAAGGATGAAAAACTACACGGTATTCTTTTTTCTTTTTGGGGTTGGTTCAGAAGTGTAATATAAAATTGTTATTTTACAGACAATGACTTGGATTCTTAAATGAGCTTAATGCTCTTATTCTGTCTCTGAGCTATGATATGGATAACTCATCTGATTATGTATATCATGCATTGACAGATATATGCCGTTTCTATCACAATCCGTATTGTGGTAAGTTATTTGCAACTGCTTCATTCTTTATCCTGTCTATCTTATGTTTCAGGGTCAAATGCATCTTGTACTCTTTTCACCCTTTTCTTTAATTCAATGTCACAGCTTGGTTTTATGCTTCTGGCTCTGATATGGCAGTTTGATTTTCCGCCTTTCATGGTGCTTATCATTGCAATTCTTAATGATGGTTAGTCTTTTCACCGACAGAAATATATCTGATACTTAAGCCTTTAATCTTTTATCTCGACCTCTAATATAGGACGATATTAAAAGTATGGGGTGAGTTTAGAACTGAAATGTTATTAGCCTAATTTTGCTGTAGTTGTTTCTTCCAATGTGTGCAGCACCTCTCTGGTTTAGTATCTCATCCGTGTATTTGTTTCTGCTCAAGTCTTTACTCAGTGTGTTATCTAACTACCAAACATTAACAATATCAGGTACCATTATGACAATATCGAAGGATAGGGTCAAACCATCTCCACTGCCTGATAGCTGGAAACTGGCTGAGATTTTTACTACTGGAGTTGTTCTTGGTGGCTACTTGGCAATGATGACGGTCATTTTCTTTTGGGCAGCATACAAAACAAATTTCTTCCCGGTGAGCCTACCTGTATCCAATACATTAAAAAGTTATGAGCGATGGTGTGATGCAGGCCTTCCCAATTGTTGAGTGCTCCACATTTAGTTGCCCTTTTAATTGTTTTAGAATGGACATATAAGAGATGCAGATGACCTTTCTAGTACATGCAAATAGATATTATTTCTTCTATCTAATTTAACCAAGTGTACGAAGGAGATATTATAAGCAATCCACAGACGTACAGACACACATTTAGTGGCCATTTTTATCTTATGAACAACAATATAAATTTTTGATCTCACCCATGCTGCATACATTTTCCTTATGCTAAACAATCTCTTGTATTTGCTGTTCGGAATATTTAGATGTTGAAGTAGGGTGTTAATGTTGGGCCACTCTTTATTTTATATCTAACTTAATTTGGTGAATTTCCAGCGAGTATTTGGGGTATCAACACTTGAGAAAACAGCAACTGATGATTTTAGGAAGCTCGCCTCTGCAATTTACCTTCAAGTAAGTACTATCAGTCAGGCCCTGATATTTGTCACAAGATCTCGAAGTTGGTCGTTTATGGAGCGTCCTGGGTTGTTGCTAGTGGTTGCTTTTCTGATTGCTCAACTGGTGAGCCATCTGCTGCTTATTTATTCTAGCAAATTTCCCATAACTTCATGTATCATCTAACATTTGGGAACTAAATATGCACAGGTTGCCACCTTGATTGCTGTTTATGCAAATTGGAGTTTTGCTGCAATTGAAGGAATTGGCTGGGGTTGGGCTGGAGTGATCTGGCTCTACAATATTGTGTTCTATCTCCCGCTAGATTTGATCAAGTTCTTCATCCGTTATGCTCTCAGTGGGAAGGCCTGGGATCTTGTTATTGAGCAAAGGGTATGAATTGGGGAAAATAAAAAGAAACTTATGAGTCACTCCTGCTCCTATTCTCTATTTATTATATTATGGTATTTGATGTCTCCGTTATTTTTATTTCTCTTCAGATTGCTTTCACCAGAAAGAAGGATTTCGGGAAAGAACAGCGTGAGCTTCAATGGGCACATGCACAGAGAACCCTGCATGGCCTCCAAGTTCCAGACCCCAAAATATTTAGTGAAACTACCAATTTCAATGAGCTTAACCAGTTGGCTGAGGAAGCGAAGAGGAGAGCTGAAATTGCTAGGTAAGCGTCATTTGAAATAGGGGCTCTTTTTTGGCATCAGGAGCAAAGTCCATGAGTTTATTTATCATTAGCTGAATTTTTGTCCGGGACTTGCATTTGTTGGCTGGCTTTGCACTCTATTCCCTTTTACGCATATGGCCATCATCGTCAATTGCATTTGCCGTTATAGCTTAATTTTTCTCAATTCATTTTTAAAGCTATACTGAACAAATTGTGGGTTTTCTAAAATCTTAACTGCCTTTTTCAATTGCAGGCTACGTGAGTTGCACACACTGAAAGGTCATGTCGAATCAGTGGTGAAGTTGAAGGGTCTTGACATTGAGACAATTCAGCAGTCATACACTGTTTAAGTGGAAAGTCTGTTTGGGAGGTGTAGTTAGGTGTGGTGATGGCAGCTAAAATATCAATGTCATAGTTAGTTACGGTTGAAATAACATGTTCATATTAGTGACATCTTCAGCACTTACCAGTGCCTTATAGGTTACTTTTACTTTTGAAGTTCTTATTTTTGCCCTTTCCTGCCTTTGTGTCCTAGCTCCTGTAGATGTAGCAGTAGTAACCCAGTCCAGAGTGTGAACATCAAGTTATGCCTGCATTCGATGTCTATATTCGTGAAAGCTTTTCTCTCATTATATATCGTATTTGGCGTCCACTATATGTTGTGCTGGTTTGCCTTCATTTCCTGGCTTCATATACACTGAGAGCATTGTGTCTCCTGCTATTGTTGGCTTCATTCTTCAGCTTAATGTTAGGCTCTTTGTTTTTCCCCCTGTTCCTTTTAGGTTGATATTCAGTCACGTAAATAACCATTGATGGCTCATAATTATCAATATGAAGAAATAGCCTTTCCAGTTCCAGTAGTTCTTGCACTTTCCTCGTTACTCTAGCCTACACTACGATTTCCATCTATTCTTTTCTTTCACATTCATACAGAAAGCATTTTTAGTTTTACTTATTTTCTTTCTAGTTAATATTTGATGTCACACGTACTTTTTCATGATTGTTTTTGTGTGTGTGTGTGTGTGTGACCCCTCTGCTGGATGTGAGTTCATTGACAAATTCTTTCATAAATAAATTATCAGTTGGGTAATCCCCTAATTAAGAGGCTTAGTACCACTCAGAACCCAACTGTGGTTAAAAGCTACTACTACTATGATAATTAACTCTTCCCAACACTATTTAAATTTCAACAATAGGGGGGAGATCAATGGAGGCGTGGATTTAATGCTGCTATTTCGTTCTAGACTTCTAGTTTTCCTAAACTTATTTCAAAGCGAATGGATGCTAACAAATTGTGTAAGAGACTTATCCATTTGGTTTGATCCTTAAATTAGAATCAGACGAAGTGTTTCTCAACATTTTGCGTTTCCATTTCCAGTCCAACGCTGCTAGTTTCATCATTTCCCTTGTACTTGTACCACCTGGCACATATTATGAAATAGACAACATTAATGATTCCCAGTGCTGTAATCAAGAAATAGAAGTAATCCAATCTCCCTTTGTTAAGGTCTTCCGGTAGCCAGTTACCAGTTTTAGCCTTTTCTGTTGTATGGTGTACTATAGAGATCAAGAAACTATTCAAGTAACTGGAAGCAGCCATTCCCAAGAAGAAGAAAGATCCTGCTATGCTTCTCATGTTTTCTGGGAATTGCTTGTAGTAGAATTCCACTTGTCCAATGGCACAAAATGCCTCTGCAAGTCCTGCTAAGGATAACTGAGGAACTAACCATAGAGCTGACATAGAAGAAACTAAACCTCTTTCTGAATGAACCCCTACTGCTGGATTTGTGAAAACTAGTTTTCTTCTTCGTTCCTCGATAAAGGCAGATACTAGGGATGATACAACAATAAGGAATATGCCAATTCCCATTCTTTGAAGGATTGTTATGCCACCTTCTTTACCAGTGAGTCTTCGGAGTAATGGGACGATGATACGGTCATATATGGGTAGCCAGAGAGTGAGACTTAACATGGAGAAAATAGTGTAAGTTGCTGCTGGAATTTGGAAGTTGCTGTTGCCAAGATGTCTGTTTGATTGTAGTGCTTGAAAGACAACAAACTGTTGCTGCTGAATTATTCCAACATGGTACACAATTGCTGCAGCCCAAATGGGAATTACTCTAACAACACATTTTGCTTCTTCCACTTGCTGCAGACTGCACAAGTTCCATTGATTGGCCGCTGATCCATCTGATTTGATTTGGTCTTCTTGTGTTACAATTGCAGCCTTGTCAAGAAACCTTATAACACAAAATTTAATCAGTTAAAGATTATAATAAACAGGAAAAAACTATGTTGCTCGGAGACTCTGAAAATGTAACCAGATACGTTTCGGATCCTCCAAAAGTAACGTATTTTTGGAGGATCCAACACGGGTGCAACGACAGTTAGGAGAGTCCGTGCAACATAGGGAAAAAATGACATAATCTATCATTAAAGATTATGTTAGGTCAGTTAATATGACTTTTTAGAATATTTTGACATGGTGGTTTGAGTGCATTGACAGATCAATTTCCTAAAAGATTCATATCCTAGTGCTTGTACCCAATATCAATGGTCTATTTCTCTTCTTATCTGATACCCGTGAATACAGGGCCCTACCATGTGATACATATATTGGTAAAAAGAGAATAGATTAATTAATTCTGTAAATTAGAAAGTTGTGGTTTAAGTTACAATTGCATTCCATCCTAAGATACTAACAGGAACTAAAAAAAGTTGTGAAACCTCAAATGTTTTTTTCTGAAATGCCTAATCGTTAAGTATAGTCGTTATGTTTCTTTTTTCAGGCCAATAACACGGTTTTAAAGAGGACTGGAATGTCTAGGTCCTAGGAATTAAGATAATCTTAACTGCACTTATGTAAATAATAAATCAGGCTAGAGTGTCGGTGTAATTTAGCTAGTTTGACAGGTTTAAGAATCAAATCCTAAAAGTTTAGTACTACTAATTAAACTAATGGAGACATACACCAGTCGCTATCAAGAGTAGTTATGCCTAATTAATACCTAATGAACATGCAAATATACAAAGTACTAACAAGTGACCTGTCGAATATTCAAGACATGTTTCATGAGGAATGACACTGCATAATTATCATTTCCAATCAGCAAGCAAGAGGTTCAATCAAATTAATTAACTTGATGAACTATTTAAAAAAAAAAAAAAAGCAGTCCGATGCACTAAACTTCCGCTATGCGCGGGGTTTGAGGAAGGGCCGGACCACAAGGGTCTATTATATTGTCTGTAATTTTACCCTAGAGACTGTTTTCACGGCTCGGACCTGTGACGTCCTGGTCACGTGGCAACAACTTTACAGGTTACATCAAGGAAACTAATGCTAATAAAAATCAGTCTAAATTTATCATAGATTTGTTGCTTTGTTACCTGAATTGATCAGTGTAAGAAAGCTTGGAATTGATGGACTTGGGAGGAGTGTAACTGAAAAGAGATTTCAATGGCTGCTCTGGCAATTTTAGCCTTCTTTTCTTGATAGAAACTACCAAAACCTGAACTACACTTGTCAATGGGCTGCCCTCTGGTTTCACTTTCACATAAATTTTAGTTCCCCCAAAGAAGAGGAAACATGAAATCAACATGAATATTGCAGGAATAGCCAATCCAATGGACCAGCTAACGTCCGATTGCACATAAACCACTAGTGTCACAGACACCATTTGTGCAAAAGTTAAGGTGAAAAAGTACCAGTTAAAGAAACTATTGATACCCCTTTTACCAGATTCTGTATTTGGATTGAATTGGTCTGCTCCAAAGGCTAAATTACATGGCCTAATCCCAGCTGCCCCTATGATTAGTAGCCCAAATCCACTTAACAAAAATGCCATTTGCCACCCTGTTGGTCCTATGCAGTTGCTGATATCTTTGGATTCACAGTGAGGAGGATGCAGATTCTTGAATACTGCTGTTAATGATATCACAAACAACCCCTTCAAACAAGAAATAATGCCAATTAAACAACTGAATCAGCATTTCAAGATTTCTCTTAACTTTATGTTTAGACTTAAGAAGTGGTATTAGTCAGTACCGGAAAAGACATACAACAACAACAAACCCAGTAGTTTCCCACAAGTGGGGTCTGGGGAGGGCAAGATATACGCAGCCTTATCCCTACCCCTGGAAGGCCAAAGAGCCCTGTTTCCGACAGACTCTCGGCTAGAGAACGACTGAAAAAATAGGTTATCGCAACAAGTAGGAATAACAGCAAGATGAAGTACCAGAAAAGACATAATGGATGCAAATCCGAGTGTTTTGTAACGACCAAAGTAAGTATCAGATAAGAAAGCACCAAGCAAAGTGGCAAAGTTGGTGGTTCCATTGAAGACATTAATCAAAGTGGTGGCTGTGATATGCTTCAGGTTGAAAACTGTAGTGAGATAAACCAATAGGTTGGAAAGTGTGCCAATAGCTCCAAGTTTCTCAAAAGTTTCATTTCCTGAAAACATATGAAGCAATTCACTATCAATTCTTTAAAATGGTCTACAGTTAACTGATAAAAAAAGATAGAAAAAAGCACATTTCTTACCTATGATAAATGGCATAGCTTTCACTCCTCTGTAGTTAATCTTAGGTTCTTTCTCACTATCAGCATCTCTAATACTACTTGCTGTTTTCTCATTCTTTTCCGTGGCTTCTATCCTATTGTTATTCATTTTCACTTATCACTCTCTTTCTTGCTATTTTATATACTCCTCGGGAAGCTGAAATGGAGCATAAAGTAGCAATTGCAGATAAATAAATATAGAAAAGGGGTTCTTTTTAACCAACCACAACTCTACTATGTTTCTGTTACTTTCCCAGATCTAGCTCTAAAGATACTTTCTCATACTGGAATCCTCTTTCTTTTTTATAGTAGTATTTCCGGACACAAGGGTGAATCTTGTGGGCTTACTCATAATACCATAAATTCTATAATTAATCAATCAACTTTTGTAACTTCCACTAATGATAGATGTAAAGTTTAAAGTAATTCAAAGACGTGTGGTCAACCACAATAATGTTCTAAAGAAAATGAAAGAAGTGGGGACGATGGATGTATACACACTTCCCTTTTAGCAAGGGGGTGTCATCCAATATGTTGCTCCTCAATATTTTATATGTATAAATTGTTAGAAATTTGTCTGAATTTTCTTATCTTATTAGGATTTATTCTTTTACTTAAAGGAAGAGTACAATATTAACTATAATTGTTTTACTTTTCTTTAAAGAAAAATATTCCATGTTTGACAGATTTCTTTCTTGGAGAAAAATGTTGTGACTTTTAATATAGTATACTTCTTTAGTATATTTTTTTCTTATCTGATTTATCGTCACCAAAATTTGCTTTATTAGCTTACACGTGACGCCTTAATTATTTTTTATCCCAATATAAATGATATTGAAAGATAATACGTAGATATAGGTCTGTGTCGTTTGAGAATAATTCAAAGTAAACATTAGTTTTAAAGAAGCAAAACTTTAAATCATAACACTTCTAGATCCAAGAACTAACATAAAAGTTGGATTGTGATAATAAATCGACACTACTTGCTCAATATCTCGTGTACCACAGTGGGTAAACGGAAGAAAAACTATCATCCGTGTGAACTATTTGTCAATGTACTAGTCAATACATACTGGTAAAGTCTAATTTTGTTACGTAATTTTGTCTTAAGTGTAGAATGAATGCATTTAATCCGTGAAAAAGACGTCAAAGATACAAATATCTCCACGACAGTCTCATATACGCGGCTGTAAAAGAGAGTGAATATCCCACTTATTTCAATAAAGTTTGTAATTGGTTCTACAAAACATGTAGATCAGACTACGACAGACATAATGTTGAGGCTGAAAAATCACTATAAAGTCCTTCTTATGGTATCCACCAGAGAAGAGAGTGAGTCCAAAAGCAAACGCCAAATTTTGCAAATTCTAACCTACCATTTCTTGATATTATTTTCTTCTGGACAAGTCTTGGATCCGTGACAATAGTGTTCTTCTTTTTTCCCTTTTTAGATCCGTATATGTTCGTAGTTGCAGTTTGTCTCCTTTATGTTTAAGGATTTTACTTATATAAACAAATAATATAAAATATTTTTTATACTATTAATGTATTTTAATCGATCATAGTACGTTAACTATATATTATATATTTTGATTACCAAGTTAAAATTAGTTTTATAGACATACAATAGTTACATGTAGTTGTAGGTCATAATAACATGGTAGTGTAAAACAAGCGTCAGTCACGGAAGTTAAACTCATGTTTAATTACGATATTTTACTTCTTTTTTTGAGAGGTTCGTGGTGTTGTGAAACACGTACTGCCAAAAACTACTCCGTTATTTTCAAAATATCAGTGTCGCTGAGTATGGATATTTTACGTAGAGACACAAATAAATTGCATGTGGGTTATACAACTGATTTAATATTACTCCATCCGTATTCTTTTTTGCACGTCCTTTAAGAAAGAATAGTTTTTGATTACTTTACCTTTATTAAATGTTTTCTCAATTTATGTGTTATTTCTATCAATGACATTATTCATATTTTTACTAAATATGAATGCAATTGATTATTAAGGGTAAAAAAGGAAAAATATAATCAATTTTGTCTGGAACTTCTAAAATGACAAATAATTTGAGATAACTATTTTTAGTAACCACGACACATTATTGAGACGAGGGAGTACTATATCAAGACATCGGAGTAATATATTTGTCCGTACGAACCATTTGGCTATTCTTGAGAATAGTATTAGTTCCATCCATCCCATTAAAATAAAGTCCAATTTACTATATTGGTCAACTAAACTGAAAGGAAAGAAAGAAATAACTGAATAATTACAAGTACCACTTTGATATCCCAAGTAGCACTTAGTTCTCGCCTTTCTTTGCTTTTCTTCATTTAATTAATGTTGTTGGCGCAAACTAGGAAAAACGCACTATCAACTGGATTTTTAGATGTCTAAACCACTACTAATTGTACTTTATTGCTATTGTATGTCATTAATTACGTATATTATTTTCTGTTGTGCTTTGTCTCATCAAATTGTTCTAGAAAGAAAGTTATTCTTTATATTTTTTAGTATTAACCTTTAACAATATTGAGTTTAGTTTATTTTTGAAAAATACTTTAATTTTTTTTTCGTAAGTTCGAAGTTTGTACCTTGTGGAGATAGCAAAAAGTCAATTCTTTGTTCAAAGAATTTCAGTTTGTCCTTGTTTGCTTTTACCTCTACAACGAAATCTCAAATCCTATTTTAAAGTCGTCTCTGCAAATTAAGGCACCTAACTTAGGATGGATAGACATACTTTTACACACAAATATCTGTTTACTAAAGGAAAATAGTTAATAAACAGAACAAATCTTTTTTCCCAGCACCTAGTTTTAAATGGGTAATAATCTTTTTTCCCAGCACCTAGTTTTAAATGGGTAATATTGCTAATTACTAATGGGAAAATAAGAACACTAGAATAAACTAGTCCTTCAATATTCACAAGTCATGGCTGCTTTTATTTGTCTATCAAGACATCGGGATCCTTACACAAATAGTCAGTCATATTCACTATTTACTTTTTCTAGTCATATCCATAAATTATATATTGATTATACATAATTATACACATATACACACACACACACATATATATATATATATATATATATATATTAGCCCTGCTGTGATTCTTCATAATTTTATGAAGAATTAACCCAAATAGCCGATCATCCAATCGCTTAAACTAATTTCTGTGCCTGGTTCCCTTTGGACCGTAAAAATAGCACGGTCTAGCCAGTTTTCAGACTGGTCATTCAAAAATAGCCAGCGTTTACCAAGTCAATAAAAAATAGCCACTATTTTGCTGCAACAGAGACCGGTCCAGCATAATATACTGGAGTTCGGTGCACCTGTGTATGAACTTCCAGCATATTATGCTGGAACTCCAACACACAGAAAGTTCCAGCATAATATACTAGACATAATATAAAAGTGATTGATTGAGAAAATATAGCGATGGATTCGATGAAAACTTTAGAATTATTTGGATTGCCTGCATATCCCGTGTTGTAGGATGTAGGCAGAGTAGAGTTAGAGAATAGATCCTTGACCTCGCTTTGAGTTTGATATTCCTCTTCAGTAAATTTGCCCCAGTTCACTGCTAAGAGGTAGTTCCACGTTGTGTTGTGTATCTCCTATTATTGTAACATATATTTTGGATTGTATTTCCTGTCAAGTCTAAAGTAAAGTAGTTAGCAAATAACTTATGATGAAGTAATAAGTAATATATATATATATATATATATATATATATATA
>NC_031991.1:49939465-49958381 GCF_001879085.1 Nicotiana attenuata
TAGATAGAGTAAGTAATATATATATATATATATATATATATATATATATATATAGACACACACACACACACACACACATATCCACACGCGCTCAGATAAGAGTAAAATCGTTAGGCTATATGAATAAAAGTGAAGCTGTGGCTATCTGAAATGACATCGCTCCACGAACTGTGTCTTGTAAAGTCTTGTGCAAACGTCTTGAAGGTCGCAGTGACGCTTTGCTTATAAAATTTGGATACAAATTTTACTATAAAATTTAAGGTAAAATCATTAGTAAAGTCCTAAAGTCATAAAGCCGCTATAATGTAGAGGGTAAAGTTAATAATAAAGTAAAAAGTAAAGCCATTTGGCTTATGATTGTATCGCAGATCTTGAATGGCGGACTTGATATTGATGTTCGTAGAATCTTGAACAAAGTTTCCTGTAAAGTTCATGAGTAAAGTCATTTGTAAATTCGTAAAATTATAGTAAAGTCATGGTAAAGTAGAGGATAAAGTCAGTGTTAAAGTAGGAATGAAGCCGTGTGGCATATGATGATGAAGCCGTGTGGCTTAATGATATCTCCGATTGTCTTCGGGGACTTGAGTATGCTCGTAAAGTCTTGGGTAAAGTTGCCCGTTATGTCTCATTAGAGGGTAGACGGCCCAATTTGTCCTATTTGAGGGTGGACTAGCCCAGTGTATCCTATTCGAAGGCGGATGAACCTGATATTGTCCTATTTGAGGGTAGACGACCCCGATATATCCTATTAGAAGGTGGATGAACCTGATATGTCCAATTAGAGGGTAGACGACCCAATATGTTCTATTTGAGGGCGAACGAAACCCGGTATGTCCTATTTGAGGGCGGACGAACCCAAATATCCTATTGAAGGCGGATAAGCCTAAATGTCCAATTGAAGGCGGACGAGCCTAAATGTCCTATTGAAGGCGGACAAGCCTGAGTGATTCCTCCAATTGTGGTCGGTGGACTTGATGCTGATGATGATGCCCCCGGTTGTCTTTGGAGACTTGATGATAAATTATGCGTGTAATTTTTGGGCAAAGTTGCCTGTAAAGTTCAGGATAAAATTATAAAGTCATAAAGTTATGATAAAGTAGAGGGTAGAGTTAATGATAAAGTAGGAATGAAGTCGTTTGGCTTATAAAGATGAGGCCGTGTAGCCGAATGATATCTCCAGTTGTCTTTGGAGACTTTGGTGATGATGCCTCCATTAGTCTTTGGAGGCTTGATGTTTATTCCTGTAAAGTTCAGGATAAAGTTGTCAAAAATATCATATTCAAAAGTAGATAAACCCAAATGTGCATATCCAATTCGGGGGTGGATATAACTAAAATGTCCTATTGAAGGCAGACATGCTTATTATCCAATTAAGGGCGAACATGCCAAAAGATAATAATAACTAAATTTGTCAATGTATAAGAAAGGATAAAGCAAATAATAGAGTAAGGAACAAAGCCCACTGGTTTGTGATAATTTAAGATGTGGTGGAACAAATGGTGCTTCTGATCGATGAACTTGTTTGCTAATTCTGATTCTTGTCACGCTTATGATCTTGAGCGCTAGACTTGATGTTGAGTCCGTCTGGCTTAATAATTAAGCTGCTACAGTCTTGATCAGTAGACTCGATTATTGATTCTTACAATTTGTGATTCACCTGCAAAATTTAGGCGAAGATGTTAAAAGTAATAAAGTCATAATGAAGTAAAGAAAAGATATGTAGATAAAATGAGAGATGAAGTTATCTGATTTATAGTCGGGTTATGGCACACAATGATGCTTTCAGTCATGATTGTGTAAACTTGACATTGATTCAATGTCATCATTTGTAACTTTGTCGTTCCCGCATTCAAAGAAAAATTCTTAGTTTGGGAGAGGGTGTTGATTCGTGTTGACTTGAAGCTCGGCTTTGTTGATGCTCCATTGTTCGTGTCTGCCTGTATCTTGTGATCTCCATCCAAGACTTGGTAGATGAACAATAGTAAAATATTTTGAAGAAGCAAGTTATTTGAAAGACATAATATATGTAAGTATATGCTTTTTTTAATTATGTATAGGTATATCATAAAAAATTTCTGTCAGTTTTTAGATTGTGACACGTTTTCGAAAAAGTCGAACGTCCTTTATCTATATATTCCTTTTATGGATAGCAAGGATCAATCCGTAGCTTGACGATGTCCAATCATTACTTGTCTAAGTTATCCCCAAAAAATGCCCCAATTTCCAGCTTGGGAGGAATATTAAATTTTATAATGTGACCGAACCCACAGGGCTGCCTACGTATCCCCTCTTAAACGGGAATCAGGTCAAGCGTAGTTCATTAATAAAAAGGCACAAAACTAAATCTAAAGTCGTCTTCATATGCTTGTTTTATTGTCCATTGCCTATTTCAAATTCTTCCAAGTTGAATCTAGTCTTGTCCCTAAGTTTTCTCCATGTTGTCTTCATGTTCTTCAATTTTAGTTGGAATTCACACTTTGTTCGTTTGTTTCGTATGTGTCACAATCATAAAATTGACAGATTTGTGATTTTGCTAGATATAAGATAATAAATAATTAAAATAAAATAGAAAGTTAGGAAAAATAGAAAGTGCATTCATTGATTTTGCGTTTAAGCTTTCAAAAGATGAGGCAAAACAACAAAAGTTAGACACGATTCAGGCCTCAATTTGGAATCGTGCTAATACAAAAAGTGTTACTACTAGCTCATTCTACCAAGATCCCGGTGAACCAGAGACGATACAAGTTCAGATCTCTAAGGTTTTCTCTGGTTCAACATCCGAAGTGGCCGATATCTTGGTGCAATCTTTCATAACCTTATTGTTATCAGCTTCTATCACGGTCATAGACAGATTTTTGACCCCCACAATGAGTTCATCTCCAACAGTTGCTTTAGTTGTCGACTTGGAAAATGTCTGATCCAACGGGGAAAAGGAAATGTCGACTTTCTTCAGCATTACTTCATTAGTTTTCAATCCTTCAAATGTTTTCACATCATTTATAATCTCCCTGCGATAGAAAGTTGCTTCATCCAACCTTTCTATTCCCTCAGTGATAGGTATCGAGTAGTAAGAGTAAGTAGAGCGGTTTCCTTCTCCATGAACTACAATTTTATGGTGATCCCATTCAAATTCCAAACTTTGATGCAAGGCGGATGGAACTGCACCAGCCATATGAATCCATGGCCTACCCAACAATAGATGGTAGGTTGAGGAAATATCCAATATTTGGAATTCAATGGGGAACTCCACAGGTCCGATTAACAACTCCAAACATATTTTCCCAATGACGTCCCTTTAACTCCATCAAATGCTCTAACACTTATATCGCTTCCCCGAATTGCTTCTATGTTGATTTCCAACTCATTAAGTGTGTTGAGGGGACATATATTAAGTCCAGAACCTCCATCAATTAGTACTCGAGCAATGAACTTGTTTCCATATTTAGTGGCAATATGCAATTGTGACGACCCGACCCGTCGTCTCATGAGAACCGCTCCGTTTTCCCCATTTCCTGCTTTGTTATGCTTCATTATTAGTGTCTTGTTTGAACGAGTTGAATTGGGTTGATTTTTGGAAGGAAATGAGACACTTAGTCTCTTTAAGGAAGGCTTATTTTGGAAAAGTCAACCGGATGTTGACCTATGAGTTAGAGGGATCGGATGTGGATTCCGAAGATTCGGTTAGCTTCGGGGGATGATTTGTGACTTAGGAGTGTGATCGGAAGTGATTTTAGAGGTCCGGTGTAGAATTAGGCTTGAATTGGCGAAGTTAGTATTTTGGCGAATTCCGGTTGACAGGTGAGATTTTGATCCAAGGGTCGGAATTGAATTTCGAGAGTTGCTGGAGCTTCGTTAGACGATTTGGGATGTGTGTGCAAAATTTCAGGTCATTCGGAGGTGATTTGGTTGGGTTTTTGATCAAATGCGCGTTTCGGAAGTTTTAGAAGAACTTAGGCTTGAATCCGATGTAAATTTGGTGTTTTGATGTTAGTTTTGGTGTTTTGAGAGTGCAACTAAGTTTGAATGATCATATGTGACGTGTTAGTATGTTCATATGCAGTCCCGAGGAGCTCGGGTAAGTTTCGGATAGGTTTGGGCTGCGTTGTGCTCGTTTTTCTTATGCTTCGACGTTGTTTCTTCAAGCATAAATCATATCATATTGAACAAATGAGCTCCGATTACTGTTTTGAATGAAGAATTAGATCCGTATCGTAATTGCGGACCCGTAGCAAAAAGAATCGTCGAATTTGGACATCGTATGAGGATTTTATGGCCATTTTACCAAGGTTGCCCAGATTTTCAGGTTAATAACGAAATTGCCCCTGACGGCGTATTAAAAACCTGCACTATTTGCAAATCTTAAAACCTACACATCTCCTTTATTATAAGGTCAAATTGAGTGATTCAAAAGCCTAAATTCATTAGAATTTCACTTAGTCTCTTTAAGGAAGACTTGTTTTGGAAAAGTCAACCGGATGTTGACCTATGAGTTAGAGGGCTCGTATGTGGATTCCGAAGATTCGGTTAGCTTCGGGGGATGATTTGTGACTTAGGAGTGTGATCGGAAGTCATTTTAGAGGTCCGGTGTAGAATTAGGCTTGAATTGGCGAAGTTAGTATTTTGGCGAATTCCGGTTGACAGGTGAGATTTTGATCCAAGGGTCGGAATTGAATTTCGAGAGTTGCTGGAGCTTCGTTAGACGATTTGGGATGTGTGTGCAAAATTTCAGGTCATTCGGAGGTGATTTGGTTGGGTTTTTGATCAAATGCGCGTTTCGGAAGTTTTAGAAGAACTTAGGCTTGAATCCGATGTAAATTTGGTGTTTTGATGTTAGTTTTGGTGTTTTGAGAGTGCAACTAAGTTTGAATGATCATATGTGACGTGTTAGTATGTTCATATGCAGTCCCGAGGAGCTCGGGTAAGTTTCGGATAGGTTTGGGCTGCGTTGTGCTCGTTTTTCTAATGCTTCGACGTTGTTTCTTCAAGCATAAATCATATCATATTGAACAAATGAGCTCCGATTACTGTTTTGAATGAAGAATTAGATCCGTATCGTAATTGCGGACCCGTAGCAAAAAGAATCGTCGAATTTGGACATCGTATGAGGATTTTATGGCCATTTTACCAAGGTTGCCCAGATTTTCAGGTTAATAACGAAATTGCCCCTGACGGCGTATTAAAAACCTGCACTATTTGCAAATCTTAAAACCTACACATCTCCTTTATTATAAGGTCAAATTGAGTGATTCAAAAGCCTAAATTCATTAGAATTTCACAAGGAATCCATTGGGAGCAGTAAAACGCGTGAACAGTATACCTATAATGAGCAGGTCGAGTTTTCTTCCAATTTTTGAACGGGAAGAAGCTTCTGAGGCGATTTTTAAGAGAGAAAATCAGTGGGTATCACAGAGGTAAGTGATTTGATTATTAAAACTCATTTATGAGTGATTATAGACCATAATCCCAGCCTTTACTTCATGAAAAACAGTAGAAAAATTGGATTTTGGGGATTGAGATTATGAGACCTTTAGGGGTCGATTTGAGGGGTCAAACGGACTCCGATTTTGGCGTTCTTTATATGTACGGAATCGAGAGAAGATAAACAACACTTTTCTGTAAAAATTTCTGAGTTTCGAGAAGTGGGTCCGGGGCTCGGGTTTTGTCAATTTCGGGATTATTGATGTTTTACGATTATTTTCGATTGGGTATTGATGCTATAGCCTAATGTGACGTATTAGTTGTGGTTTTGGTCAGATTCGACGCGCGAGGAGGTCGATTTGAGAGGCAAGGGCATAGCGAGCTAGGATTTTGGCCGGCTTGAGGTTAGTAATAGATGTAAATGCTGTGTTGAGGGATTGAAACCCCGAATTTGCACATTGTAGTGCTATGTTGAGGTGACTTGAATGCCGAATAACGGGCGTGGGGTAGAGCACCATCGGGGATCGTGACTTGGTCCGTCCCGCTTAATAAAATTACTACCTAATTGATTGAAGCTTAGTGAGATCCTTATAAAAATGGATTAATTGTCATAATTTGGCCTCGTGCCAACTGATTGAATCCTTCAGGGATTGTTTTTACTGGTTTCTTACCATATTTTCAGACAATTGAACTCAGTCCTAGTATTTAGTACTATTTTGCAAACTCAGCCACTTTTTCTCAAAACTTGGAACTTAAATAATATTTCCAATGAAGTTTGGGCTGAATATTTCTATATTATTGTGCCCGAGGAGCATATATGATTCTGGACTGAGTATGGGATCGGGCTGTGCGCCGCAGCAGTATTATATTGATATTGATATGAGGCTTAGGGCCTAATGGATGCCACGAGATGGCTTGATATTGCGCTTGGGCCGTATGGGCCCCTCCCGGAGTCTGCACACCCCCAGTGAGCGCCGTCGATGATAAATAAATGGAGCAGGCTGCACGCCCCAGCGGGTACTAGAGAGTACCGTACTATTTGTTGCATGTCTTAATTGATTGTCATTCATTTACTTATCTGTTGCAGCATCATTGCTTTCATTGGTTTATTGAGTTGACATTATCTGGATTAAACTGCTGTAATTATAGCTTACATTGTGCCTATCCAGGATTTCTTACTCTCCACCCTTGTTTATGTTTATTACTCTCTGGGTTGGAAGTACTCACATTACTCCCTGCACCCTGTGTGCAGATCTATGTGCACCCACTGAGGCTGAGTGAGGATTTCTTTGCCGAGCATCATATTTGGGAGCATCAAGGTAGCTGCATGACGTCCGCAGTCCTGATCTTCCCATCTAACCTACTTGCTTTATTTTCGTATTTCTTTAAAGCAATATGTAGTAGGTTGACACCGGTGTATTAGAGGCTCAGACTTGTGACATCGGATTCTTCGGGCTGTGTAGTAGTATTTCTACTTGGGTTTTCCGCATGTTTTAATTATATTTCAGAGTTTCAGTATTATGACTAAGTAATTATTTGTGTTAATTGAATCATGAACTGTATAAAAAGGGTTAAGGTTGTTGAATTGGACAGGCTTGCCTAGCAGGGTGTTGGGCGCCATCATGACCGGGGTTGGGGTCGTGATAAGTTGGTTTCAGAGCCTTGGTTACTTGGCTCGCGAGTCATGAGCCGGTTTAGTAGAGTCTCGTGGATCGGTACAGAGATGTCTGTACTTATCCTCGAGAGGCTGCAGAACCTTTAGGAAAACTTCACATTCTTGAATTCTTATCGTGCGTCCTTGATTCAGCTTGAAAAGAAACTCTTTAAATTCCTTCCACGTGTTCGTACGTGCGCATGAGCGCTTAGTATCAGATGTGCCTTGATGGCTTGTGATTCCCCGATCGAGGGGTGAGATGTAATCTCTGTGAGTTTATGTTGGGCCAGTCTGGAGGTCTTGAGGCCGGATCTTTTCCTATGGCTTGAGCACCGAGTTGCTGATTGTGTGAGCAAGTGTTTCGAACTTATATGTTCGGCATTGCCCCTATTAGTGGGAGTGACGGCCGGTTAGCTACGTGGTGAGTATGTTAGTGCTGCAAGGTGCATGTATGTGACTTGGAGGTGATGAGGAAGGCCTACTGGATGATAGAAGAACTTTTAGGTGTTTGAATTCCATTGCGATTCGAGGTATAGCCTGAGTTATGGGCGCGTGAAGAATCTTTTCATGTTTCCAGTTGAGAGTCAAGTAAAAATTTTATGTTGCGGTATGAGTTCAGACTCAGGAAGACTAAGCGACTGCGTATAGTTTAGGACGGTGGAAGGTATACAGAAATGGTAGTTGGAGGC
Organism: Nicotiana attenuata; assembly: GCF_001879085.1. Classification (NCBI taxonomy): domain Eukaryota; kingdom Viridiplantae; phylum Streptophyta; class Magnoliopsida; order Solanales; family Solanaceae; genus Nicotiana; species Nicotiana attenuata. The sequence goes on from NC_031991.1 coordinate 49,947,227, forward strand.
AAAACAGGTGGGTCATCTCCTGCGGAGTGTTCTAAAGTTGTGTGATCCTTATGTTATCTATTAGAAGATCTCATTCACAAGTGAAGAAAATGTGTTGACATCTAAATTGGATCGCCTAGAGAGTGGGCTTAACTGTTGTGTGAGTGAATGCGAGATTTGCAGAAGAGTTAAAAAAAATTCTAGATGATTTGTGTTTCCACAAGCTTATGAAGGATTGGGTTTAATCTCACTATGGTATTAAGGCAACAATGGAGTATGTGCGTTATGAGTTGTTGGGAGTGTTTTGATCTGTGGCTTCGAGCCAAGTTGGGGAGTTTGCTATTGATTAGCTAATTGTACGGTTATGTGCTATGTTGGTTCCGGTTTGAGGCATGCTGGCGAATCAGTTCTGGTTGCGAAAATTGAGCCGAGGATGGCATGAGTGAAGCAAAATTTTGACAAAGGTTATATGGTGCTTCATAGAAGTGTGAGAATCACATGATATCTTAAGCTGTTGTTGGTATAGAATGCTCGGTGCATGGAGCAGGAAGATGTTTGTTTGTATTGGGATGAGGTCATATCCTGCGGTGTCAGAGTGCTAATGAGGCACGGGTGGTTATGTTCGTTTGATCAGGTGAATTGCAGTTTGAATAAGAAGTAAATGACTCTCGAGAATGATTTTAATGTGTTCAAGATTCTACATGTAACAATCAGGTGTCTTAAGGTTGTGTATGTGGTTTGAGACTGTGTTTTCATTGGAAAAGGTCAAGACTTGTGGTATTTTATGTTAATTAATGGATTCTATGTATCCGTATCTGGAAAGTAAAGTGTAACAGATTTAGATTCGCAGGAAGTTCTTCAGAGTAAAGTGTTTTGGAATGTGGTGTTTCTGGGAATATTTGAGAGAGGATTCAGTGGCTTATGGGTCTTAGACAGTGTGGTCTTGTGCTTGGGTCTCGTGTAGTGAGCCTGGGTTGAGGAACTGTGGTGCTACAGCAAGGGGGAATATCAAGTTGATGATGAATCAGAAGGGAAATTAGATAGATAGAATAGCTTGATAGTAGACCGAATCGGTATGGCAAGGATATGATTAATTCTTCGTATGTGTTCGAGGTAATGAGCCCTTAAAAGTATTTTGCAGCAATGCTCTTGGGTTTTGATGGCTTGCTTAGCTTGGTCGAGTTAAAAGGATTCCGTCCTGGCAGTTTAATTTATGCAAACGGAATTGAGAGAGTTCTTGTTGATTTCTACCATGGTTGAAGAGGTGCATTTTCTACGAATATAAGAGACATGGAATGTGTAATGATTTTTCTTCTAGATGGGATCAATGGAAGTTCTTGACTAGTTGAGTGTGTAGATGTCTGTGGCTCGGAAGGGAGATAAAAGTTTTCCTGCTATCCTTGGATGGTATGGTATATGCGGTATGTTGTGGAGGATCGAGATTTGCGTGTACGAGGTTTTAGTTCTGTTCTGAAAAGAAGTTCATAAAACTCATAGGCAACGGGTAGCCTCAGATAATCGAGGAAATGGTGCTGCTAATTGGAAGAGATTTGATGAGAGTATATGTCTCAGAAAAAGGGTAATGTGATTAAACCGATGATACTTCGGTAGTATTGCAGCATTTTCTTGTTGGATCAACTGGTGGTATTCAGGTTTGCTTGGTGGCACAGGAAATTTTAATGTATCTATCGTGGAGTGAATGGGTATTTAAGGTGTGGTATGCGTTCAGACGGCAAAAATTGGGATCAGGTATGATGATTCGTGTGCTATATGAAGTTGGAGACTGGGAGTTCTCATGTACAGGCTATGTCGTGGTTGTGGATCGTGTGTATTCGGCACCGTTTAGCGGCAATCAGGATTTGGAGGCTCGAGTGGATCTTTATTTGCTGGTATGTTAGATTTTGGATGTGATGTTGAAATTCAGACTGGTTGTCTTAGTGTTAGGTGGTGCTTAACTATTGCGCTGCGGGCTATGCCGGAAATGCCATGGGTTGAGTGGCGAGGTGCATTGGATTATGTTCTTGTAGAGTTGTTTATATTTCAAAGACCCAGTGGACGGCTGGGAAGGATTGCTTTTCTTAATTGGGCCTTCGTGATGGATGTCAGTGCAGAGGTTCCTACCATTGGTTCCGTTCCGGTGTTAAGGGACTTTTCGGATGCGTTTCTTGTGGCCGGGCATGTCGCCGGGCGAGGTTGTGGATTTCGATATTGATTTGGTGCCGGGCACCGTATTGTACGGCTCCGGCTGGAGTTATAGTAGTGGAAGGAGCAGCTTCAGGCTTTCTTGGTAATGAGTACGTTGGTAGGCCGATGTGGATACGTGTTTAGCTTGAGTTGGCTTGGTTGGCCCAGAATTGTATTGTTGAGGGATATGTTGATTCAATCGTTATTGAGCTTGTTAGTGATTTGAGGAGAGCTATGAGTTGCTTTTCGGTGTTGTGAGACGTTATGATTTGTTGGTTATGGGCACATGTGGTGCGGTTCTATTGGGGATTCATAGTGAGAGTCGAGCGTGAAGAGTAATTGGGTGTTTCTCGGTAAATGGAGTATTGGTTACGGGTTGCGTGGCGTATGTTGTTTGTTTCACCATGGGTGTAATGAATTGCTTTGGTTCCAGACATCAAATTGTGCGTGGCTGTCGATTTTGAGCATAGTGACTTGAGGTGTTTCATGTGTAACAGTGTTTGGATAGGATCGCGCATTGTAGCGAGGCCACGTGGAGATATTCTGAGTATAGATGTGAGGTTCTGATCTTGTGTTGATTTCGGAAAGTGCAATGTGGTTCTATGGTTTATGGACTAGATGGATTGTGAAATTTCAGCTATGTTGTGTTATCGGACCTATGCGAGATAGGGTGACGTGGGATCACCCCCGGGTATATGCTTGGTAAGGTCATTCAGCTATTGGTTGGCTTCTAGGACAACTCTGGGTACGCTCGAGGACGAGCGTTTGTTTAAGTTGGGGAGGATGTGACGACCCAACCCATCGTCTCATGAGAACCGCTCCGTTTCCCCCATTTCCTGCTTCGTTATGCTTCATTATCAGTGTCTTGTGTGAACGAGTTGAATTGGGTTGATTTTTGGAAGGAAATGAGACACTTAGTCTCTTTAAGGAAGGCTTGTTTTGGAAAAGTCAACCGGATGTTGACCTATGAGTTAGAGGGGTCGGATGTGGATTCCGACGACTCGATTAGCTTCGGGGGATGATTTGTGACTTAGGAGTGTGATCGGAAGTGATTTTGGAGGTCCGGTGTAGAATTAGGCTTGAATTGGCGAAGTTAGTATTTTGGCGAATTCCGGTTAATAGGTGAGATTTTGATCCGAGAGTCGGAATGGAATTCCGAGAGTTGCTGTAGCTTCGTTAGGTGATTTGGGATGTGTGTGCAAAATTTCAGGTTATTCGGAGGAGATTTGGTTGGGTTTTTGATCAAATGCGTGTTTCGGATGTTTTAGAAGAACTTAGGCTTGAATCCGATGTAAATTTGGTGTTTTGATGTTAGTTTTGATTTTTTGAGAGTGCAACTGAGTTTGAATGATCATATATGACGTGTTAGTATGTTCGTATGCGGTCCCGAGGAGCTCGGGTGAGTTTCGGATAGGTTTGGGCTGCGTTGTGCTCGTTTTTCTTATGCTTCGACGTCGTTTTTTCAAGCATAAATGATATAATATTAAACAAATGAGCTTCGATTACTGTTTTGAATGAAGCATTAGATCCGTATCGTAAATACGGACCCATAGCAAAAAGAATCGTCGAATTTGGACATCGTATGAGGATTTTATGGCCATTTTACCAAGGTTGCCCAGATATTCAGGTTAATGACGAAATTGCCCCTGGCGGCGTCTTAAAAACCTGCACTATTTGCAAATCTTAAAACCTACATATCTCCTTCATTATAAGGTCAAATTGAGTGGTTCAAAATCCTAAATTCATTAGAATTTCACAAGGAATCCATTGGGAGCAGTAAAACGCGTGATTAGTATACCTATAATGAGCAGGTCGAGTTTTCTTCCATTTTTTGAACGGGAAGAAGCTTCTGAGGCGATTTTTAAGAGAGAAAATCAGTGGGTATCACAGAGGTAAGTGATTTTATTATTAAAACTCGTTTATGGGTGATTATAGACCATAATCCCAGCCTTTAATTCATGAAAAACAGTAGAAAAATAGGATTTTGGGGCCTGAGATTATGAGACCTTTAGGGGTCGATTTGAGGGGTCAAATGGACTCCGATTTTGATGTTCTTTATATGTACGGAATCGGGAGAATATGAACAACACTTTTATGTAAAAAATTTTGAGTTTCGAGAAGTGGGCCCGGGGCTCGGGTTTTGTCAATTTCGGGATTATTGATGTTTTTCGATTATTTTGGATTGGGTATTGATGCTATAGCATAATGTGACGTATTCATTGTGGTTTTGTTCAGATTCGACGCGCGAGGAGGTCGATTTGAGAGGCAAGGGCATAGCGAGCTAGGATTTTGGCCGGCTTGAGGCTAGTAATAGATGTAAATGCTGTGTTGAGAGTTTGAAACCCCGAATTTGCACATTGTAGTGCTATGTTGAGGTGACTTGCACGCCGGATAACGGGCGTGGGGTAGAGCACCGTCAGGGATCGTGACTTGGTCCGTCCCGCTTAATAAAAATTACTACCTAATTGATTGAAGCTTAGCGAGATCCTTATAAAAATGGATTAATTGTCATAATTTGGCCTCGTGCCAACTGATTGAATCCTTCAGGGATTGTTTTTACTGGTTTCTTACCATATTTTCAGACAATTGAACTCAGTGATTCCCCGATCGAGGGGCGAGATGTAACCTCTGTGAGTTTGTGTTGGGCCAGTCTGGAGGACCTGAGGCCGGATCTTTTCCTATGGCTTGAGCACCGAGGTGCTGATTGTGTGAGCAAGTGTTTCGAACTTATATGTTCATCATTGCCCCTATTAGTGGGAGTGACGGCTGGTTAGCTACGTGGTGAGTATGTTAGTGCTGCAAGGTGCATCTATGTGACTTGGAGGTGATGAGGAAGGCCTACTGGATGATAGAAGAACTATTAGGTGTTTGAATTCCATTGCGATTCGAGGTATAGCCTGAGTTTTGGGCGCGTGAAGAATCTTTTCATATTTCCGTTGAGAGTGAAGTAAAAATTTTATGTTGCGGTATGAGTTCAGACTCAGGAAGACTAAGCGACTGCGTACAGTTTAGGACGGTGGAAGGTATACAGAAATGGTAGTTGGAGGAAAAGCAGGTGGGTCATCTCCTGCGGAGTGTTCTAAAGTTGTGTGATCCTTATGTTATCTATTAGAAGATCGCATTTACAAGTGAAGAAAATGTGTTGACATCTAAATTGGATCGCCTAGAGAGTGGGCTTAACTGTTGTGTGAGTGAATGCGAGATTTGCAGAAGAGTTAAAAAAAAATTTCTAAATGGTTTGTGTTTCCACAAGCTTATGAAGGATTGAGTTTAATCTCACTATGGTATTAAGGCAGCAATGGAGTATGTGCGTTATGAGTTATTGGGAGTGTTTTGATCTGTGGCTTCGAGCCAAGTTGGAGAGTTTGCTATTGATTAGCTAATTGTACAGTTATGTGCTATGTTGGTTCCGGTTTGAGTCATGCTGGCGAATCAGTTCTAGTTGCGGAAATTGAGCCGAGGATGTGACGACCCAAAGGGTCATCACCTGTTTCCTCATTCATTCCGCGCTTCCGAGGCCCTGAAAACCTCATTTTTACTTGCCTCGATTTGCGTGCGCAGTCCGAGCGCGTAGCCGGAAAGATTATATGTTAAATTCTGTGAAAAATTTCAAAATGTGGCTTTAAAATGATTAAAGTTGACTTTGGTCAACATTTTTTTGGTAAACGGACCCGAACCCGTGATTTAACGGTCCCGGAGGGTCCGTAGAAAAATATGGGACTCGGGCATATGCCCGGAGTCGAATTCCGAGGTCTAGAGCCCGAGAAAAGAATTTTTCTGTGAAATTGTTTTTCTGAAAATATTAAGGAAAATGGAAATGAAAATTAATTAAAAGACTGTGGTATCGGGCTCGTATTCTGGTTCCGACGCCCGGTACAAGTCTTATATATGGTTTAAGCGCTTTCTGTGAAATTTGGTCGAAATCGGACGTCATTTGACGTGTTTCGGACCTAAATATCTAAAGTTTGAAGTTTATGAAGTTAGAATGAAAGGTGTTGATTTTGAGGTTTGATTCCTCGTTTATGATGTTATTTTGGCGATTTGATCGCACGGTTAAGTTCGTAGGATGTTGTTGAGTTAATGTGTGTGATGGGTTAGGAGCCCCGAGGACTCGGGAGTGATCCGGAGGTGGTTCGGGGTGGTTTTGCACTTAGAAATATAGCAGGTTTTCTTCAGCTGTTGCAGGCTAGATTTGTTCTTCGCGTTCGCGATCGGCCTTACGCGATCGCGATGGTGGCCAGGTCCCCTTCTTCGCGTTCGCGGATTGATTCCCGCGTTCGCGTAGCTTCAGTTCCTCCCTCACCGCGTTCGCGTAGAGCATTTCCCTGGACCCCCCAGTCTTTCTCTTCGCGTTCGCAGCCTCCTCATCGCGAACGCGATGATCAGTTGAACTAACCCTTCACGAACGCGGCCCCTTTCCCGCGAACGCGAAGGGCATTTTTGCCCAGCGATTTTTAAAGTCTAAAAACAGAATAGCTACGGGATTTCTTCACTTTTTCTCACGAGCTCCCTTCTCCTTCAAGCCTTAGGACCCCATTGAAGCCTCCCTTCTTCAAGGTCACTTGGGTAAGTAATTCCCCACCTAATTCCTTTATTTTTCTTCATTAATTAGTTAATTCCTAGGCCTAAAAACATGAAACCATAGTAGAAATTAGGGGTTTTGGGTAGAGTTAGGGTTTTGAGAATTTTGGGTGATTCAACCTCAATTTGGGGTCGAATCTTAAAACAAATTGTATATTTGAACTCGTGGGGTTATGGGTGACTAGGTTTTGGTCCGAGCCTCGTGTTTGGACCATGTGGGCCCGGTGTCGAATTTTGGTATTTTTGGAAGAATGCTAGGAAATTCATATCTAGGCTATGGGATGTTGCCATTGAGTCTTTATTGATATTATTGAATTAATTATGCCTAGATATCATTGTTTCGGAGTCGGATTGTAGAGGAAAGGCGGTATTTGAGGATTGATTGCTATTCTTTGGACCGAGGTAAGTGTTTGATCTAACTTTGGCTTGAGGGAATAGGATTAGAGTGTTATTATTTGCTAATTGCTAAATAAATCGAGTACGGTGTATAGGCATGGTGACGAGTATCTATACACCGGTGTCTAGCATGACCGTGGGTCCTTGTTTGTACTTATTCTGATATTGTTGGGACTCTTCCATGTTAATTGATAAATCCTATGTAATGTGAAGAGTATGAGCATTGAATTGTGAATTGTAAATCCTTTGGAGCGTTGGCTCGAACAATAAAAGACTATTGGGTAAGAAATGAAGGAAATAGAAGGAAATATGATTAATCCCTTGCCGGGATGGTTTGAGTATATTGATTATCTCCCTTGCCGGGATGTGAAAGTTATTGTTGTTGCTCCCTTGCCGGGATTTAGCTGTTTAATTGTGTATTTCCCTTGCCGGGACATTTCTTATTATTTGTTTATCCCCTCGCCCCGTTTGGTTGTGATTACGGTTTGGGTGAGGAAGAGTGATAATGCACGAAGGGTCATTCCGTGCCATATTTTGATTATATTTGCACGAAGGGTCATTCCGTGCCATGTTTTGATTATTTATGCACGAAGGGACATTCCGTGCTCTGATTTGATTATAATTGCACTAAGGATCATTCCGTGCCATGATATGAGAGTTATGTGAGGGAAAGCACGAAGGGTGATGCCGTGCGCTTTATTTGATTGCTTTTGGTGAGAATGAGAGTAAAAGCACGAAGGTTGATGCCGTGCAACTGTTGATTTTTCCTGCTCTCATTAATTATTGTTATTGCCCTGTTTCTTACTTAAATTGTTGACTTTATATCCGGACTGTACTCCCCCATAGTATGCTTCCCTCCCTCTTAACTGTTTAATTTATGTATTCTTTCCTTTTATTGCATATATATATATTGAACTGCATAGGCTGATTTGCCAGTCCTGTCTAGCCTCGTCACTACTTCGCCGGGGTTAGGCCAGGCACTTACCAGCACATGGGGTCGGTTGTGCTGATGCTACACTTCTGTGCCCTTTTGCACAGATCACGGTACCGGAGCAGCTTTTGGACCACAGCAGTAGGATATTGATCGGGAGCTGACTTCAGTCCAGGGACTTACGAGGTAGCCTAGCTGGCGTTCGCAGGCCGGAGTCCCTTTCTATGTTTTCAGTTTGTTTTCATTGTACCGAGACAGACACTTATATATTTCTATTCAGACTTGTTTGTAGCACTCTTTAGTAGTTCGTGAGATAGCGACACCAGTCTTGGGTAGAGAAATGTTAAACTTCCGCATTTTGGGTTTTCAGTTATCTATGTTTTAAAGACTTCCGCTTTAATTTAAATGACTCGTTATATTTATATTGTTCTTGTTGAGGTGAAATCAGGAAATGTTTAAAAGGTTTGGCTTGCCTAGCTCCGATAGTAGGCGCCATCACGACTCCCGATGGTGGGAAATCCGGGTCGTGACAGAGGATGGCATGAGTGAAGCAAAATTTTGACAAAGGTTATATGGTGCTTCGTAGATGTGTGAGAATCACAGGATGTCTTAAGCTATTGTTGGTAAAGAATGCTCGGTGCATGGAGCAGGAAGATATTTGTTTGTATTGGGATGAGGTCATATCTTGCGGTGTCAGAGTGCTAATGAGGCACGGGTGGTTATGTCCGTTTGATCAGGTGAATTGCAGTTTGAATAAGAAGTAATCTCGAGAATGATTTTAATGTGTTCAAGATCCTACATGTAACAATCAGGTGTCTTAAGGTTGTGTATGTGGTTAGAGACTGTGTTTTCATTGGAAAAGGTCAAGACTTGTGGTATTTTTATGTTAATTATGGGATTCTATGTATCAGTATCTGGAAAGTAAAGGTAACAGATTTAGATTCGTAGGAAGTTCTTCAGAGTAAAGTATTTTGGAATGTGGTGTTTCTGGGAATATTTGAGAGAGGATTCAGTGGCTTATGGGTCTTAGACAGTGTGGTCTTGTGCTTGGGTCTCGTGTAGTGAGCCTGGGTTGAGGAATTGTGGTGCTACAGCAAGGGGGAATATCAAGTTGATGATGAATCAAAAGGGAAATTAGATAGATGGAATAACTTGATAGTAGACCGAATCGGTATGGTAAGGATATGATTAATTCTTCGTATGTGTTCGAGGTAATGAGCCCTTACAAGTATTTTGCAGCAATGCTCTTGGGTTTTGATGGCTTGCTTAGCTTGGTCGAGTTAGAAGGATTCCGTCCTAGCAGTTTAATTTATGCAAACGGAATTGAGAGAGTTCTTGTTGATTTCTACCATGGTTGAAGAGGTGCATTTTCTACGAATATGAGAGACATGGAATGTGTAATGATTTTTCTTCTAGATGGGATCAATAGAAGTTCTTGACTAGTTGAGTGCGTAGATATCTGTGGCTCGGAAGGGAGATAAAAGTTTTCCTGCTATCCTTGGATGGTATGGTATATGCAGTATGTTGTGGAGGATCGAGATTTGCGTGTACGAGGTTACAGTTCAGTTCTGAAAAGAAGTTCATAAAACTCTTAGGCAACGGGTAGCCTCAGATAATCAAGGAAATGGTGCTGCTAATTGGAAGCGATTTGACGAGAGTATATGTCTCAGAAAAAGGGTAATGGGATTAAACTGATGATACTTCGGTAGTATTGCGGCATTTTTTTGTTGGATCAACTAGTGGTATTCGGGTTTGCTTGGTGGCATAGGAAATTTTAAAGTATCTATCATGGAGTGATGGGGTATTTAAGGTGTGGTATGCGTTCGGACGGCAAAATTTGATCAGGTATGATGATTCGTGTGCTATATGGAGTTGGAGACTGGGAGTTCTCATGTACAGGCTATGTCGTGGTTGTAGATCGTGTTTATTCGACATCGTTTAGCGGCAATTGGGATTTGGAGGCTCGAGTGGATCTTTACTTGCTGGTATGTTAGATTTTGGATGTGATGTTGAAATTCAGACTGGTTGTCTTAGTGTTAGGTGATTCTAAACTATTGCGCTACGGGCTATGCCGGAAATGCCAAGGGTTGAGTGGCGAGGTGCATTGGATTATGTTCTTGCAGAGTGGTTTATATTTCAAAGACCCAGCGGACGGCTAGGAAGGATTGCTTTTCTTAATTGGGCCTTCGTGATGGATGTCAGTGCATAGGTTCCTACCATTGGTTCTGTTCCGGTGTTAAGGGACTTTTTGGATGCATTTCTTGTGGCCGGGCATGTCGCCGGGTGAGGTTGTGGATTTCGATATTGATTTGGTGCCGGGCACCGTATCGTACGGCTCCGGCAGGAGAGATAGTAGTGGAAGGAGCATCTTCAGGCTTTCTTAGTAATGAGTTCGTTGGTAGGCCGATGTGGATACGTGTTTAGCTTGAGTTGGCTTGGTTGGCCCCGAATTGTATTGTTGAGGGATAGGTTGATTCGATCGTTATTGAGCTTGTTAGTGATCTGAGGAGAGCTATGAGTTGCTTTTCGGTGTTGTGAGATGTATGATTTATTGGTTATGGGCACATGTGGTGCGGTTCTATTGGGGATTCATAGTGAAAGTCGAGCGGGAAGAGTAATTGGGCGTTGCTCGGTAAATGGAGAACTTGCGTATGTTATTTGTTTCACCGTGGGTGTAATGAATTGCTTTGGTTCCAGACATCAAATTGTGCGTGGTTGTCGATTTTGAGCATAGTGACTTGAGGTGTTTCATGTGTAACAGTGTTTGGATAGGATCGCGCATTGTAGCGAGGCCACGTGGAGATATGACCTTTCGGGGTAGATTCAGGTGTTCTATTTCTATGATGTGAGATGGGGTCTCAACCTTGTGTTGTGATGGTACTGATGAGCTTGAGGTACAGCTCTTTCGTTTGAGTCATTTTTCATGATTTGAGTATGTTCAGACCATTTCTTATTGGAGCGCGTATTATGCAAGTTGTGGCTTAGGCCTGTATTGATGTATCATATCACCAAAGTGGTGTGTTGGATTCGAGGTGATCGTTGGGGTCACTAATGAATATGAACGGATTTGATTTCAGCTTGTTG
>NC_031991.1:49958481-49964040 GCF_001879085.1 Nicotiana attenuata
GCAGCAGCTGGAAGTGCATCAACAATACCTGCAAGTGCATCAACAACACCAGCAATCCTTGATCCAAGCACACAACAATTAACTAATGTTGCAAGAGGTCCAAAAAGGAAGACCAATGAGCCTAGAAGAGGTGGTGCAAATGCAGGGTCTAAGAGAACAAAGACAGCAGGATATGGTGTGCTGTTTGATTCAAGTGGCACTGTTATATAGAGGGTAAATATTTCAACTCAATGACACAATGGTTTACTACATAATCCCTCACTCACAACCTTTTATTTTTGTGCAGTCTGGAACTACTGACAGAGTGGTACACAATCCTTCTACACTCATAAGTTCTGCTCCTACCAACATTGAACTTAGGTTCAAACCACCTGGACTAAAGTGGAAGGGCCGACCAGCAGTTACACAAAGGCAGCTGCAAGAACAGAGTTACAGAAGGGCAAAGTCTGCTACAACCACTCAAGCCACACCAGTTACACAATCCACACCAAGCAGCCAAGCCACAACAGACATTAATTGAAGTGCTCAACTGATATTTACTATGTTTTTGTTGACTGTGGTAGACAATATTTTGTAAAGCTACTTCATTATGTATATTTTTGTTGATTGCCTATCATTGACAATATTTTGTAAACCAACTCCCTTATTTTGGATGTTTTGTAAACCAGTACTTGTTGCTGTAATGGAGCCTTTGTCAATATATTTCATGAACAAAATTTTACATCAACACAAAATATGTAGCCTAAACCCAGGAAATAACAAAGTGCACTATCAATCCTAAACAAATAACATAATAGCTAACATTAGAACAAGTACAACCACAATTATAATAGCAGCAACTCTCAACTTCGACTTTCCTTGACTTCTTTGACAATGGCATCGATCACTCTTCTTAATAAGAGCCGCAAGAAGAGTCTTGTAGTGTTCTTCCTCAATCGCAGGATCAACCCATCTGAAAAAGCCACAACCTTCACCAATCTCATATCTTCGGCAGCCCAGGAACCTCCTTCCAGGATTGGTGGGTGTTCATGACATTTTAAGATCTGCAGCAACTCCACAATAACACAAAGGTTGCATCCTCATTGTTGAAGGAGAAGAGGCGGCATTAGCGTATTTGTTGCAGGAGAAGCAGAAAAAAATCCACTTTCAAAACAAAAGGAGATTGCAAAAATTGATGGGCAAAGAAGATTCACATGAAATTAAAATTCTATTTTTGACAGTTGAAGCTAACAAAGAAAGAAGAAGGCATCAGATTTGCTAAATTTAGCTTCTACAATGTTCAACAATGGAGAATAAGGTACAAAGAAGAAGATGGATGTTAAATAGGCTAAACTATTACCGTTAGGGCTTTTTTTACTGTCTTCACGCCCCTTACAGGCGTGTGAATCACGCACTGCAGCCACATATGACACATAGGATAAGCCACGTTGGATAAGCGTTTATTATTCACGTTTTGAATGAGTATAAGTGTTTAATTGGCAAATATGTAAGTTTGGGGACCGGCATGACAAAGTGGGTGAAGTACAAGTGCCATTTAGGCTATTCTGCCTAGTTTATTTGCTTCACAAGCTTGGGCCTAAGCTGGCCCTGTCGCACCAATACTGCTTTGTAAATACACAGGCCCGCCTTAAGCCATTCAATTCCGCTGGACTGAGGGCATGCGCAGACCTGGCCCAGGTCCTTGTTTAAGTGAAGTCCAACATTCAAAAATCCCACCTCACCTATTTAAACTGGGAGTGGGGGCTTGAGCTTCTTTTGGAATACTTTCAAATAATAATGGGCTTGCTAACCAATTAACTAGGATTTAGAGACGGTGCTTAATAGCAAATCATAGTTCTTCTTTAGATTGGCCTTTAAACTAAAACGAGATGAGCCTCGCTAAACAAAACAAACAAATGGCAGGGCCCTCGATAAATGCTTATGTTAAAAATACTTAGACTTCGGGATGGGCCGTTTAGTGAATTTCACGGCCTTTCCCAAAGATAATAACACGTTAGTCGCTTTAGGCGCGTTTATAATAATACTACTTTCCTAAACTCGGGTGCACATTTATGTGACCCAAATCCAAATCCCAACGGAGTCGAAATGTGTTGACAACCACGGGTGCACTGGTGTGACGTGGTTCGAGATACATTTTCACGACGTTGCAATTCTTATTGAAATAACAATAAAAGCAGTTTACTAATAAAGGGCACCTAAGTTAGAACATGTTTTGGAATCAGATAAAATCAAATATGACAATTAAGCGACCGTGCTAGAACCACGGAACCCGGGAATGCCTAACACCTTCTCCCGGGTTAACAGAATTTCTTACCTGGATTTCTGGTTCGCGGACTGATAACAGAGTCATAATTTCCTCGGGTCGGGATTCAACTGGTGACGTGGGACACCCTTAATCTCCCAAGTGGCGACTCTGAAATCTTAATAATAAATCCCGTTCCGATTGTCCTTTAAGTGGAAAAACTCCTTTATGCCCTGTCGGGTGTAGGTAAAAAGGAGGTGTGACATCAATTATATACAAATTAGTTTTAAATGAGTATCCCTTGACTGTAGCCTTTTAATTTAGTAAATCCCAAAAAATCCTCACAATTCCTTACTTACCCAGACAAACCCCAATCTTTCTATAAGATTTTTCTCTTTCTCTCTTTGAAATCAATCCTCTTTCTACTCTACAAGATTTTTTTCTTCTAAAGCTCATAATTTTCTCTAACAATGGCGAAGAAAGGGATTAATATTTTATTGATTTGAATTTTGCCATGGCTGGAGTTTGGATCTTTTCTGGGCTTTCCCTTTTCTTATTGGTGTTCCGATGACGGGCTAACAGTAGATGTATATTAATTATTTGGATGGATTGTTCGAATTAAAATTGTCAACCAATAAATTTTGAAAGTGTTTGACTCTCCACGGTTGACAGCTATCAAAAAGTTTCGAAACTTTGAATTCGAATTCGAATTCGAACTTTCAAAAATATTTTTTATTCCGACTGTTGTTATTGCAAATGATTGAGAATATTCTATGGATTTTATATCTCGATTTTGAGGGGTATTTGGTGAAGATTAGATTTGATTTGGCTAGATTTTCAGATTGAAATTCGAAAAAGAAACAGAAGAACACACTACATACAAAATATATAACAAAAGACATATTGTATGAAATTTGTATTTAAGTTGTATGATATTAGAGTTGTATTTAACTGGGTAAGAATGATGTATGAAAGTTGTAGATAAGTTGTATACTGTATAATTAGTTGTATAAAATTTATTTTTAATTTGTAAGGTGTTGTACCATACATTATCATTTTCTTAAGATAGGTAATTATGGCAAAGAGAGGGAAGAGTTGCGCTAATTATGACTTAAAATAGATAACACACAACTGAAGGAGTCTTATTTAGATGGAAGGACAATTAAACTTCGTTCCCTTTAGTTACGCCCTTTTCCAAGCAAATAATCCCTTAATTTGACGCACTAATAATGGATTATAAAACTTGTTTCGGGCGGGTAATATACAAAACTTGGACAATTTTAGTAAATAAGTTTCAAATATTGTATTATAAGAAACGATAAATCTATGGTGCAACAGGATGCAAATTAAAAACAAATTTTATATAAATTTAATACAAATTTGATATATCTGCAACAACATACATACTAAAAATAAATGGGATTTTTACACAAAAAGCCGGTCATATTCATTGTCTACTTTTGCTAGCTGTACCTGTATATATAGTTTATACATTGATTATACATATTATGCACGTATAGTATGTAACTTATGCATATATTATACCTCCACCGACTATTTTTTAGTTTAAGCGGTTGGGAGGTCGGCTATTTGGGTTAATTCTTCAAAATAAATTTCATACAACTAATTATACAATATAAAACTTATCTACAACATTCATACATCATTCTCACCCAGTTAAATCCAACTAAAACATCATACAATTTAAATATAATTTTCATACAGATTTTATACAATATGTCTTTTGTATGTATTTTATATATGATTTGTATATATTTTGTATGTGGTGTAATCTGATGCTTCTTGTTTGAATTTCAATTTGAAAATCCAACCAAATCAAATCTAATTTTCACCAAATATCCTCAGTATCGAGATATAAACTTCACAGAATTTTCTCAATCGTTTGCAATAACACCCAATCCAAATAAATAATAATTTTTGAAAATCCCGAATTCGAAATCATGGCTTCGAAGCTTTTTTAATCGCTGTCAATGATGGAGAGTCAAAATACCTTCAAAGTTTATTGATTAATATCCATTTACTGCTAGCCCTCCATCAGAACGCCAACAAGAAAAAGGGAAGTCCAGAAAAGATCGAAACTCCAACCATGAATGTCACGATCCAAAATCCCTTCAAAGGAGTCGTGATGGCACCTAGTCTCTAAACTAGGTAAGCCTAACCTTTTCTGTAATAACATGGAAATCCGGGTCGTGACAAGTTGGTATCAGAGCTCTAGGTTACATAGGTCTCACAACTCACGGACAACCTCGGTAGAGTCTGAGGGATCGGTACGGAGACGTCTGTATTTATCCCCCAGAGGCTACGGAGTTAGGAAAAGTTTCACTTTGTTCTTTCCTGTCGTGCGATTCTGTTTCTCAAATATTGATTGTCTTTCTACTCTGTTCTTTCGCAGATGGCGAGAACACGTGCTTCTCTTCCACCGCGCAGTAGCCCGAGCCCCCAGCAGCAGCTCCTGCGAGGGGCAGAGGCCGAGGCCGTGCCAGAGGCCGAGGCCGGGGCAGAGCTCAGCCCCGAGCAGCAGTTCCAGAGGTGGAGCCTCATGTTGACTACGATGAGGAGGCTCCAGCCCCAGCAGCTTCGGTGGGCCCAGCTCAGGTCCCAGGAGGGGTCATGTTCTCCCCAGACCTTCAGGATGCTCTAGTCAGGTTGGCAGGCTTTATGGATAGTGTTGCTAGAGCGGGTTTGCTGCCAGTAGCACCAGCCACTTCTCAGGCTGGAGGAGGGGTTCAGACTCCTGCTACGCGCACTCTGGAGCAGGTAGCTCCACAGACTCATGCCCCAGTGGTTCAGCCAGCTGCGGCTGCTCAGTCAGGTATTACAGCTCAGGCCGGTGATGGAGCGGCCATGTCTTCGGATGCTTTGTGGAGACTTGATCGGTTCTCCAAGCTCTTCACCACCACTTTCAGCGGTGCTTCATCAGAGGATCCCCAGGATTTTCTATTCAGTTGTCATGAGATTCTCAGGACTATGGGTATAGTGGAGACCAACGGGGTCGATTTTTGCACCTTCAGGCTTGCAGGGTCCGCCAAGACTTGGTGGAGAGATTTTTGCCTATCTAGACCAGCAGGGTCTCCAGCTTTGACATGGGATCGGTTCGCGGAGATATTCTTGGAGAAGTTTCTCCCCGTCACTCAGCGGGAGGCACTTCGTAGGCAGTTTGAGCGCCTTCAGCAGGGCTTCATGACAGTTACACAGTATGAGACTAGATTTATCGACCTGGCACGCCATGCAGTTGTGATACTCCCTACAGAGCGAGAGAGGGTCCGGAGATTCATTGATGGATTGATTCAGCCGAT